>NC_037639.1:14160369-14492036 GCF_003254395.2 Apis mellifera | reverse complement strand
CGAGATTGCGCAACAATTGGTTTAACGATCGCGTAAACCAATAAAACGCAGTATGTATCGCAATTGTTAGGAAATCTGTAAACGCCGCTTCTCGCTTGGTCATTTTATTTCAACCGGCGATAACTTTATTACGAAATCATCGACCCAACGTATTCGTACGATTGGCAAATCTCGCAGCGTATAAAAAAAACTGGCTCCATTGTCCGTTCTCCCTCCCTCTCCCTCTCTCTCTCTCTCTGTCTTTTCCGCCGAAAAGAGAGAGAGAAAAAAAAAGAAACAAAAAAAACAGTTTTACAACACCACTTTTTTTCATCGATCATCGTTCAAATTTGCCGCGCTAAGAAACTTAACCTTTCGACCTTCGGCGGACGAGGCGTTAACGAGCCGCCTAGAAAGAGAGAGAAAAAGAGAGAGAGAGAGAAAAGTATCCGCGAGCTTCGACGAGTTTACGAGGTTCCCCTCGAGGAACGTAGAAGACCTCGAAATCCTCCCGTTTCGAAAACGAACGAAAAGGAACCGTCCCTCCTATCTGGAACCAAAGAGGTTGTTCCGTCCTCCTCGGTCCAAGTTTTCAATGCATCGCGCCGTTGCATCTGGTTTTGCTCGGTGCACATCATCCCTGCACCAACCACCAACACCACCAACAACACCGTCATCATCGCCGTCCGTTCACTGACCGTGCACTCTCGATGGTCGAGCTACCATCGGCCTGTATAATACTGTAGCACTATACTTTGCAGCCATTGTGAAATAACTCGTAAACCTGCAAATTGCCGGGTATTTCGCTGCCATATACGTGTGCACCTTCGCCTCTTTACACAGCGTGCCGCGACCAATGTTGCCCGCTGCACGTATTCCACGTGCGTCTAATACACACACCCACTAGCGCTCCTTCCTTCTCGCTCGTTACGCGCGATTCTCGCAGCCTAGACTCGTGTATATACGTCCATATATATATGTATATATTTATATATGTACGTATACGAGTGGAAGATACAACCGCGAAGATATCCTATGCATCCCAACGGTCGGTCGGATCTTCTCCGCGTTATCATTGTGATTATGCAAATGGTTTATCATTATGCGAACGCGGCCCACGATTCCCTGATTTCCGGCGTGGCCGTTTGTCGTCGCTGCTGTCGTCCCGCCGCTGTTGACGAGACGAGTTTCTCGGGTGCGGAAATGTAACGCGACACCTCGACGCTTTGAAGGGGAGGGGATGGAATAGAACGAGTATCGAGATATGGAACTCGGATCGGGACGAATTAATCGATCATTTATACGCGTATTTTTCCCGTGTCGAGCGCAAATATCGCGGCATCGTTAATCATCGGCGTTCGAGAGAGAAAGAGGTAGAGGTTAGAGAGAGAGAGAGAGGGAGTCGGGAATCGAGAGAAATGTAACGCGATATCCGAAGTCGTTTTTCTTCGACCTAACCTTTTCTTCGCCGGACGAAACTCGGCAACTCGGCCGCGCGACACCGAAAAAACGCGTTGTTGTATACATAGATGTTATTGTACATAGATACCGACTCGGTCGGACACGTGCATCCATATCGACGTTTTTATAATTATCAAAAAACCGTCCGGTCGGGACGAATTGATTAAAATTTATCGGTAATGAATTGCGGTTATTCGATTAGGAGGATATATATACGAAAAGAACGAACGAAACGTGCAACACGATTCTCTCTCTCTCTCTCTCTCTCTCTCTCTCTGCCCGTAACGGTCGACGAGTCGACGATGTATTAACGTACGGTGTACGTGGGATTCTCTAGTCAATTAATATCCTCCTTTTTCTTTCTTTTTTTTTTCCCCCTTTTTACGCGAAGGATTCGCCTCTTTTCCGTGCCGCCATTCCCCTCCACTCACGGTCATTATCCTCCGTTATTGCCGGTTATCGATCAATTAGCGGGCCCATGCATGCAGAAGCGCAATTACGGCACGGTGCAACGAGATGATTATTGGAACGCTCGTTCGTTTCGCAGAAAAAGGGAATTGTGCTCGGTGGTCCCATTGTGGTGTTCCACCCTTAACGGTGGTGCAACCACCGTTTGTTAATTCTCCCGCGTTCGGGCGAAATGGAACTTGTGTTCGACCGGAGAGAGGGAGAGAGAGAGAGTTGTCGGGAGGGAGGAGGAGGAGCGTAGAGATCGTAACGAATCTCGTAACCGGGTAAGCGGAAAGCTTACCGTGGAACGAGCCGCGAAATTACGCGGACGATCGTGTTGCGCTCGAGCACCGTGAGCACCCGACTAATCTCCTTACTTACTTTGCGCGTAACACCTGCGCCGTTTTACGCGGTTGAAACGGCGGCGTCCGATGGCGTCAGATTTTCCCTCCGTAAAAACGGGGGGGGAGGAGGAAGGGAACGACGTATCGACCCCGCGGATTCCTCGTGTTTACCCAATAATTGGACGAGGCTGTAAATATGACCATTAAACTACCTAGCTTTCCGCGCGAGCTCGTCGGAAGCGATCGTCTCCTCTCTCTCTCTCTCTCTCTCCAAGATTCTTTCTTTCTCCAAGATGGAGAGAAACGATCTTTTTTTTCATCTTTCCTTATCGCAGTAGTCCAACAACAGTTGGACCGTTGGATCGTTTGGAAAAACGAGGATGGAAAGTGTGCGAAGCGATTCCCCCACTCCTCTCTCTCTCTCTCTCTCCTCTTCGAGGCGTGTCTCTGTCTCTATTCTTTCGGGGAAAAAAAGGAAGACGTCGGTCGATTATTATCCTCGACACATTGGATCGCGTGCGGCAGCAGGCGAAACGACCTGGTCTGTCGTGACCATCGATTCCATCGAGATACGGGATCCGGTGGCGGGAGCGGCGTCGATGGAAATGTTTTCTCTGTTTTTTTTTCTTTTTTTTTTTATTTAGACGACGCGGCTGAAATTGGCATCGTTACGCCAACGTGATCCGAAAATCAGATTTAAAAGCGTTAGTTATCCTTCCGTTCCCCCAAGCTTGCAATTTTCCATTTCCGCTTTCGATCGGGTGTTACGCGATAACGTTCCAGGGAAACGGGACGTTTGTTTCGAGCAAACACTTTGTAAACACGAGGAAACACGAGAATTACGATCGCCGCGTGAAAACGTGATTTTTAATCTCGTCGGCGGGGAGAGGTGTTGCGCGGCTCGGCCGCGTTGTTGGAAGAGGCAAGCCGGAGGCAAAGGGTCGCGTAGGAATTCAGGGATGTCTCCATCCTCCGCGGTTGCGACAAACGACCGACACGAATCTCTTCTCGGCGTCGGAGAGGAGTTGTTGTATTTTGACCCCGGTTAGCATACCAAAGCTGTGCATTATATTACACGAGGCTGTGTGCTCGCTATTATAATGAATATCTTTGCCGGCCTATAAGCATATATGTAAAGCACCAGCGTTTCCATGGGGTGTCGCCAGCCGATCTCACCGACACGTAACACCGCCACGCATACGCGCACACCGTTCTCTTCCTTCGGACACTGACTGATCCAGGAGGATCCTCCTCCTCCTCCTCCTCCTCCTCTTCGTCTTCTTCTTCTTCTTCTTCTTCTTCTTCGTGTTTGTCGTCGTCGTTGTTGTCGAGCCGCGAAGATATCATTTGAATTTCAATGAATCATGTGGGTGCAAGTGTCGCCCGTATTCATTCACGGTTTACATTCGTGCGTACGTCTCTACTCGTGTGCGTACACACACGAGACGTCCCGTTCTCGCGCCTCCTCTCCTCTCCTCTCGCGTATGTATGTTCCGTATGTATGTAAAATATCACTTCCCCCTCTCTCCCCCTCCTGGCCGGTCCGCGTGGAAAGAGGAGACAAATGTCGTCGGTATCGTCTTCCTCCTCCTCCTCCTCCTCCTCCTCCTTCTCCCCCGTTCTTTTTTCCACGGCCTCTTATTCACGGCCTCGCGTTCGTTCGAAGCTGGCGCACAAAGGTGCCCGTTGCGATTCACGCCGCCTCTCCTCACAAAAGGAGATTATCTCCGATCGTTCTTTGTCCCACCGATTTTCCCGTGTCGTTGGTGCGCCACTATTACGGATACTTCTGCCCCCTCTTCCCTCCCACGACTAGCTACGCTAGGCCGTATCAAACCTCGTAATTTTTCAAACCGCGAACCGACTTGAATGGATGGGAACGGAATCTCGTCCTCCTCTTTTTTTTTTAATATAATATAATCTAAACCTCGACCTTTTCACTGGATTTTTCGTTCAAATAGACCTATCGCGCCTAATTTCATTGTTCTCGTCTTTTTTTTGATTTTCTTCGCTCGGAGGGAGGACGTTGACAATGGGCCGGGCATTTTTTCTCAAGGCGAGGAGAGGACGAATTCTCTCTCTCTTTATGCAAATTATCCCTCGTTTCGAGGGATTCGACGGCAGGCAACGATTTATACGGATTCTCCCGCTTCGTCTCGGCTCATCATCGCCCAATTATCCACGGGCCGAGGAATTCGATTTGGAATCGTGACCCGTCCACGAACTTCACCCCGTCACGCCGTAACGCGCCGCAATTTTTTTCCAAACTGTGCCGACGTTATTACCGCCCTTATCCCTCCCTTTCGTCCACGATTCGCGATCGTTATCGCCAACTTCCGTGATTCCAGGTGTCCTCCCCTTTGTTCGGGAAAAACAAGAGGGACGTTCTCTTATTTTCTCCTTGAACGGGGCAATGATGATCAGCCGGCGTCGAAATTGTCGCCGCGCAATTCCCTTTTCCCGCGCTGAATTTTCGTCGCGATGGCCCATTCGATACTCTGCTCCCGTCCCGAAAATTACACATAATTTGCCGGCAGCGTGTCTTGGGCGGCAGCTGTCGCCTAAAAGCGACGGTTAAGCATCTCGTATTCCTCGTACGATCGTTGTTTTTCGCGCGTACTCGAATCAAACCGTGTTCTCGAGCAATAAAAAGAATAGAAATTAGATCTTCTTTGAGATCCTCCTCAATTTCGTGGATAGATAAAACCTTCTCTTTCCTTCTTCTCCTCGAAGAAGAAGAAAGAGGAGGAACATTCGCACGCGTGGGACGCGTCATTTGCTTAATTGCGCTATTACGAGAGGCGCTCGTTCGCGTTACTCGACCACGCGTGGCGGCCGCGCACGCGCCACTTAACCGGAACTCGAGACCACTAACTCGAGACTGGCAAGCGACAAAGCGCTCCCGATTTTTCCATCCCCCGATCTTTCTACCCCACCCTGGAGATGGAAAAACTCTTTTCACGAGGAAGAAGGGAAGTAAATTAAAAATTTCGAGAATGGAAGCGGTGGAAGGGGAGGCGGGGTGGGACTATTTACGGAACGTTTGAAAGCGGAGAACGGAAAATGGGAAGCAGAGATCGAGTGGCGCGAGAAACGGGATGTGTCGCGGCCGATGGAAGAAGGACGGGGGTGGGGGAAGGAGGAGGAGGAGGAGGAGGGGTGGGGCCGTTGCTCGCGCCTTTTGACACGACATGTGTCGGTCGTCTCTCGCGCGAGAGATCTAAGACTGGACCGGCTTCCGCTAATCCGAGAATCGGGCCTTTTAATGCGAGGCGAGTATTCGCGATTATAAATATCAGAGATACCGGGAACCCGGGGCCACGGGGACGTCTAGACTCTCTAAATGAAACCGTCGCCGATGTGCATCGCACGGGGAGGAGGAGGAGGAAGGGGTGCATCAAAAACGGAACGGCGAAACAACCCGTCAGCCCCGAGAGATTTCGAGAAGAATTTTTGAAGGGGGTAGGTATGGATCGCTTTTCGGTAATAATTTTAGAAATTGGAAAACGAAATGGGAAACGCTTTTTCGATATTACGAGACAACGCCATATGCTTGTATATATATATATACGCATTTCTTCTGGAAAGGACTCCGTCATTCGACTCTCGTCTAGAATTCCACGGTTTTCCAGGAAAGTGTGCTCTTCCAGCTCCTTATCTCCGCCCAGAGGAGATAAATCAAGCGTAAGGGAAAGCGTAAAGGACACGAAATCGGTGGCTTTTCCTGGATTAGAATTCCCTTCCTTGGGAATTCGAAATCGATCGATATTCTCTGCGCGCTCGACCCGCACGCAACCCGCTCACTTTTAATTATGCATTCGATCGCAAGGTCGAGATAATTGGGAAACGATCTATCGCGTGCATATCGTTCCTCGCGCACCCTTTCGTGCGAGATCTGGAAACGAGAGAGGGAGGGAATGTTCCGTGGACTACTAACCCTTTTTACGCATACGAGGCATCGGCGGGTTCGATCGGGGGTGGCTCGGCACGTGCCGCGCTTTGCACGCCACTTGCACCCGACGAACGCGGCGGAATATCCGAGCAATTGTTTCGTTTCCTTCGCGCTTCTTCTTCCCATCCCTCTCGATACTGTCCTTTCTTGCGTTTATCGCGTTCATCTCGCCTCCGAAAATAACGTCGTGCAAAGTGTCGTTGATCGCGTGCCGCCTCGCGTGCGTCCATCCCCCGATGGATATCCATCTTCTTCTCGTTGGGGGAAAAAAAAAAAAAGGAGACCGATGGATGGAGAATCTTATCGGGACGACGTATCGGTGGCTCGCTCTTTACGCGGTTTTTATCGTGGAACGAGGAAGAAACTTGCTTTTAAGTGGCAGCGGGAATGCTTTTCGGGCGAAAATATCTCGTTCGAACGATTCTTCGAGCGAAGGAAGAGGGGAGGAGAGGATCCGAGGTGGTCGTAGGGGGTGACGTCACTTCGGTGGAAACAAAAGGGGATCGGAGAGAGGGAGAGCAACGAGGGGTTGATAAGATCGCGCGCGTCGTAAACCGTTAAGTGTCGGGCGGCGAGTAAGGAGCGAGGACGACTGAAAAGGGAAACGCAAGGAGCGTGGGACGGAAGCGGATGTAGCGGTCATAACTCGCTCGACGCAACCCTGTCCGGGCCATCCTCGTACATTCCTCTTCTTTACGTCCTTCGTTTCCCTTCGATCATCGCCGAGCGGAGGAAAAGGGAGAAGAAAAATCGGCTCGCGGGAATTATCTCTACTCCTTTCGAATTGCTCGGGGGATGGCCTTGCGGAGTATCGCACCTGCGCCCCTCTTCCGAGAACCAAGTCGATCGGGACGCGTTCGTGAGCTCGGCCGATTAAGACGGGCGAGCACCGTTGAGATACACGGCCTCGATATCGAGGAATATCGTAAACTTTGTTTTCGAGAAAAACAACAACTTTTCCTCCTTTCGAGAGAAGAAGCGAGAAAAGGGCGCGTCACGCCTCGGCGGATTTTCTCTTCGCTTTCGGCTGGAGCCGCGTTTGCGATGCGAAATGATAAATGGGATCGGAGGGAGCGAGGAGGAATTGCGAAGAATCATTAGGGTATCTTTAATCGATCGCGTACGAAAAACGTACGCGGTATGCTATTAACGAGTCGCCGAGTGTGACCTCTCCCCTCCCCCTCTTTAATCGATCGTTTTAATGACCGAGGCGAACGATCGAACTATCTCCAACCGGTAATTAATGCGATCGACGATGAAAAATGATCGAGGCCGGACGAGGAGAGAGCCTTCGCGCTCCTCTCTCCTCTCTCCTCTCTCCTCTCCGTGATTTTATCGAACGGGCTGAGCGACATCTCATCTACCTTCCAACGAATCGAATTCACCCTCGATCGAGATCGAGAAAGGATCCCTCTCTCTCTCTCTTTCGCAGAAATTTTCGAAACGTTTTCGCTTCGCGTTATTCTCGAGAGATGGACGGACGGATGGACGGATGGATGGATGGATGGATGGATGGACGGATAGATAGATCGGCTCGGACGGACGTGGTCGTCCACCACCGATCGAGGCTATTAATATTCGCGTCGCGGGAATCGAAACAAATTGAAATCCCGGGGGCCCCATTCAACGATATGAATATCCGCGCTATCTCGGCCTTTTGTGCCGTGATTTAACGTCCGTGGCGCATATTATTAGCGAGGCGATAATGGCGCCGAGTCCGAGATCGTCCGGTGAATCCGTAATACGGTTCCGCGGGACCCCTTTTCTTCGCTCGGGTCGGCCAAGAAAAAGCGCCTCTCCCTCTCTCTCTCTCTCTTTCTCTTTGCATCTGCATGAATTCGTTCCGTGCGTCCGTCATCGCCGCGGAAGAATGCCACTGTCGGGCTTGCTTTCAACGAACCCTCTATACCTACGTGACGTCCAATGAATCTCCGCCGCGGACGTGGAACGAAATCTCACCTGTCCTGTCGCCTTCTTCGATTCTTCGCTTCCGCCTTGACAAATGCCCGTCGTTTCTTCCACTCGAACGGACGCCTTCCCGCCAACCGCGCCTTTCGAAAATCGAGCGGATCGATTTCGATCCTTCGCTTATCTTCGCTTCGAGGCCAACCGATTTTATTTTATTTTTCTTTTCTTTATCACGTACGACGATTGTTCGAGAGAAAGAGAGAGATCGCGTGATCGATGGACGCGATAAATTGGATACGAGTTCGCGACAAAATTGTCGGGCAGGCAGCCGCACCCTCGAGCTCAATTTCGAGCGCAATTAAGGAGAGCCGAGTCGTGGTTTCCCACGACGGTTGATTCGCTTTCAATCAAACGAGTCGCGAACCAAGGCTTCATTAGGCTTCCTCGAAATCACCCCTCTTCCTCTCCTTAATCGTCCAATTTGCCGAGTCGGGAACCGCCACGAATCCTTCTTAATAATGTTATTGAACGAAATTGTTATCGGCCTCGCTTCGCCAAGTATCGTCGAAAATCGAGCAAGGCATATTTCGTTCCCTCACGGTCCATTTAACGGGGAGAGGGGAGAGGGAACGACGCGCGAAATACGTGGAAGAGAGAGGGAGAAGAAAAAGCGGACAGGAAACGGCGGGAGGGGCGAAAGGGCACGGTTTAACGCGATATCGCGTTACAACGGCGACACCGATCACTATGTTGCTCTCCTCGCCTCACTTCGTGAGCGCGCGTGCATCCTGCGCCGTTGCATGCGTCGCGTGCCACACCTGCGCTCGCGTGTTACTCGCCTTTATCGCCAGCCTCTCTGCAACCATCCCTCCTCCCGGAAAAACTGAAACTTTTCTCCCGTATTTGAACGAAGAAGAAAGAAACGAAACGAAAGATCGGAAAGGAAGGAATCGATAAAATCGTTCTCGATTACTTATTTATACGAAAATTATTAAGAGAGAGAGAGAGAGAGAGAGTTTGTAACCGTATTACAATTAGCCGGTTGTAAAACTCGGAGCTACTATGTATAGGCGTGAAACAGAACGGTACAGAGAAAGAGCGGAGTGGAAGCGATAAATATCCGGGTGGTGAAACTGCGCCGGTTCGTGACCACCGTCAGCCTTCGGACAAAACAATATTGTCACCGGCACACAGCGACGCTCAACGCTCCACTCGTTAATGCCACACGGCGGCCATTGTTCCGAGCACGAATCTTCGCGGCCCATTTCAAGCCTCTCTAAACAGTGCGCCGCATTGAGAGGAATTGGCCGTGCGCGAGAATGCCTCACTCGCGTTCTTCTCTCCTCGCGGCCGATTCGCTCGGCTATAAAGTCGATCGAGAATATCGCCACGCACGTGTTTCTCCCGTTCTCTTCGCGGGAATCGTTCGAATATCCCTTTCGAAAAAACAAACACAATGGTCCCTCCCTCTCCTCCTCCTCTCTCTCTCTCTCTCCCTGCCTCCATCTCTCCTTCCTCGTTTCGCGCACCTGGGTCCCACCTTTTGTTGGATCGTATTAAAAGGCTTGAGGTCATCGCGAGAGCGAGCGAGGGGAGGGGCGGGGAGGTCGGTGGCGCGCGTTAACATTGTTTGAAAGCCGCGTCTTTGATCTGGGCCCGGTTGGCGTACATCAGTCGGGTTTTATGCCTACCGAGAATTCGCGGCCCCTCCATCGCCGGGTAAACATTCGGACTTTGGTACCATTCAGCGATTTAGTAGGGTCCTCAAGCCGGGCTCGAGAGACCCCTCTCTCCCTCTCTCTCTCTCTCTTTCGTACGGCCCGCTTGTTTCGATTGCGCCGCACGCGTTGCTTTCTCCAACGTGGAAACAAATCTCGCCGCCGTGTTTGATCGCCGTATCCGTTCATTTCATTCCGTCGACGGCCGCCGTGCTATTCTCGTGGCGTGCCGCCATCCGAGACCCGTCCAAATACCGCGATTCAATTTTCCCCTTAACTCTCTCTCTCTCTCTCTCTCTCTCTCTTCACGGTCTTTCGCAAGAAGAAGAATCGGGCGAGAAAAAGAAAGGAAACGTTTCTTCGTGATAAGTAAAGTAAAAATGGCCGCGGATCGTGGGGGGAGGGGAGATTGTGGAGGCCGGAAGCCGAAACGCTCGGGAACGAGTTTCGGAGGGGGAGTTGACAAGTGGGTATAGGAGGGGAGGGAGAGCTGGTTCATGAAGTCATTAAGGTAGATAGATCGAGGCTGCGTTCTCGTTTTCACGAAAGCGTTGCGGGGTATACGTGCTCGTAGCTCGTGAGCTGGGTGAGCGCCCCCTTAATGACCGGGATATACCGCTCGGCCGTAACGCGCGGGGCGGACTTTGGCGCCTCCCTAATCAATTAATCAGCGAATCTCGCTTTTATCCGCGCCGTGTAACCTCGCTCACTCTCTCTCTCTCTCTCTCTATCTTCTTCTCGGTTTATTAGCAGCCGATTAAGGGCCTCTCGAAAAGAAGGGAGCCATTCCTACCCCGAAGGAATAAAGTTCCGACAGGGAACTTAATTGCGAACGATACTCGAGAGAGATAGAGAGAGAAAGCGCGTGTGTATCGGAAAGGAGGAAGTTGCTCGTTTCGAAACACGAAGGGGCGGGGTGCTTATCGCTTTATCGATCGACGTTCGCTCTTTCTCCTTTTATATCTGGCTCGATGATCTGTTGTCGGCGAGCCGTGCGCGAGATACAAAACGATATTAAACGCACGTTTGTCGTCAATTACGTTAATCGGAGGCGAGGAGGGTTCGTTCAACGCTGGAAGAAGGGGATCGCGATGCGAAACGAGGGAGGGAAGGAAACAACCGTCGCGAGATCTTAATCGGTCGCAGATATCAATCGGGATGGATGATAATTAGCCGATTGGTGGGAGAGGAAAGCGCGACGAAGGAAAACGCGAGGAGAAATGGAGGGGAAGGAAGGAAGGGAAGGGAAGAGAAGCCGCAAAACAATAACTGGCGCGGCGAGAGATCGCTTACGCCGTTGGCTGGGAAGGAGGGAGAGAGAGAGAGAGAGAGAGAGAGAGATCATCCCCGTGGTTTGCTCCTCCAGTCCGTTAATGCGTTGCCACGAAGATCTATGGACTGGCCGTAGTTTATATGCTAATCCGTAAAGAGTGTTAAATACTCGATCATTTATCACGCCATCGCTTCTCCACCCTACCTCTTCCCCTCCTTCCCTCTGGCCCTCTGACATTCGTCGGCCGACCATTCCACCGCGGAGTAGCTTCGAACCTCCTCCCCACCCCTCTTTCCATTCCTGCCCGCGCCTTGGCACGTTTCACCCCCGCGAACCGACGACGAGTAATTATTATTCTTCGCCCCTTCGATCTTCTCCTTTTCTTTTTTTTTCTTTCTTTTTTTTTTACCTCGATTCACTCTTCGACCGATCTTCACTTCAATGATGGAGCAAACGGAAAGAAACGGTTTATCGCCCCGCCGTTCTTTTCTTCCTTTCCTTTCCTTTTGTCTCGTCGCGTGTCGGTGCAACTATCTTTGGAAGAGAGAAGAAAAGAGAGAGAAGGGATTGGATCGAGGGGAAGGTGTTTACGGGCCGCGAATCGACATCTCGAGGCGAGATTTACGATTCACCGGGAATAATCCAATAAGCCGCGAACGATGCGGCGTGGGCGCGAACGATGAAAGTTGGCCGGCCGGTCCATCGCGTCGTGGCGATGCGGTCGTCGCGCTCCGCCGATAAAAGGGGGGCCCTTCTCTCTCTCTCTCTCTCCGCTCGTAATAATCGTCAACGTCGAATTCGAATGAATGATAAATCACGCTCGATCTTATCGAGCTCTGCAAACTTTTCTCCGCCCGATAAATCTTTCGTGAAAAAGAAGGAGGCAATAACAATCTCGATTGTTCGATCTTTCTATCTTTCGATTCGAGATGCGTTTCTCTATAAATATTTCTTAGGAGAGGAATCGATTTTTCGTTTATACTTCTAACGTTGGTCAGAGTGGTGGAGATGAGCGAAGGGGGGAAGCAGAGAGCTAAAATTAAGCGCGAGAGGACGAAGGCGCGCGACACGCATCTACCGAGAATCACTTTACCGTCCCCGGTAAACCACCGCTCTTCCCTTTATTGGCAGGTGACCGGGGCTGCGAGGGCCCGGCTTTTCATTCGTCGGCCGGCAAAAAGGAGAAGGAAAAAAAGGAGAGGGAAGGGAAATCGCGCGCGCGTAACCACTCCTGGCGCGGCACCCTTCCTTCTCGACGTGGCGCGGCGTGACGTGACGTGACGTGACGAGACGGGACGGGACGAGAACGAGGAAATATAGCCTAGGATCCTTGCTAATGGCGATTGGCATTGTTGCTCGCGCCGCATAACTTTCGCTGTCAACCCTCCGTCCGGCGTCCGCCGTCCATTAATTTATTGCAGCCTCGTTGTAAATCTTCATCGACACCTGTACACCTGTCTTCCCCCGAGAGATCGTTGAAAGCGCTCGGCCGAGCCTCGTAAAATCGTCTCTCGATCGACGGCCTCGTGCGAAACGTCGATTCCCTCCCTTCGAGATCGAAGCAGCAGTGACGCGGCGCTATCGGTAGGTACGACGAGCCCATCGGACGTTTCAACTTGATTAATCACGTTCGAGGGACGTCGCCCCTTAATCCGCCTCTCACCTGGACTAGGCCCTGCCTTGATCTTTTCTTCCTCGCCGATTTTTAGAACAATGTCCGAGATTCAGAAGCAATAAATTATGTGGAAACGGCTCCCAGGTAGGATAATTCCGTCCTGGCCCCTTGGCCAGGGATTAGAAATCGTCAGGTAGACGGGGACGACAGCGCCGCACGAGCTTTGCCTTTGCCCCTTTTCCTTCCCCTCCTCCCACGCCTCCATTATCTCGAGCCAACGCTTCCCGCCAGATTTCCCTCCTCCAGTCAAGTCGAGAGAAGAATATCGAGGGAAGCAAGAAGAAATTTCCTTCCGTTCAAGCAACGCGTCCTTCGAGGAGATCTATGAAATAATACGAATTTCGAAGGATCTACTACGATTTTCGAATGGAACGCGGCGGTTCAAAGCGGTTTCTCTTCGAAACTTTACCACTTTGATAGGAAACGTTTCGATTCGCCGCCAATCCTCCAAAATTTCTCTAATTTCTCCTTGGTCGAATCGATGGAAAGGACGCGTTTGCTCTCGTTTCGCCTGGTCGTGTAAAAGCCAGCCTCGGGAGAAAAGAAGCGGCCGAAATAGAATTCTCGGTCCGGGGGGGCGAACGACCGCCGTAAATGATCGCGGCTTGGCAAGGGGTGAGAGAGAAGAAAAGAAAGCTGGCTTTCCTTCTTCTGGGGGAGGAGGAGGAGGAGGTCGGATAATCGCGGGCGTTAAACTTTTATAGGCCCGATTTTCATTTATATGTTAAACGCGTCGTAACCGGGGGAGGAGGGGGAGGAAGGAAGGAAGAGGGGAGGAGGTCGAGTATCGAGCGAATATGTGTGTGTGCGCGCACACTCGACGCGTGTGGGTTTCGTTTCTCGTGTGCAGGTGTGCGGATGGATCGGGCAGGTAAGGGATCCGGCAGGCAGGCAGGCAGGCAGGCAGGCACGCGGGGACTTTTTTTTTATTTCTAACAAATGAGCGGCAGGTATGACGATATAATATAAAAAGATCGGTGGAGAAAGCCGAATAAAGGGAGGGGGAGGGAGCGACACCTGATTAATCGTCTTTTTATGGCTGGTAAAATATCGCCGCGAAGGGGGGAGGGAGAGAGAGAGAGATACATAGTATAAACTTTGAACCGACAGATACGATTCACCTCCCTACTTTAAAAGTTTATTGAAATATTTGGCCGGCTTTCTTCTCTTTCCCTTTTCCTTTTCTTCTTCTTCGTCTTTTTCTTCGGGATTTCGTTCCGTCCGATTAATATTCCCCCAAGGCACCGTCAGTCGGAGCCGGTTCGTTTCTCATCCGCCTGGAATTCGACCGATCTCTCGTCGCGAGCTAATTTTCTCGTCGATAAAGAGCGCGTTGTCGATTCGTATCGCCGCCACACGGTTCACGGTTCACGGTTCACGCGACGCTGTTCCACCCCCGAATGGAATGGGAGGGAAGGGTCACGAGAGTCTCGTCGAGAGAGCCGCGTATAATCCACGTGCAACTCTTCCTTTTTCTCTCTCTCTCTCCGTTTCGAGCCTTTTCACCTCGAGCTCGACACAATGTAACGTGTCTCGAAATCGTCCATCCTTTGACGAGGAGACAGTCTCCTCGGAGGAGAGCCGCGTGACAAATGGAGGCGGCGGAATACATTACGCGCCACTTATCCCTGAAAAATATAAACTAATAGGTGTACGGACGTATAAATGAGAGGCGTCGAGGTTGAAAGGAAGTGGGTGAGGTTGCACGTACGTGGTGCTCGGCCTATTGAAATGAAAAGGTTACGGTGAATCGGTCGGTGGCTTAAATGGCTACCAAAAAACGGTCGTCGATAATAAATTCGGCCGTCTTCCCGGACGAACGTCGAAAACGAATGATCTCCTCGATCGAATTCGCGTTGAGAATAATCCAACTCGAAAAAGGAGACAGATCCGCGGGAACGGATCGGTTCACTCGCTCCGAAGCCAGGTGGGCGAGGAGAAAGGTGGGGGAGAGATAAAAACCGAAACGACCCCTTCTGAAACGTTCCTCGTTACGGTAATCGTTTAATCACGGCGTCGTATCCGAGCGCGACTCGAGCGTTCGCCGCCTGTAAAACTCGTCTAGAATCCCATAAACGTGCTCGGTAGGCCTCCTAATTTCGATGGATATGGTCAACAAACGTCGAGGGGAATAACGTTGGAGAAGAGAGAGAAGCCGCGAGGAGGAAGCCCCAACTTTTAACCAAACTGGCAACCGGTGGCTTTTACGAGGGGCGGCGGCGGGCCGCACTAAAAATTATTAATAAAAACGTTTTTATCCGCGTCGCCCCTGTAAACATCGCATTTTAGATGTCGTATCCGAAATCGTAAAAAAAAAAAAAGAAAGAAAGAGAGAAAGAAAGAAGAAAAGAAAGAAAGAGAAAAAGAAAAAGGGGAGGCCCACGATGGGCCCACGTTTTCGGGATCTCGAAACGGCGTTCGACCAGATCGAATCGACTTTGCCCGTTTACGAGCCCGTTTCCCGTCGGCCAACGGGGACAATGTCCCTTAACCCGTGTTTCGCGTTTCGCAACCACCGACCGTCTCTCTCTCTCTCCCTCCCTCCGTCTCTATTTAATACGGAGTTGTTCATCGTCCAGCCGATTTGTCACACTTTGTCGACAACCGGTCGAACGGGAATAAAGTAATAATCGTCCTCGGATGGACGATCCCTTCGCATCCGAGCCTCGTTTCGTCTCCAAACCTCGGCCTCGATCGTCGTCCCCTCGTTAACGAGCCACGAATCTCGAGACGAGATATCTCGGGGAGGGAGGAGGTGGTGGTGCAGGCTCCTGGATAATTGGTCGCGTTTAAATATCGATTTTCAAACGCGCGGACCTCCCCACGGTGCGTTAACCCACTTCGCCCACAGCGTCGTGATTATGCCGCGTCCAGGGGTCGAGTGGTGGCCGAGCGTAGCGGTAGTTGGAGGAAGAGGGACGGAAGAGAGGATAGAAGAGAGAGAGAGAGAGAAGAAGGGAAAGAGGTGTTCGGACAAATAGAAACGTTCACTTTGCTCGACTCGAGAGAGAAAGAGAGACAAAGAGAGAGAGAGAGAGAGAGATTGTTCTGTGAGGTCGCCGGCTACATAGCGCTGTCGTGTAAACACGCGCTAACTGCCTCCTCTTGCCGACGCCGGTCGTCGCCTCCACCCGCCTCCTCCTTTTCTCGCTTCTTCGACCCTGCTGCCTCTGTCGCGTTCGCGGACCTCGATTAACTGTCGCCACTCTGCTCCTCTCGCTCATCTCTCGTTCCATCGACCTCCATCGATTTTTTCGATCCTTCATTTTTTCTTCCCTCGATCGAATTCGTTTTTTTCGACGTACGAATCGCGATATTGAACGAATCGTAAACGCTTGGAATTTTTATCAGATTATTTCCCACCGTCTAATTCGTAGATCAAACGTAGGCTCGTTAGATCTCGATAACCGTCTTCTTTCCTTTCCTCTTTTTCGAAAGGTTTTTTTTTTTCCTTTTTTTATATATCGAGGCGAGGATCGTTTCACGGTTCGATAAATTCCCATCGCGGCGAAGAATCGCGCGGAGGCACGGTGGAACAAAGATGGCCGTTGATAGCGCGGCCAGGAACGACCGTGCGTTCTGTATGCTCGTTCGATTAGCATGTCGGTGCGAGTTGTTTCGCTTCCTCGTTAATAAGAGAGCCTCCCCTCCGTGTGTTTCTCCTCTTCCCTCCAACCCCTCTCTCTCTCTCTCTCCCTTTATTTCTCCTCTCTTTCTCTCTTTCTCCTGTACCAATACGAACTTCCCATGGAGTCCTAAGTCCAGGGTGATTCCGTTTCCCCTCCCCTGCCCCCGATGGAAGACAATGCCGTCGCTGTGTTTTCGCGTGGGACCGCAACTTCCTCGGGTCGTAGACCGAGAAAATCGAAATTCTTCTCTATCGATCGATGATCTCTCGAAAATAAAACTCGACCATTATATGTATTATACATATTCAATCCCTTTGAGATCCGCATCCGTTGAGATCGAGGCTCGAAATAATAATAAAACGAAAAAGTTGAATGAAACCGTGAGTAATCGTGGAGAGAGAGAGAGAGAGAGAGAGATCTCGATCCCCCTCTCCCTCGAAACATTAATCGGTGTTAGCCGAGGAGAAGGAAAGGGAATCATCTCGAGAAGATTCGATTGCAGATCCTTTCGGGCCCTTCATTATTTACGCCTTGATTTATTATAATCGAAGCTCAGCTCCGTTTGATCCCGGCCCTCTCCCCTTTTCCTCACCTCGCTGAGTGATAGAGAGAGAGAGAGGAAAGCGGGGTAACTTTAGAAGACCACCCCAATGGCGTAGCACGAGAGGGTCTCCTCTCTGTCCTTTCAAATAATATCCAATTTCCCTCTCCTTTTTCCCAAAATATCTTTAGATATCTCGAAAATCCACTCCTCCCCTCCTTCGTTTCTCGAGGCATAATAAAAGTAAAATGGGGAGGAGCGGGTTTATCGCGATATCGCGATCAAATTGGACGAGCTACCGAATTAAATTTCGCGATCGTAAATCGTCGAGGGCCTCCACGACGACCTCCCCTCCCTCTCCCCCCGGTTATCTCGTTACCCGCCGAGGTAAAGGAAAAAGAGAAGAAGGAAAGGAATTGGAAGCGGCCGATTCGAAGCCTCCTCCTTCTTCTCCTCGCCTCGGAAAAAAGTTATTGGCCACCGGTTGATAAAGGAGCAGCAACGAGGAAAGATTAACGCGCTGGTTAACACGTATTTGCACCGGGGTCTCTGACCCCTCGCGAGCGTAAGCCGGCTATTCCTCCAAATTGAATCGAAAACTCTTGCTTTACTCGTCCAACTCGAAATTATATATTTCTGAGATGTATATGTATGATAGAAAATTGGAAAATTCGAGAATCGAAACGATCGTATCAATTTTACGTTCTTGATTGGACGAGCGAGCGTAAGTCGGCTATTCCTCCAAATTGAATCGAAAACTTTACTCGTCCAACTTGTGCTCGAAATTATATATTTCTGAGATGTATGTATATGATAGAAAATTGGAAAATTCGAGAATCGAAACGATCGTATCAATTTTACGTTCTTGATTGGACGAGCGAGCGTAAGTCGGCTATTCCTCCAAATTGAATCGAAAACTTTACTCGTCCAACTTGTGCTCGAAATTATATATTTCTGAGATGTATGTATATGATAGAAAATTGGAAAATTCGAGAATCGAAACGATCGTATCAATTTTACACTCTTGATTGGACGAGCGAGCGTAATTGCAATCGCACGAGATCCCGATCGATCAAATATTTGAACTGTTGACAGAGACGTTTGCGCTCGGGGAGTGACGTAACGAGGAGATAAGAAAAGCCGGCTCGAGGGTCGATTTTTTTTTAAACCTCATTTCCTCCTCCTCACCTTTCCCTTCCAGCGGATGGAAACAGTGGCACGAGTCCGCCCCGCACGGTTTCTCTCGCTCTTTTTCATCCTCGATCTTTAAAACCTGCACTTCTCGAAGATCTCTCGAAGATTGGAAGGAATTTCGAACGGATGTTGTTCGATCTAAAGTAAAGGAAGGGCGAAAAAGGGAGGAAGAGATAGTTTTATGGTGTTTATAAATTGGATAGAAGGGGAGGGGGTACCAACGGCGTGACCACCAACGATCATTTTTTCGTGGCGTGAAACGTGAGGAGACGTGACCGTGTTGCGGGCGGTGTTTCGAGATCGTGGCGGCGGAGCCCTCCTCCTCCTCCACCTCCTCCTCCTCCTCCTCCTCCCGTAGGGGGTCGGGGTGACGAAAACTGACTGACTGACTGACTGGTTCCGCGGCTGGAGAAAGGAAGAAACAGCCCGTGGAGATTATTAGGCGGTCGACATAAAACGTGCTTAGGTGCGATTTAATATTTCCAGCTACGGGCATAAAATCCCCGGCGTATCGGTGACTCTCCGTGAGAGTGGAAGGACGCGAAGGGACCACGAACTCGCCTCTTTATGCCGTTCCCTCTTTGTGACGCCGACATCTGGCGTCATCGAACGTCAACCTTCTTCTCGTTCCTTGTATTTTATACCCTTCGCCTCGTAAAGAGAGAGGGGAGGGGGGGGGGGAGAGAGAGAGGGAGAGGAGAGAAAAAAGAAAAGAGGAATAAAAAGAAGAAGAAAAGTCTCTCGACCTCCTTGGTCGCTTAAGCTAGGCCAACCTCTTTGTTTGTGTTTTCAACCCGGTTTCGGGGGGATCCCGTTCGCGACACGTTCCAGATGATCGTTTTCACCCGTTTAATATCTCAATATGAGGGAGGAGGGGAAAGGGTAAAAAAGAGGAATTTTTTCCAAGGATTCGAATTCTTCCATCGTCCTTTCTCTCGAAATCAGGAATCGTATATAAAATCCAAACTGTATCCGATCGAATGTGAGTTTCTCCAAAATGAATGATTGTTACTTTTTTTTAACACGATGACACATTTTTTGGAAAGATAAAATTCGAATGATTTCTGGCGAAGCGGAGAATTCGATGGAATTGGAAAAATCGTTCGAAATCTTGCGATTCGATTTTTCGAGAAACGATTGTAGGAAATTGTCCGATTATCCTCACGGAGGATAAATCGAAACGCGAGTCTGTTTCTCGAGAGAGAGAGATTTGCACGGAAGGAGAGTGGAAGGTGGCGAGAAGATTTCGTTGCGGGCAATCATCGGGCAATCACCGCGAGGGGATAAAGAAAGAAGAAGGTGGAGAAGAAGCTTTCGGAGCGGACAAGGGCGGATCGCTTGAAAAACGTCAACGATTCCTCCTCGAAGCTCGAAGCGGTAGCTTCGGTCAAAGGAAACCGAATAAACGCGAGGAAAACCTCATTCGGATTAGAGGCTGACCCAGGGAAGCCTCTTCTCTTTCCGCGAATCGATATCGTTCGAATAAAGCCGATTGATTTGCTCCCGATAATGGGTGTCGGACGGAATCATCTCGCGTCCTTCTCCTTTCCTGGCCCATCTGCCGCCCATACACCTTGTATTGTATCGGATCTGGCAGAAGATCAAAGTGACGTCTCTCTTTTTTTCCCAATATTATTGAAATTCCAATTATCGATGTGACGATCTTATGATAAAATTTGAGGCAAATTAAGAAAAAAAAAAGTATACGTCGATGTCTTCCAATTTCGTTTGCTTTTCCGTATAGTATATGATTATTAGACGTCGAATGATCCGATAAAATTTGGAAAATCGAAGGAATATCTAATTCGATATTTTTGATCGATTTGTTGCTTCGTTTTATACAAATTATTATTCAAGTTAGATTTAACTGTCGAATGATCTGATAAAATTTGAAACAAGTTAAGAAAAAAAAATATACATCGATGTCTTCCGATTTTGCTGCGTTTTCTGTACGCTGTATGTAATTATCGAGGTTAGATTTAGCTGTCGAATGCTTTGATTCGAAAGAATATTTAATTCGATATTCTCGATCGATTTGTTTTCCACATAGTATATATACTTATTGAAGTTAGAAATCGAATAATTTGATAAAATTCTTTTAGAATCGAAAGAATATTTAATTTGATACCTCGAATCAATTTGCTTTTTCCTCTCAATATATATAATTATTGAGCTTAGAAATCGAATGATCCGATAAAATTCTTTTAGAATCGAAAGAATATCTAATTCGATACCTTGAATCAATTTGCTTTTTCCTCTCAATTATATATAATATATATAATTATTGAGGTTACAAATCGAATAATTTGATAAAGTTCTTTTAGAATCGAAGGAATATCTAATTCGATACCTTGAATCGATTTGCTTTTTCCGCACAATATTAATTATTGAGGTTAGCTTTGGTTGTCGAATAATCCGATAAAATTTCAAGTGTCAAGAATCGAAGGAACATTTAATTCGATATTCTCGATCGATTTGCTTCGTATTCCACACAGTATACAATTATCGAGGTTAGACTTTACGCGTGATTCGACAATGATTCGATAAAATTTCGAGTGTGAAGAGAATCGTTTCCCGCACAGTATATAATTATTGAGGTTATATGATTCGAATGATCAAAATTTGGAGAGTCGGAAGAATAATCTAATTCGATATCCATGATCGGTTTGCTTCGTTTTCCGGAAACTGTAATTACGTACACGTGCCCACGCGTAGAATCGCACAGTTATTATCGCGATGATGGTTGACTGCGAGAAGGAAACCGGAGACAAAACCGGCTCGATATAAACCTTTCCCTCGGATATATACAAGGGGGCTGGTCCACGTCACGCTTATTGCTTCTTTGCCGGTAGTACAAACAATCCGCGTTTCCTCGATATTTCAACCAGCTCGAGTTTCCGCGAATCCACCTACCCCCTCCCCTCTCTCTCCTTCTCTTTTATTTTTCCCCGTATCTGGCCATTCTGTAATCATTTTACGATCCATTCCATTCGCGATCAAAGGAGAAAGCGAATGTCGAATTTCGACGAAAGTTTTCTTCTCCCTCCCTCTCTCTCTTCTTCCTCGAATTTTCAATTCCAACCTCGCGGTTCACAAAATTATTCACAGATTTATATATATATTTTTGACAAATAGTGAGATAGCGAGGCAAGTAACAGAGGGGGTCTACGATCTCTAACGCGGTTTCTCCGACGTTAAGAAGATTTCATGAAAGCTTTATACGCGCCATTCCCATCGTAATCATAATAATTACCACCGCTATCTTTAATGCCCCTGGAAGAGGCATAATGGGAGCGGCGGCGCGGTTATTACGGTATAAACCGCGATCTTGATATCCCCCACTCGTTTCCAGAATGGAATAAGAATGTCAACGTTTTCCTCCTTCCTCTTTTAAACAATTTTAAATTTAATTCCGCTTCGAAGATCGAAATTTTGAATTTTTTCCCCTCCAAAGATTGATTGGAAATCGGTTCTCTCCTTCGAAACTTGGGCAGGATCGATTCCTTGCAGTTGGGGCAACTGGAAGGCGTAAAATGCGCGGGGGCCAAGTGCGGCGAGCCATAAATCAATCGAAACAGGAAGAGGCGTTGTTTGCCTTCGCTGCTAGCCTTATTATTCACCGATTTTCCTCCATTTAATCATCCGATTAAAGAAAATGGCGCTAATAAAATTCTCGAAACATCCTTTCGTGATATATTTTCCGATTTGTATAAGAAACGATTGTATCGGAACAATTCTCGAAGCAAGATGGATTCCCAGAAGAAGCGCAACGACTCCTCCTCGACGACGACGACAACAACGTGGACGCATTATTTAAGGCTGCGCCCGTTTCCGTTTCGCTCCGAGACGCACCCTTATAAGAGCTTTTACGACCGGAAGTTGACCCCGCGGGGGCGCGAGGTGTACACTATGGGTACGTTGCGAAACCTTGGGACTAGACACGTAATTAAACACGTAGTCTCCTCTCGAAGCCACTTTCCTCTCTCGAATCTTCCTCCTCTTTTCCTCGCTAATTTGCCTCGATTTTATCGTCCCGATCACAATCTGTCAAAGAGTCACCATAAACGTGGCGACAACTGTACCTGTAACACCGTTTTACACCGTTATCAGCCGGAAGGGAGCGAGTGTTATCTGAATCTCGGAGGAAAAAGAAGAAGAAGAAGAAGAAAAGGAGGAGGAAGAGGCGAAGGAAGAAAAGAAGAAGAAGAAGAAGAAAAAAAAAAAAGAGGAGCGTCGTCGCCGTGCATCGATAATTACTCGTCGTAAAAGTAACGTGGCGTTGAAACGACACACTCTCGCCACACGCTTTCGTTCTCTTCGGCGAATTTTACGCTCACCTCTCGTTTCCGAATCGAGTGTTCGAGCTCGTAAACCCCTCCCTGCCTCCGCGCCTTCCTTCCTCCTAAACGCGGCGCACCGATCAAACTGAACTTTCCTCCCAGTTAAAAACTGATTAAAAGAAACAAGAGGAAGAAAAAAAATAAATAAACAAATGAAGATAAAAATAGAAGAGAGCGTAACATTCACTAGAACAATATATATATATATATAAATGACAGTGGATAGATCCCGGAAGGAGGATAATTTCGATCCTTATTATCTCGAGATCGAGGGATGATGAATTCACGGCATAGATGGTTCCTTAACGATGGTTAATCGCGAGGGACGATAAAAGGACGCAAGCGTGTCCCTTGGTTGGATGGATCGTTTCCTCGCGGGGAGGGGAGGGGGAGAAGAAGTGGCGCTAGAGAGAGCGCGGGTACATCGATCATCGGAGGAGGACGCGGCGCGTCCCTCCCCCTTGCCCCGAAGAGGACCGCTAAAGTAACCCGATCGACCGTCGGCTGTATCAGGAATTATTATTCACCGGGCCGTCAGTGGATGAGAAGGAGAGGGCGGGGCCGCGGAGCATGCATCATCGAGAGCAAATTCCGCTCGCCCCTCTTTATTTTCAGCGGTGGTGGTGGTGGTGGTGAAGGATAGGGGGGAAGGGAGAGGGAGAAAAGGAGCAACAGAGGCCGGTTCTCTCGTGGATCTTCACGTGGCTGCCGTCACTCCGCTTAACTGTAGATCAATCAATATACGCTGGTTGAAGAACCCCTCTGGTGGATCTCTCTCTCTCCCTCCCTCCCTCTCTCTCTTCACGGCCTTGCCTCGGTTCGTTCCTCTTTCTCCGACCTTTTACCCTCCGTCCTCCCCCTCCGGCTGCCCCTAACGAGCTCATCGCTCGTCCAGCCAAAGAAAAAACACGAGAAAGTGGTACAAAATGGCCCTTGAGAAATGCCGTCCGTCCGTCCATCCATCCGTCCGTTCGTTCGTTTGTCCAGGTTCGTTGCAAGGGTGGTGGATGAGATCGAGGTTTGGTTGGGGCGTTGCCACGAAACGCGCGGATGGAATGCGCGTACGAATAAAGAGGGAGAGGGGTAGTGATATAGCCATTTCGGTGAACGAAGGAAAAAGGGGAAAAACCGTTTCTTCTGTTCTCCTTTCGATCCATTCCCCTCTCCTCTCTCTGTACTCTTTGCGTCCTGTACTCGTGGTATCAAAGTCTGCTCGTTAATTATTCCGCCGGTCTATCATTAAGAATTCCGCAGATACGACGAGTATCTTATAATAACGAGTAGATCTCGCGATCGAGTAGGCGTTATTGTAAAGGCACCTGTCTCACGGCCTTGGATAACGCGATGCGCACATTTCGAAGTCGTTATCGGTCATTTTTGAATAATTGAGCAACGACGAAGGAAAAAAAAAAAAAGAAAAAACGAAGATGATTGATCAACGCGCGATTCAAAGTTTTTTTTTCGTTATCCGACGCGTTGACACGTATCGAATTATTATAATCGTTGCGTGATGGAAATTCGGCATCGATTCGGAACGTGGCGAAGGAAGGAAGGAAGGAAGGAAAGATATTCACGCGATCCTCTCCGTGATTCTAATATTCTCCGGCGAAACACGCTTATTAATTGCGATTCGTAATGCGCATGATGACCAAGCGTGATGTAACAATCGTGGAAACGTGTCGATCGAGCGTAAAAACATGTAAAATTAATTTACCGCGATTTTACCTTTGAACGATCGGGACGAAGACGGATAGATTTTTCTTTTTTTTTTTTTCCATTCTTTATCGCGCCGAAACGAGTTTTCCTCTCCTCGTCCCGGTCATTGCTCCCTCCCTCCCTCCCTTTTCATCCCCTTCGATACTTCTTTCCGCCGGATTCGTTGCCAACATTCCGCGGTACTGGATAAACCACTGGTGGAAAATTTGGCAGTCTAGTTTCTAGATGAGATTTATCGTCCGCGCGTACGTTTGGAACGACGATCACACGTTTGGCGCACGAGCCAACGGCAACAACAACGACGACGACAACAGCAACAACAACTGGACCAGAAGAGACTTGTTCGAACAAGTTGTTCAAATAAATTGATAAATTGGCATCGGCGTCATTATCATCCTCCTCCTCCTCCTTTCTTCTCGAACGCGGTTGGCACGTTTGCACGTAATTTCTAAAAGCGGTGATCGTTGGACCGTCACGTTTCCGCGCCGGTTTATCGTACGTTACGGCGTGGCGACAGTTTTCGCGCAGCTGTCGCTTGAAAGAGATAAAGGAGCGCGGAGATCGTTCGAAACAGTTCCGAATCCGATCGGGACGGATGGTGGAGGGCGTCGAGAAACGGCAATTAGTTCCAATAATCGTTGCCTCTCGGCTCTCTCTCTCTCTCTCTCTCTCTCTCTTTCTCTCTCTCGGTTTGACGAGTCTCCTCGAGAGAAGAGGAGGAGGAGGGAGAGAAGGAAAGGAAGATAGAGGGAAAGGAGAGGGAAGGGAGAGAGACGTTGTATTATAAAAGCAATTAGAGGATCTCGGATTAGATATAGCACATCGTACATAACAAATATGATAATACGGGGCCAGCTAGCCCCGAAGGGAGTTCGGCTTTGCCTCGGTCGAGAGGGGGGAGGGAGAGGGTTTCGGGTTATGGGGCAGGTTAAACGGAATCATTAATAATCGGAGCTAACTAATCTGCCTGTCGCTATGAGCACACTTGTTTCACTCCTGTTTTTATTCGGGGCCCCCTCTCGAACGTAACGTTTTATTCCCCGTAACGGAAACACGTTTTCACGTCGCATCGTTTCGATGAGAACGAGAACACACATGGAGGGGAGAAGAAAGAAGGGCAAGGAGAGAAAAAAAAAAAAAGAAACAAAACTGAATCGAATCCGTCCTCGCGGAAATCGATCGATCGACTCGATTCCCCCCTCCCCCCGATCGATTCGATCCTCGATTTCGATCGAAGATGAAAAATCGACGCAAACACGTTTATCTTTGCCTTTGGTTTCGTTCTTTCAGCTTTACGAGATCAACGACGATCCGAAAAGGAAGGAATTCCTGGACGATCTCTTCAGTTACATGCAAAAGCGAGGTAAGTGTTTCTCCCCCCTTCTTCGTCCCAACGCTTCTTTTTTTTTCCCCTTTCTTTTCTTTTCTTTTCTTTTCTTTTCTTTTTTATCCTTCGACGCCGCGTAACAATATCGATGATAATAATAATAATAATAATAATAACGCGCGCGATTACAACAAGGATAACGTGTCGCCGAGCAATCGTGACGCCGATAATAAACGATATAATCCGCGTAAAGAGTAAATAAGAAAAGGTATCGACGTCAAACAAAACGCGAAATGGCGCCGCGCTCATTAAAAGAAGAAAAAAAAAAAAAAAAAAAAAAAGGAGAAGCCCCCTTTCGCCCGCGCGCCTCCCCCCATCTCCCCCTCCCCTATCCCCCCTATCCCCCTCCCCGCGCCGCGCTTCATTATCGTCCGACCCGTTCAATCGTTCGAGCGGGAATTAATTTCGCAAATATTGATCGTCCCGATCGACGTCCAAGGCCGATTCCTCGGTTGGATCGGGACGAATGTTGGAACGAGCCCGAGTTTCCATCCGCGCGGACTCGGCCGGCATTTGTCTCCATCCAACAGGCGAAGACTTATTGCGATCTCTTGGCAAGCGGCCGGTCGCGTTCCGCGCGAGCCTTTTACGATCCCTCTCGTAATCCCGCGCGCATGTCCACGCATGCCGGGGGGAGGGGGGGGGAGGAGGCGCCTCTCCCCCAATCTCCAAACCAATTTAACCTTAGACCACCTACGCGTACCCATCCATCCATCCATCCATCCAATCCTCTTCCTCCTCTTCCTCCGTTCCCCAATTTTCTCCCCCCCGATCCGCGCGATATCCGCGTTTTATCGCTTATTTATATAAATAAAACCGGGGACTCATTGTCCCCGAGAACTTGGAGAAATCGTGCCAAGGTGATCTCGGAATTCGGAGAATTATTATTATTATCCGAGCGCAACGAACTCCGCTCCACGAGTTGTTTGCCCATCCCTTTCCTCGCGGTTGAAAAAATTGAAAGGAACGGGGAGGGCGAAGGAGGAAGCGTCGTGTGTCACCGTCACCGAGGAAAGGGGAGGGGAGGGGAGTTTCGTGAGTTGCGAAAATTACGAGGCGTATTATATTCATTGGAGGAAAACGCGGCGCACGTGCGCACCCGCATCTCGTTTCCTGCACACGTGGTGGGATCCGCGCATCCCAACGCCTCGTAAACGTCCACGTGGTTAAAAGGTTCGATAATACGTTGCATCTGCGTCCGTCAGAACGCAGGACGGAATTAGATCTTGACCAGGTCGCTGGAAACGCTATCCCTTTCGCGTTTTCCACTACTTGGACCTCGTTTCTCGTTCTCAAAAGGGAGAAGAAAAGTGTTTGCGAGAGATTTAAGAATCTTACTTTTCCACCACCTCGATCGTCGAGAAAAAAAGAAATTACGAGGTGGAGTTTGAGAATCTTACAACCTCGATCTGTCCTTTTCGACTGTATCGTTGAAAAAAGGAGAGAAGAAATTACGAGGTGGAATTTAAAAATCTTAGAATCTCGTTGGAGGCTCTTACGATCGATGTAATTCCAAATCGATTTATATACATAGTTTATAAACTTGGCCATGCTTCTAGTACCGTTATCTTGGAGGAATAATTAGAAATAATTGGAATCTTCGTTCCTTGGTAAGATCAATCTAGTACAATGTTAAAGAGAATGTTAGAGAAGCACTGGTTATATATATATATAAATTTCCAATCAAGGCGAGGATCGTTGATGCGATCTTTACGAGGTCGATTAAAATCGTGGCTCGAAAAGAATGGAAGAGAGAGAGGGGGTTGCGACGAGGGAATATATATAAAGGAGCGTATCGGGGGTGGGGAAGAAGCTGGAACGAAAAGCCGGGGGTACCGCCCCCCCGCGGGGCCTGTTATTGTGTCGACGTGAACAATGATTCGACGCTAACGCGATTCATAACACCTCGACCACGTTCACAGATATAAAAGACCATCCATCACATCCCTCCGCGTTAGTCGATCCATCCACGATTCTCTGTTTGTTATCGATTCTCCCCCTCTCCCCGACTCTTCGTGAATGGCGAGCCACCCGACCTGTTTAATCCGCAACTTGTTACAGGGATGAAAATCGACGACCGATTAAACTCGTTTTACCTACTTTGTCCCGCTCGAAAAGTTTGGAAACTTTAAGAGATACGATACGAGCAATGGATGGAAAAAATTCAACAATCGATTTTTACCTCGATTATTCGAAGTAATAATTTGTAAATAGTAAACTCATGAAGAGTAAAAAAAGGGTTCAAGATTGCGTGCGAAATGAACGTTATTCAACGAACAATTTAATACACCTAAGTTACACTTTGTTCTGAAATTTTCAATCAGATTCGATAGAATTTTCAATTTTATAGAACACGTTCGATTGCACGGACCACGAGGTGGCAATTGGCGGGATTATCTTAATCGAAAGATCATCGATGGAGATTTCAACCGGGCGGGATACCACTTCCATCTCTGTCTCTTTCTCTATCTCCCTTCTCGAACGAGCTCTCCAAATTCGGCGCGGTAATAGATATTACGAGGTCGTTTCGCAACAAAGTGTTCCGTCTCGTTCGTATATCAAACGAGCCGACGAGGCGAGCAACCGGAACGCGCAAATTCGCATAAGCGGAACGTAATTGGCGGGGATAAGCCCCGGGCCCGCGAGACTTCCACTGCCGACTTTCGGGAACCGGTTCATCCCGATCAAAGGGGACACCTTCCTCTCCCCTTTCAGATATATAATTGGAACTTGGTTAACTTGGAACTTCCACCCTCCGTTTTACGATCAACCTCCCCTCCTCCTCGTGATAAAAACATTTTTTTTCTCCGCCCAATATTACACCTCTTGAAAAATAAAGAAGAAAGTAGTAAACGATCGATCGAGGGCTACGTAAGGCAGTAGATTACATTCGTCGTTGTTTTCACATCGCGTCGAGGGGAGAGGGAGGGATGGGGAGAAGGTTTGGCGGAGCAAGAAGGTTGCAGCGTTTATCGCGGAGGGAAGGTGGTTCTTTATTTATCGCGCGTATTGCTGGCACCTCTTCGGGGCCCCGACCGTTATAAATCTCAAGCCATTTAATATGCAAATCCCGCCACCTCCTCGACAGCCCGAGGACTCTCTCTCTCTCTCTCTCCTCTCTCTCCTTTTTTTTTTTATTTTCTTTACCATCGCGAACGAGTTTCAATCGCCGATGTAATTCATACTGCGACCGCGCGAGAGCAAATGCCATTCTCTCGGTCGAATACGTTATTATCTTACTCCTCTGGACCCCTTCCCCTCCACGAGCCCTCGGTGCTCGCGGGACGGCCGGTTACGCGCCAACAACGACTCCCACGAGGACCGCTTAATGATATCCGATATGCGATTTTATAAACTTTTCTTGATAAGTATTCTTTTCTAATATCGTTTCTTTCTCTTTTTTTTCTTCGCTTCTTTTTCTCCGTCATTTTTCCGATTGTTAATTCATTTTCGCCCTCAATGATGTTTCCAACATTAGGTTATAGATTGTTAATGGATCTAAAATAATTCTTTTTCTTTCTTTTCTTTCATTTCTTTTTCTTTATCACTTTTTCGATTATTAATTAATTGTGCCTTCATAATTTCGTAACGCTTTCAACTTTTTTTTTCACTTTTTTTTCTCTGTCATGTTTCTGATTATTAATTAAAGCTTTCAATATTAGGTTATAGATTGTTAGAGGATGTGAAATTATTCTTCTTCTTCTTTTTTTTCTTCGCTTCTTTTTCTCTGTCATTTTTCCGATTGTTAATTCATTTTGCCCTCAATGATGTTTCCAACATTAGGTTATAGATAGTTATAGATTGTTAACAGATCTAAAATAATTCTTCTTTTTTTTTCATTTCTTTTTCTCTGTCATTTTTTCGATTATTAATTCATTTTGCCCTCATAACGATGTTTCCAATATTAGGTTATAGGTTGTTAACGGATCTAAAATAATTCTTTTTTTTTCTTTTCTTTCACTTCTTTTTCTTTGTCATTTTTACGATTATTAATTAATTGTGTCTTTGTAACGCTTTCAACTTTTTTTTTTCCTCTTTTTTTTTCCTCTGTCATTTTTCCGATTATTAATTAATTGTGCCTTCGTAACGCTTTCAATATTATAGATTATAGATTGTTAGAGGATGTGAAATTATTCTTCTTCTTCTTTTCTTTCACTTCTTTTTCTCTATTTCTTATCTATTTTTTCAATTATTAATTATGCCTTCGTAACGCTTTTAATATTAGGTTATAGATTGTTAGCAGATGTAAAACTATTCTTCTTCTCCTTTTTTTTTTTTCCACTTCTTTTTCTCTATCATTTTTCCAATTATTAATTAATTGTGCCTTCTTAATAATGTTTCCAATATTAGATTATAGATTGTTAACGGATAATTCTTCTTTTCTTTTTTCATTTCTTTTTCTCTATTTCTTATCTATTTTTTCAATTATTAATTAATTGTGTTTTCGTAACGCTTTCAATATTAGATTATAGATTGTTAGAGGATGTGAAACTGTTCTTTTTCTTTCACTTCTTTTTTTTTGTCATTTTTTCAATTATTAATTAATTGTGCCTTCGTAACGCTTTCAATATTAAATTATAGATTGTTAGCAGATGTAAAACTATTCTTCTTCTCCTTCTTTTTTTTCCACTTTTTTTCTCTGTCATTTTTTCAATTATTAATTAATTGTGTCTTGTAACGCTTTCAATATTAGATTATAAATTGTTAGCGGATATAAAACTATTCTTCCTCTTCTTCTTTTCTTTTCGCTTATTTTTCTCTGTCATTTTTCCGATTATTAACTGATTTTGCCCCCATAAAGACGCTTCTAACACGGTTATATAGACGTTGTTAGCGGATGTAATGGAGGTGTCGTAAAAAATTAAGAAGAAAAAAAAAAAAGCTACTCGTTCTTCTTCAATTTTATATTTCATGCCGAGTCCAGCGATGGACTCAAGATTCAATAGTTATAAAGTTCGCTTCGATAATTTATTGTTGGAAACGTAATAACGCGATAACGCGAAATGGCCGATATTACTTAAGAAACGGATCGTAAGCATTTTAATAAATAATCACTCGTCGATTCCACTTTTAACTAGTTTTACTTTTTCGAGCCGATTTTTTTCGATCGATCCGATCCGTTCGCAACGACAATTCTCTTCCGTCTTCGCATACGACGACACACCATTTCTTCCCATTCCTCCGTCCACTTTCACCTTTTCTTCCAACAAATTTCAATCCCAGAAATATCTTCTAATAATTTACCCTATCATTATCGAGTAGGCGATAATCTCGTCCTGTTCGAAATAACCAACACCGAAGGATCGATCATCACTCTCCTTCAAAAGAATCCAACGATCCGAATACTTTCACCTCTCCGCGATTTCATTTCCACTCGTATTCGTACCATCATACATTATCGAACAAGTGATAATTCTCGATGCTCGGACAATCTTTCGAGTAAAACGCATAGCTTGGAAAATAATGTTTCTCTCTCTCTCTCTCTCAGTGCTCGAAACGAGGAATTCTCGATCGATGATCCGCGGCTATCTATGATGGTGGCGCGAAAGCAAGAGTGTGAACGATAATAATACTCGGCGGGGCAATAATACTCGGGTTGGGTTTGGTTGTATAAGTGCATTGCACCGGGCAGGGTCGCGAGTCGCGTTACGACCGCCTCGAGAAAAATACCTTTTTACGCGGCGCGGGTAACGCATTAGCGGCGAGGAACACGTGTTCGGCACGAACACTTTTCGCTACACACTTGTGAACGAGCACGCCGTGCGTGCCGTCTGCGTACACAACGCGTCTCCGCGCATACGGTCGCACGTTCGCTCTTTTCACCGGCCGATACTTTGTACCCGTTCGCGGATTATCGCGTCCTCTCTCTCTCTCTCCCTCCCTCCCTCCCTCCCTCTCTCCCTCTCCGTCCCTCTGTTTTTCTTTCTCGTTCTCTCGCCCCGCGAAGAAAGAGGAATACTTAGAAAAAGCCTCCACCGTTTCCCTTTTCTTTGCCACACGGTATTCTATGTATAGAACCTGAATGGCGCCTCTTCTCACGCGAACATTCTAGTTGGAATTTGGTTAAAACTCTGTTACCAGTCGCGCTCCCCGTCTCCTCCTCCTCTTCTTCTTCTTCTTCTTCTTCTTCTTCTACTCCTTCTTCTTCTTCTTCTTCTTCGTCTTCTTCTTTTTCTTCTTCTTCTTAATGGATATTTCTCCAGAGAAGGATAATTTAATTTCATTTTCGTTAACGAGTTAAGGTGCGTGTTTTATAAAAAATACATATATATATGTATATATATATATATATATATTTGTTCGTAAGTTTAACTCCGAAAGAAAGAGCAAAGTGAGGATTCCTCGAGAAAAGTCGGTAATTAGATGTTTCTTTTTCTATTTTTCCTCGACGGGATTCGATATTCGATTAACATACGCCATAAATCATAATATAACTAAACTGAGAGGTATAAAATTAATTACACCTTTATTAATATACCTCCGCAATCTCGATTTTAAAAAATGTTATCATTCTTACGTTTCGATCAATGTGCGAGAGACGGCTATGTAATAATGATTCTATATTAAGATTGGGACAATTTAGACGGACGCCAAAACTCATTTTATACACAATACGGATGGATAGATAGATAGATGGGCAAGTTTAATTCAAGTAATTGGCGTCGTTCCATTCTCGTTACGTAAAATCCTCCTTCGATACGAATCGAGACACGAATCTCTTTTTCTTAAGGACTCTCGCCTATCTCTTCCAAAAACACACACGAAATATCCTTCGAGCAAGATAAAATCCATCCATCCGAAAGAAAAGCAGATACGAAATATATAAATTGTTATAATTAATCGCGAAGGGGACAAGGAATGTTCTTCGTCCCTCGATCATCCCGGCTATCCCCTCCCCCTCTCCTCTACGAAGACGCGCGCGAGAGAGAGAGAGAGAGAGAGAGGGCATAGCAGCAGCGGATCGTAAAAGCGGAGAGCCGAGAATGGATCTGCTCGAATAAAAGTAAAATAGCGTCGTACGAGGCGAAGAGAGAGAGAGAGGAGGTTGCCTTTCGGCACAGAGCTCTCTTTCTCTCCTCCTCCTCCAAACTTTTATAGCCGTCCCTTTGGACCGGTCGAAGATCGATTCTCGGTAGAGGTGCAACCCGTATGAATTTTAATATTTATTACGTAATAAAGCCTCCACCCGGCCTGTTCCACGTTTTCGTCGGCCGTTCCGTTCGTTCTCAGCCTTTAATCCCGCGCGTTGGAATGGAACCTTGATCGGCCCACGGATGAAACCGTTCGACCCACATTCATCCCCCTCAGTTTCAGGGTTGCACAATAGGGAGGCAACTATTTTCGCGAGTGTGATTCCGTAGTAGTAGTAGTAGTAGCTCGTGTTTCGCGTGGTTCCGAGGTGAAGTCAACGGTTCAAACTAGGCGCAGTGTGCCGTGACGAGGCGCTGTTATCGAGTAAACGGCTGACGAACGTGCTCCCGGCACCAAATATCGGGAATAATAAGAAAAAAGGCGAAAAATGGGCGGGCAGGGGAGGGAGAGAAAGAATCACGTCGGCGTTGGAACGAGGCGAAGCCGTGTTTCGCGTTAACGCGTTCCCGTTTCGAGAAACGTGCGGCCATCGATTTGTCGAGCCATCGATCATCCTTCGCCTAACCGATCGCTCGTGAAGAAGAAGAAGAATCGTTCGCCGATTCCGAAACCGACTCTCGATCACGTATCGTCTCCCTATCGCGTCGTAGCACGCCAATATTAGAGAAAGAATCGTTTCGAGGAAGTTTCGGTGATTCAGTGATCTTATCCCTTATTCCTCCTCCTCCCTCGACTCGAGTAATCTCGGTTTCTTTTTTCGAAGAAGAGAGAAACGTTTCTCTCGTGGATAAGGAGTCGCGGTCCAACGAAAGGAGCAGGCTCTCCGTGATTCGCCTGGCCGAGAATGAAATCGGCAAACATAGCGGGCCGGTACCGTTAGGGAGCGTAGGGGCGGTGTTAGAAGGCCGAATTAGAAGACGGAAAGAGAGAGAGAGAGAGACAGGGGGGATTGATTTCTCTGGTGGACGGAACGCTTGTCTCCTCGTGGAAAGGACTCCTCCTGGCTCCTCCTTCCCTCGGGGGGACAGTTCGGTTCCCACTTTTATTCATAATATCTCTCGCTCCGATGTCGTTTTATCGCGTTTACGACCTTGTCGAGCAAATGTACGGGCCGAGCGTGTGGACGTTGGACGACGACAGACAGAGTCAATTCAGCTTGTCCATAAACACCCATCCACGTTTACCTCCATAAAACGAAATAAAGTCCTATGCGCGGCGCATCGCCGCGCCGAGAGAGTCCCGACGATGGGCGGACTCTCCCCGTTCCCGCGAGTGATGGATTTCCTCTTTGACGGATCGCTCGTAAACCTCCTCTAAATGTTTTCTCGGAAACGGCGAGAGGAGAGAGAGCCAATACGGATTTCCAGCACGCGGCCACTCTCTCCCTCTCCCTCTCGCTCGCTCGCTCGCTCTCTCCACCCTTGTCGTCCTTGTTGGACGATCGGGCTGCTTAGGGCCACCCGCTGGTTTTAGTGGGTCTTAAATCGGGATTATGTCGGGATTACAGGATCCTGCGTACGCTCGTCTCTCTCCTCTGGTAGCGGGCGAACCATTGCACCGAGCTTACGCCGAAAAAACCATCCTCCTACCACTACTACTATTACTGCTTCTTCTTTTTCTTTTGCTCCTTACATCCTTGGCTCGCCGAAGGAGTTTCGCTATCCAATCCCTTTTTTCTTTTCTTTTTTTCCCTTTTTCTCGTTCTTTCGGTTACGTAAAGAACAATATTTTTCAGGAACTCGTCGGTTCCTCGATTGGGTAATTTAGAGACGAGACGAGGTTCTTTTTTTTTCCTTCTTGTTCTTTCTTCTTCTCTTGTTTCTCGTAGGGGGTAAGTAAGCACGACGAGTCGAGTCACGACGAGCGTCGTGCATTTTCGGGAGGGTTGTCCGCTGCTCGTTGTCACGAGACGACGAAGGTGGAGTGGAAGACGCTCGGCTGGTACGTACCGGGATCGTTTCGCCAAGAATTCGTAAATTGGAAAAGACCCTGTTCCAACTTACTCACGAGCAAGCTCGGTTCAATCGTTTCGCACATTCGACTCGATATCGATTATTCCCTTTCTATCTCCCTTCAGGTTGTTCGCAAATCAGAGAAACGCCTGCCGATCGTACTCGCGTTTCCGAGAAGTTTCGTGATAAGTTTCGGACGATTTGCGGTTCCAGAGAAGCGGTGGCGGCCCGATCTCGGGCTTCTCTCGGCCACGAGAGGAAGGGAAAAAAAGAAAGAAAGAAGAAGAGGGAGAAAAGGGATGAGCAATCATCGGCAATTATTCGGAATCCCGGAGGATGTAACGACGTGCACCCGCTTGATTGATGCCCCCCGGCCGATACTCGGCCCGGTGAACAAGAGGAGAATCGCGTTTTCGTGCGGAGAAACCTCTCCGAAAATTCCGCTTCCACATTAATTATTATTATAATGCTGCTGATCCGACCGCCCCGCCGCCGTCCATTCCAACACCGGTAGTCCTTTGCCACGGACTCGCTCCGTCCACGCAAACCGAGGGGTGATCCCTCCTGAATCGTGTCATTTCTCATCCCGAATTATTATCGAGGAATTTCGAACAACTTCTTCGCTCGTGTAAATCGTTTCGTAATTCGAGCTCGAATTCACGATCGTGGCTTCGAGAGAGAACGAAGGAGAAGGAGAAATCTCGCGGAGAGTATCGAGAGCGAGAGCAAGGGCGGCGGCCGATTCTCGAAGATAAGGATACCCAACGGTGGCGGCGGTGCTCGAATCGCACGTGTGCCGTGAAATTTGGACGCGAGTCGCGGAAAGGAGGGGAAGGGAGGGGAAGGGAAGGGGATACGGACGTCGTGGCGGCACACCTGTCCAATTAGTCGTGCGCTCGTGCTCGAATTCGACCTACATTTTCCATGGCGGCGCGGACAAGTGACCGGGTAGCTTCCAGCATCGCGAGGGAAGAAACGAGAGAGAGAGAGAGAGAGGGAGGAGGAGAGGGAGAGGGAAAGAGAAGCGGCACGGTTCTCCGGCACGTTCCAGTGCTATAGATAGCTCGCGCACGCGAGCCGAGCGAAAAGCATTTAGCAGGATGACGTTCGCACATTCTAGACGTCTCGACGCCGACCGTTCTCCGACCGATCATCCGTTACGTTCCCGTGACGTAATTGTCGAATTCTTGCCCCGACAGTCCGCACCTCCTCGCTCCTTTCCTCCCTTCCCTTCCTTTCGCCTCTCGCTCTCCCCCCTCCCTCCCCAATTCGCTCCACCAATTCGCTCAGACGCGAAACGGGTGACAAGAATGATCGTTTGCACCGGGGACGATTGATTAATGGGCGGACCGTGGAGTTTTTCGCGATCGAGCCCCCCTTCCCTCCCTCTTTTTCGTCTCTGAGAGAAAAGATGAAAAGAAGAAGAAGAGGAGGAGGAGGAGGAGGAGGAGGAAGAAGAAACGGCGGCGACGGTGGCGGAACGAAGAGGGAAGATGGAAGAAATGGGAGAACGGGTTCCGCGTTGTGTGTGCAGGCTGGACGACGCGGACGACGCGGTGCCCGGGCGTGGGAAGTGAAATACGAGCGTTGTAGACGGCCAACGGCCATTTCCATCCTGCCGGTTTAGTATTGGCGGGCCACTAAGTCTGAACTAATTTGCTTATTAATATTTCACAACAGCGCCGATCGCTCTGGGGGTTCTTGATATATCGTCTCCCCCACCACCTCGACTACCGAGAACCCTCTCTCGCCCGCTCCGCCTCGCCTCGCCTCTCCTCTCCTCTCCTCGTCTCTCCTCGTCTCTCCTCTCCTCTCCTCTCCTCTCCTCGCCTCGTCTCGTCGCGCCTCGCCTCGCCTCGCCTCGTCGCGCCTCGCCTCGCCTCGCCTCACCTCGCCTCGTCTCACTTCGCCTCGTCTCGCCTCGCCTCGCCTCTTACCTCGTTTCTACGCCTGCCTTTCATTCCTTCTTCCCATTCGAATGGTACACACAACAACCGGTACCTTCGACGAAACCTTCTTAGTTACGAATCGACGCTCTCGCCGATTGTTTTACCGAGACTTATCCCTGACTGGCGCCACCTTTCTCTAAATGGTACTTATCCTCCGCTTCGAGGTTTTACGATCCATCGAGCCGATCGAGGGATCGGCATGCAATCAACGAATATCGCGGGTCAAAGCTCGACGAACTTTGTTTAACGAGCTTTTGTCCAAAGACGGAGGAACGACGGCCGCGTCGCGAGGAGGTTGTTCGACGGAGATAATTACCGCGCGACGAGCTGGCTCGCCGCGATTAACAACGTGGTTCGAGCCTCGGAGCCGTATCGGCGCGTTTACGATCCCTGACGAATTCGCGTCGCAATACAGAGGAGAGGAGGAGCCGGGGCCGCGCATGGCCACAACGAGTCGGGGATTATTTGGGTCGTGACGGTGGCCGTCGCTACGACGGACTTAAACCCTTATTCTGGCAGAATGACAAGCACGAATCGAAAGTTATTTCTGCGAGGTCGATATATAGGTTGATTTACGCCTGGCATCGGACAATAACGCGACCAACCGCAATATCACGGTTCGCGTTGGTATTTTATAACCCTGTAAATAGCCGCGAAGACGACGCAGCTTCTCGGAACTCTTCGATTCTCGAGAACTCGCTACGAATCCTCTCGCCCGATTCGTTGTCGCTCCTTTCCAATTACCGATTCCTCGCCGATCCCCCTCCGTCCAGGATTCAACACGCTTCACACGCTTTTTACTTTCCACGCATTTTTCTTTCACCTTTTCCCTCCAAATCTCCACTTTTCCCCCCTCGCCCAACCGTTACGTACCACGTTTTACGCCGCCTCGGTCACATTGTTGGCAACCGTTGCTACCCAACTCCTCCCCCACCCTTCGCCGATCCTTCGTGCTCGCGATCGCGACAACCGTCATTCGTCTCCGGACCATCCTCGCCTTCGTCGTCGTTGACGTGCTCCTCCTCCTCCTCCTCTTCCTCCTTTTCTTCGTCTTTTCGTCCGCCTCTTCGCAAAGGCCACCGATCGAACTCGTTCTCCTTCGATGATTTCCGAATGATTTTCGAATCAAGCGAGTATCAAAGTGGTCGAGTAACACGCTGGAAGATTTTATCGTCGCGAGAAAAAACGGGCGCGATATGGGTCGCGAGTCATCGTTCGGCCGGGCCCACCCAGGTCGTCCTCCACCGTGACCGCGTGCACCCGAGAGAAAGAAGAGTCGAAAGGGCGACGAATGGGCGAAGCGAGGAGACCAAGACGGACGAGGTGGAATTATTCGCGCGCCACGCCCTCGGATCTTGTTTTGTCTATCCCCCGTGATCCTCTTGATCCGCGTCATCCTCGCGGGGAAACGCCAACTAGAACGAATAGGATTCGGCGCGGATTAATTTCGCCCGCCGAAACGAATGTCAAGAGCGTCCAATTATATAAGATCGGACGATCTCTTCTCCCGCTCCGATATTGGATCACAATGCCAACAATATCGTCGAATTTTCGAATATTTCGAGCGAACACTTTTTCTTTTTCTATCCTCCTCCAATTCGCGAGGAATCTTATTAGACCTAACAGTCTATGAATAGGAATTGAAAAAGCTTCGAAGAGAAATTTCTTCTTCCAACTCGTGAAGAAAGAGATTATTACGAATTGTTTTAACTGGATCATTTTGAGAAGATAGAGAATTTCGAAGTTTTTGAACAAGGATGAGATATCAGGGGGAGGAAATTAAGAATCCTTCGAGCGAAGATTTTATTTCTTTTTCTTTTCTTTTTTCTATCTAATTCGCGAGGAATCTTATTAGACTTAACAGTCTATGAATAGGAATTAAGAAAGCTTCGAAGAGAAATTTCTTCTTCCAACTCGTGAAGAAAGAGATTATTACGAATTGTTTTAAGTGAATCATTTTGAGAAGATAGAGAATTTTGAAGTTTTTGAACAAGGGCGAGATATCAGGGGGAGGAAATTAAGAATCCTTTGAGCGAAGATTTTTTTTCTTTTTCTTTTCTTTTTTCTATCCTCCTCCAATTCGCGAGGAATCTTATTAGACTTAACAGTCTATGAATAGGAATTAAGAAAGCTTCGAAGAGAAATTTCTTTTTCCAACTCATAAAGAAAGAGATTGTTTTAAGTGAATCATTTTGAGAAGATAGAGAATTTCGAACAAAGTTTTTGAACAAGGGCGAGATATCAGGGGGAGGAAATTAAGAATCCCCTTTGCTTGCAACGCGCCGATATAAAAGTTTTGTTTCCCTGGGATTATAGTAGGGGAAAGAGAGAGAGAAGGAGGATGCCACCCACGAATTATAAGCCACACCCGGCAGCGAGGGGGGGTTGCCATGCCACCGGAGGAGATACAATTATTTGATCGAGCGAGCAACAAGTGGCCCACGGTTCTCTTCTATTTTAGTCGGGGAGATTTCGATGCCTCGATAGAGAGGCTCTTACCAACCACACAATTGCCCCCATAGGGCGATAATCCAGCTCGAGCTCGTGCGTTACATCGAGATCGATGCGCCCCCATATAACCGAGCTCCAGCCTCCGATTTCCGCGCCGATTCAGATTTCCCTACACTAATTCCACTCTTCCGTCAGAACTTTAATCTTTTCCTTCCTTTTCCTCTTCTTTGTCTACCAATTTTCTTTTCTTTTTGATTTAAAAATCGGTTCTATTCTTCCGTTAGAATTTTAATCTTTTCCTTCCTTTTCCTCTTCTTTGTCTACCAATTTTCTTTTCTTTTTTGATTTAAAAATCGGTTCCACTCTTCCATCAGAACTTTAATCTTTTCCTTCCTTTTCCTCTTCTTTATCTACCAATTTTCTTTTCTTTTTGATTTAAAAATCAGTTCTGTTCTTTCCTTAGAATTTTAATCTTTCTTTTCCTCTTCTTTGTTACCAATTTTCTTTTTCTTTTTTGATTTAAAAATCGGTTCCACTTTTCCATTAGAATTTTAATCTTTTCCTTCCTTTTCCTCTTCTTTGTCTACCAATTTTCTTTTCTTTTTGATTTAAAAATCGGTTCTATTCTTCCGTTAGAATTTTAATCTTTTCCTTCCTTTTCCACTTCTTTGTTACCAATTTTCTTTTTCTTTTTTGATTTAAAAATCGGTTCTATTCTTCCGTTAGAATTTTAATCTTTTCCTTCCTTTTCCTCTTCGTTACCAATTTTCTTTTCTTTTTGATTTAAAAATCGGTTCCACTTTTCCATTAGAATTTTAATCTTTTCCTTCCTTTTCCTCTTCTTTATCTACCAATTTTTTTTTCTTTTTTAATTTAAAAATCGGTTCCTCCAGAGAGATTCGGATCTTTATGAAATCTTCTGGCGATTGATAATTTCGTAATCGATTTTTTATCCCAAAGATGGATCTACGTCTGGAGAAACTTTGCGACGAGAGAGAGAGAGAGAGAGAGAGGAGGAGGAAATAAAGGGAGGAAAAGAATGGAAAAAAGTACGTATAATCGGATGGAAGAGGAGGCGCGCAAACGTGTGCGCGAGACTCGCGTTTGGCGTGGCAAAAGCGAGAAACACGTCGCAACCTCCTCCCCCCTGCTCCCTCTCCTCTCCACGCTCCATCGCGACTCCCTTGACAGTTAACTTGGCTAAGACGGATCGTAAATTATGCCAATATTTCCGCGAAATCCTAACAAGATTATAAAGCGGATTGTAGCGGCTGGTTTCTCTCTCTCTCTCTTTCTCTCTTTCTCTTTCTCCCTCCTTTCCTCGAGCCCTTTCTCGATCTGTTGGTGGCCCGGCGGAAGGGCTGGAAGGGCTAGAGCTCCGGGGGAAGGGAGGGAAAGGGAGGAGAGAAAGAGAGAGAAAGAGAGGGAGGGCATGGCACCTCTCCGGGGTCGGGGGTGGGTGGGCGAGAGCGAGAAAGAGAGAAAGTTCTATTTATAATGCGTTTGCGTCTTTGCAGGGGCCCCAGCCGGTGGAGGCAGTAAATGTCGCGTGTATTTCATATGAAACTCCACCCCCTCCCGGCTATTCTTCGCAATGCCAATCCCGGTCTTTTTCGTCCGTCCGATAATACCGGCCGCTAACAAAGTTAAACCGTTCACCCACGAACAAAGTCCTTCCACTCTCCTTCTCCGCTCCGTTTCCACCCTCTCCCCACGCCCTCCTTCCTCTCCTTCCCCTTCTCGCGGCCCAACAGTTCGAGGAGGGATTATTGTCAAGCGTGAGTGTGTGCGCGTGTGTGTGTGTGTGTGTGCGTTACACGCTCGATACGAAAAGTTGTATTAATTAAAAAAGAGAGAGAGAGAGAAAGAACGTACGGCAGGGAACGCGCGTTTCTCATTTTCGGTGAGTGTATTCGACGTGTAATTGGAGTGTGACGCTATTTTAAGCTCTCCAAATGTTCCCGAACGAATAGTTTCGAAGGGAGACGTTTCGATTCTCTTCGGATACCATTGCTGCGCGCCGCAACGCCACAAATTAGCTCGTAAACCGTGCGTTGAAAGTAGCGGTTTCGTTTCGTTCGTCGGTATTTACAAGCGATCGAAATAATGTTCCGAATCTCTTTTTTTTTTTACAGAGGGAAAGAATTCATCGAAAATCGATATCATAGCAAAAGCGACGTTTCGTTCGATGAAAGCAAACTTTCAGCATATCGAGTTTAGCATAGCGAACAAATTTATATACTCGTTCCGTCCCCGAATGGGAACACGATTACCAAGCCAATTATATGCTCGGAATCGACGATGGCTTTTCCACTTTTTCCTTTATGCCGGCAAATAACACGGTTCAGACATCGGCGGGTGTAATCGGCATCGATAAGAAATCGAAGTATGTATATATACATATACATATATACGTATATATAGAGGAGGGAGTTATATTGCAGGATTGGCGGGATATTGGATAGATTCGAGGGCCGTGGTCACGCGAGATTCTGGGAAAAGTCGTTTCGCGCTTGTCCCGAAAGGGGGTTTTAAAGCGGGCGCGTAGCCGGGTCGCAGTTTCTGCGTCGGTTAATAAAGGCCTCCGACACAGTCCAATCGTTATTAGATCGGGCACTCCTTCTTCGGCCCGCCAATCTTGCCCGCCCAATATACTTCGCGATAACTCGTAAAACGCAACATTTTGTTTCCTATACCAATTACCCCCACCCGCGGCGGGAGGGGGGCGACCGGAGGTGTGCATCGACCATTCCGCGCGATCACGTTCCAATGGAAACGGGGAGCAAGGGGAGAAGAAGAAGAAGAAGAAGCTCGCTTTCGTCCGGTCGGCGAATCTTGGCCCAAGTTTCGCCTCGCTCGTGGGGATGCGCGACCTGCGTAAAAGTCGTTAAGGGGGGAAAGAAGAATAAACGAGGAAAGTGGAGGAGGAGGAATCGCGTATATCCGGCGCGATATCTTGCGTGAATATGGATTAGGAGGAAAAATTAGAGGTTTCTCGCAGGCAAAGTTACGATCTACCGTCACGGGTTCACGCTTCGCGACTCCATCGCGATATTGTCTCGATACGATTTCTTCTCTCGTTACAGTTGGATTCGTTATAGTTGGATCACAGTATCGATCCGAGAGGAGGAGATCGCTGCTTGGAGAAAATAGCGGCGGACGGGCAATAAGACGCAAATAGGCGAGCACAGAGGATCGGCGTGGACGGAGACAATCGGATGGCTCGTATGGTGGTGGTGTTGTACACGCTCGGTACCCTCGGTTCCCAACGAAGCGCGCCGAGAATTATGTATTACACCGATAGGTACATAACGCCTGTACGCCACGTCGAATGGCTACTTTGACTGGTCGGAGCGAGCATGCAATGGCCACCATTGCGGCTCGCTACGGCTCGAATACAACGGCGGGACGCGGCCGCAGTGGCGGCGGTGGCGGCGGCCATTATAAAAATAACTGCTGATTGGACGCCCTACCAAGAAAAGTCGTAATCGCATCCTGAAATGCTTCTTCTCTCTCTTCCTTTCACTCCTTCCCTCCTTCTCCTCCCGCTCTCTCTCTCTCTCTCTCCCGCTCGCTCTCTCGCTCTCCTCTCTCCCCCCCCCGTTTTCTTTTCCCCTCGCCATTTCTTTCTACTTATCTTCGTATCTTCTTCTTCGTCTTCCCCCTTCGCCGCTAGATTCCTGTCGAACAATGAGACCCATTCCTCCCGTCGACTTCCACACCTTCTTCTTCTTCTTCTCTTCTGGTATCGTCTCTCTCTCTCTCCTCTGGAAGGAGAACTATACTCGAACGTATCCACGGTACGCTCGATTATCCATTTCTCGATTCCATTCCTCGCTTTCTTTTCTTTTCTTTTCTTTCCTTTTTTTTTTTTCTTTCGGAAGAAGAAAAGGGAGAGGAAGTAAAAATCTCTCTCTCTCTCTCTCTCCCGCCTCCTTAAAGTTTAAGGCGGCGTTATTCGAATTTATTCCCCCGGTTATATGGAGCGAGCGAGAAAGCGAAGGAGCAGCGAACCGGCCATTTTCCTCCAAGGGGAACAACGCGCGCGCGCGCGGGGAATGATTTGTGGAGGAGCACAGGGAGCGAAGAAAAAGCACGAGATACGTGGATGGGACGCGGCGAAAGGGGGTTCGGAGTCCGCGAGGCACCTTTCGTTGCGGCGCGAACGCGAGGAGGATAGGAGGCAGGGAAGAATCGGGCGCCATTTTGCGAGGCCAGGTTTTATCGCCGCGCCCTATATAGGAGCATTATGCCTGGGTTGCCGGGTTGCGCGTATATCAACAATAATTGCAGGGCCAATAATAAAGCTGGAGGGACCACGCTCGATAGCCCGAAATTGCCGGTTCCCCTACCCCGGCCTGCAACGTTTTATTGCCTCCACTCTCGAGGCCGGGAATGGCGGCAGCCCCCTTCATCCTTCTCGATGGCGGATAAACGATCCACCGATACTCGATAGCCGCCCGATCAATCGCCTCTTCGATTTTAACCTGAAACAAGGAGGGGAGGGAGATAGAGAAGAAGAGTAATTTAATTCGCGAGAGAATCGAGAGACGAGTTTTCTATTTTCTCGATTATATGTATAACAAAGAAGGGAAGAGTTATAATATTAAAGATCGTTTCTCTTTCGTCGCTGGTAGCTCAATTCCTGTCAAAAGTCGGCTCGCGCGAGCGCGAGTTCGGTGTTATTATTAGAGATAGCGGGACGTTGTTGCCCTTCTCGTTATTATTTTCTTTTTGCCATCTCTCTCTCCGGGGTGTGTTGGTCGTGCTCGTCCTCGTCTTCGTCTTGGTCGTCATCTGGTCGTGGTCGTCGTTGTTGCCGATGCCGCTGTTTTGCAGCAAGGTGTTTCGTACGAAGAATCGTTGGCGAGCTCGTAAAGAGCCGCAAAGGAGAGCTCGCACGCGCGATAGTCACGAGTATTGCCCTTGTTAACGCCCCGTTAACTCGAACCTCTGGACAAACTCGTAAAATTTACCGGCTTCGAGCCGGTAAGACTACCACCACGCGATGTACAACGGTTGCCGGTGAATTTTCGCGTGACTTTAAATCGAGCTGGAATTATGTGTTTAGTGCGAACGTCGGCCGACGAGGCATCGCGAGAATATCTCTCTCTCTCTCTCTCTCTTCCTTCTTTCTTCTTCCTTCTCTTTTCTTTTCGAAAAGAAAGAGAGGGAAAAAAAAGATCGAGCGGATGGCGGAAATTGAAAATTCGATCAAAGACGATTCGAACGTGTTCGATTATCCTCGCCCATGAACCCGTATTTATACGGGAACAACGAACGGATCGAGCGCACCAGCAATACTCGTAAACTCGACGTTTACATACGCGTTGTCGGGCCGCGTTGAGATAGTCGCAAAACTTGTTAACACCCCGTTAACACGGATCGAACAGCCTCGTAACAGCTCGACGGCGGAATTGTCGAGTGGCCATTTGACGGCGCTCGTTTCGTACGACGAAATTTTCGTCGCGTTTATCGCTATTGATTGTGACAACTTTCAACTATTTTAAATTAATTTCCTCGATTTATGAAAGCGGTAGTTATAGTTTTCCTTGGCGTCCGGCGCGATTCCACCGCGCGTTATCTTAAGTACCGATTAAAACTCGCGTAAAAGCTCGTAAAAGGCTCGTTCGTCGCTGGCGCGCGAGCGAGTTTGCGATAATTTCGATATAATTGCGATTTTGCACGCGGCCGCATGGATCGCGTGGAAAAATATTCGCCGGATTATCCACGCCGATCGATCCATTTCACCCGTTCCGCTCCAACGACCCCTCTTTCTCACCCCCTCCCCATTCAAACCCATTTTTCTTTCTCCTATTTATATATATACACACACGTTCTAGCTCTAGCACGACGAGTAAGGAGATCGTAAAAGTAGCCGCGTTCGCGTGATCGTTACGAATTCGTTACTGCTCTCGTTAACGCCCCCCTTGCTTGCAAGCCCCGTTTGGACAAACCTCGTAAAGTTGGAGCGCGGCGCAACATCGTCGAAAACGCGGTCGAAACCGATCACGTGACGGATAAACACCGAACTCGCCTCGAACTTGATGGATACCTTCTTCTTTTTTCTCTTCTCTCTATCTCTCTCTCTGTTTCTCCTCTTATTTATCTTCCCCCCCATTTGGTTGGGTTAATTATGTTGATTTCAGGAACGCCGATCAATCGACTGCCGATCATGGCGAAATCGGTACTGGATCTGTACGAATTGTATAATTTGGTGATAGCGAGAGGTGGCCTCGTTGACGTGATCAACAAGAAGCTTTGGCAGGAGATCATCAAAGGCCTACACTTACCATCGAGTATCACTTCCGCCGCGTTCACTCTGCGTACCCAGTAAGTAGATCGTCGAAGTTTCTCATCCGGGACCCTACGCGCTCTGCCTACCGTCGCGCCGTAATATCGTCGTACATCGATCCGGCGTGCGACGACGAATTTTCATCAAAGCTCGCGAAATCTGAAGCACAGGGATGACTCACCCTTCCGCCTTTTCTCGTTCCGCCGAAGGAAAGGATCGACGTCCATTTAGGTGACATTATTCCCCCTCCTCTTTCCTTCGAATCGATCTTCTCTTCTTCTTCTTCTTCTTCCTCTTCTTTTTCCACGGATCGATCGTTTCGCAAGAAGATCGATCGTGGATAAGAGAATGGAGATCGAAAGGAAAATAAGTGGAGACATCAAAGGGCGATACGTACGCCTTCCGTTGTTTGGGAAACGCTACCGCTATCATCATTACCGCTGGCAAACGCGAGGCAAACTGTTTGTGTGCTTAAGATGGCGGCTTGTATCAGGGACGGCGTGTTCTCCGCGAAACAAAAATATACGGAACGCGGTCCGCAAAAGAAGAGGCCTCGGGGGGAAGAGATCGCGATACATTAACGCTCCGTGTTGTTGCGGCGAACACTCAAAACCGTGGAAACGAGGCGGAGATGGGAAAGAGTGAGAGAGAGAGAGAAGGGCGGCCGGCTCGTGCCGGTTAACCCCATTCGTCACCTGCCGGAGGAAAGAAAGGAAGGAAGTCGACACGGCTTTCCTCTTCTTCCCGATCGGAATGAAAATAAAAATCTCTCTCACTCTCAATGCGTTTTTCTTCTGTCACCACGAGTTTCGAATCCAATTCGACATTTCGCCAACTTTTATGATACAAATTTATATCAATGGTTATTCTCTTAACCATCGAGATGAACGAACGAATTTTTCATCGAATTCGCGGCGACGAATTATATCTCACATCTGGGATTGAACAGCTGCTTCATCTCTCGCGAGGTTGATCGCGGTTTCGACGAGGCAGCGATACGCTTACGTAATAATACCAGATTTACCTCGTCGCTTCTAAATATCGTATCTGCGAGAAGGAGGAATCTCTCGTAGGGAAAAAATGGAAAGAACGGATGGAGAAAGATGTTCGCGGAGCGTGTTGGGGGCACGAAACTGTGAATTACACTTGCGCGATTCTCTCTTTCTCTTTCTCTCTCTCTTCCCTCGAATCACACACGTGAAAATAACCCTGGAACGGGCGGTGCGTGACGCGCGACGGAACGTCGGGACGCCGGCGCATCCATCATTCCGGCAACCGGTTATCCCCAGGCGGAGGGACAGGGACAGACGGAGGAAACGAAATTGTAAAGGGAGACGGCGGCTACCAGAGAGAGGAGAGCGTATCGCGCGAGTGCCTACACGACTATATCGAGCCACGCGCCTTCAACGTAATTATTTATACCGCGAGGGAGGCGCGCGCGCGCGCTCGCGCCACAGGGATCGGCCGCGCTCCTCTTCTTCCATTGTGCGCCCGTGCTTTCAAAACGCGCCGCCCGTTTCATCTCTCGACAAATTTGACGGAAGCAACGGGCGCTGAGCGAAGCGAACGATAATATCCTGGACGGGACCCAGAGACGGGAACGATTCGACGTATTTTTGCAAAATCTTTCGACGACGCGTGTTACAAGTTGTTAGAATCTGTAGAGGGAGTCAACAAGGTATGAAACTCGTGCCAACACGCGAGGGAAGGGAAATATACACGCTCGTCTCTTTGAAATTGACCGTTGTCGTCGATCCTTCCTCTTCGTGGAAAACCAGGAAATGAACGAGAGAGAGAGAGAGAGAGAGAGAGGAAGGTTCGAATTTTGAATCGAATCAGAGAGAGAGAGACTTACAGTGGGTGGAAGCACACCTGGGAGTCTCGTACGAGTCCAACTATTATAGCTACACGCACGAGACACCGAGTTTTCGAGGTTCGTCGTCGAGGAGGAACGGGTGTGGAAAGAATGAGAACAAGAAGACAAAGAAGCGAAGGAGAAGAAGGAGGAGGAGGAGGAGGAGGAAAGAACCGGGCCGAAGGGTTAGTTCGGCCGCAGTCTGGCAGACAATCGTAAAAATCGAACGATCCCTACGCGAATTATAGGCCGCGGTTCTCGCAATATGTCTATCCACGAAAGTGTGTGCGAGCAGCGTCAGTCGATCTGCTGCCACCTTTCGCAACGGCCGAACCTTTCTTTCTTTCTTTCTTTCGTCTACCTTCGATAAAATAAAAATATTTACGAATCCCTCGGTTCTGTTGGCACCCCTTTGCCAATTCGTTCTCTCACGCTCGTTTACAAGCGTCGCGGTATCTTTCTTTCCTTTTTTTCTTTTCTGTCCCGAGACAGAAATTCCAAGTAAATTTTTCGTTTCGTTATTTTTCATTTCTCACTCTTGTACGTGTCACGGTATATATATATATATATATATATATATATATATATATATATATATATATATATATATATATGAGAGACCTGTTTTCGGTAAACAACAAAGTTAGCGCGTTGTTTATGAAGCGTTTCCAACGACGATTCATCTGTCGCGAACGACGGCATCGTTCAGGTGCAATTAGCGGGGCCTGGTCGAGCATTAAACTCGACCGAGCGAGGCACGCTCTTAGACGCGGGATTAAATTAAGCGGCGCATCGCGCGACGTGCACACGTACACGACTGTACACGTCGTACAGTCGTTCCGATCTGCCTTGCCAATTTCGCGTTCAGCGAACCGCGCCGCGTCCTCCTCCGCCTCCTCGACGAGGACAATGCCGACTACCCCCTTTAACTCGCTTTTTACATTCCGCTTAGAAAAGAAAGGAAAAAAAAAAAAGAAAAAAAAGTCGACGAATCGTCCCGACTTGGCACTCGTCGAACTCGACTCCGTCCACCTCGAAGAAAGCAATATTGTTTTAGAAAGCGAGCGATAACGGTCCGCGAGCGGAAAATCAAACACGTCGTCCGCTTTCTCGACGTGTGGCTTCTTTTCCTTTTTTTTTTCTCTCTCTCTCTTCTTCTTCTTCTTCTTCTTGTTTCATTTTTGTTTCTTTTCTTCCTCTTCCCCCTTTCCCCTTTTCCAGGTACATGAAATACTTATATCCGTACGAATGCGAGAAGAGACGACTGTCGACACCCGCAGAGTTGCAAGCGGCGATCGATGGGAATCGTCGCGAGGGACGACGAAGCAGCTACGGGACATACGCGGCAAGCGGCAGCACGACGAACGAGAGCCTCGTTCAAAGGAATCCCCACACGCCCAACTCGTTGGCGTTGCACGCGCAAATGTCCCCGTTGTCTTTGGTCACAGCAGTTGCAGCCGGTGGCCAGCACCACGGATCCCAGTCGCTGGTAAACGGCAGCGCTGCGCACACCCCATTGCCGCACCACCCGCACCATCCTCAACACTCCCAGGGCCTACCGGGACAACCACCGAATGCAGGTCAGTTCCAGCAACCGCCGTGTGTCTCTTCTCTCCTTCTCTCCGTTTCCTCGCGCATCGCGAAAAATTCGCTTCTTTTCTTCGCGAGGGAAAGCGAGAGCCCGCCGGAAATCGAGGAAATGGAGCGTGGAGAGGGAGCGAGGGAGAGAACGGGGAAAAGAGAAGGACAGGGAGTGAGTTTATTTTAAATCGGTAGTTAGGGTTCCAGGCCTCCCCGGAGATGATGATGCGAGAGCGAAGGAGCCGTAATTGATTATACGATCCTCCGGGAGACAGGCGTTAACGGATGACTCTCGCTAACGAGCATTCCTACTTCCCTACCCCTTTCTTCCTCCTTCTCGCCCTCCTACCACCACCGTTTCGCCACCCTTTCACCCGACATCGCACCAATTTCGCTCTCCTACCACCACCACCACCGTCACCCCTCTCGCTCGCATTCGCGCCGCCCCTCCGATCTCCATTTCCACCAACTCTACGCGTACTCTAACGCCGCTCTCCGCCTCGATAAACGTCCCCCTCGTCGGACGGGAACAATAGTCTCGAAGGTTGAGGCGAGGGGAGGGGAGAGACGTCGCGTATACGCGGCGCGGACAGACAAGTAGCGAAACCGCAATTTGGATAAGTCATTTGTCGAGACGTCGAAACGAGCGGGGGGGGTTTCGAGACACGATTTGTCGACGCTGCGCCCAATTTCTCGATTGCCAGGTGCTCTCCCACAAACGGTTCCCCGGATGGATCGCTAATCGCCCTTTTAATTCTCTCTCTTCTTCCCGTATTCGCTCGACACTTGCACAAACCAAGATCGATATCTTGGAATATCGCATGACGAACCAGTGTCTGAAGAAATTGTGTTGCCCTAGGCCCTATACCCGGAATGGCGCCATCCGAATTCGAAGCACGCATGGTGGAATACGTAAAACTGTTGAACAAGGAATTGAGAAGCGGAACACCGCCACCAATGGGGCACAGGCCGGGAAGCGCATCTCCCCCGTCCTCGACGCCGTCGAGAGACGGGGCGTTCAGCGCCCTGGAAATGTCACGATTGACCTTGTGGAACATGTACAACAACAACACCTTGTATCCAGGGGTCGGCCACCAACCACCCATCTCGCCCCAAACGTCTCATTCCCCGCTACCTCCGGCCTCCAGTCCCGAACCTCAGAGGGAAGCTCTTGATCTCGGGCTGAGGTAAGCTTTCTCTTTCTGTTTCTCTCTTTTTTTTTTACATTCTCTATTATTTTTTTTCCTCTCTCTCTAATCTAACCGTTTCTTAATCAAAACTAGTCGCGAGTTTCCCATTTTCAGGTCGTCGCCCGTATCCTCGCCGGCAAGGCAAAGCTCGCCGTCCTCGGGCGGCAGTATGCAAGTCAAGAGGGATACGGAACTGACCGTCGCCCCCGGACCTCCTCCCGCTAAAAGGTTACTCTCGGATGAGGACAGTCCGCCCGAGAAGAACGCCCCGGCCACTCTGGGCACGCACATTAAAATTTCAAATCGAGGTAAGATACCAAGAACGTTGTATCTCTTCCTCTGTCTCTCTCTCTCTCTCTCTCTTTCAGTGACGAGATTTTCTTTTGATTTTCCAGGTGACGGCAGGAACGGCGACAATTCCTTAGTAGTCAGTATGGAGTTGAACGGGGTGATGTATCAAGGTGTTCTGTTCGCTCAAAGTGACAGCAGGTCCACGAGCAGTACAGCGTCCACCAACAACAACAATAACGCGAAACCGTCGCGGAGTGTGGTCTCGTGAACGCTTAACGAATCGTTATACAATCGTTATATCCGCGAATATAGCTCTATAGGACACACACACATACACACACACATACACACACACACACACACGCACACACACACTCCCTCGCGTCGCGTTACAAGTAGGAGCAATATTAAACAAAGAGAATCGAGAATAGCGGTATGAAAAGGGTATAGGGTGTAAAGACTTGGTCTTTATTATTATTATCGGTCGGAGGACCTCTCAATCTCTGCGTTGTCTTTCCTTTCGTTCAACCCCACGATATGATTAGGAAAGGGGAAGGGGGGGAGGGGGGGATTTACGAAAACTACGTGAAACTAACGATACTAACGTACGGTTGAACTGGAAACGGAAAGAATTTTCTTCGAAGAATCTTGACTGGAAGCACTCGGCCAAATAGATTAACCGTTTTTTGAGTAACGAACTTCCGAACCGGATCGATCATTTGTCTTTTTTCTTTCTTTTCTTCCTTCCTTTTCTTTCTTTCTTTCTTTTTTTCGTCACTTTATCAATCATCGAATCAAAACATCTTAACTTATTTATTGATGCTGGTTTCTCGAGATTTGAGCGGCGTTTGATTATTTTTTTTTTTTTAGTTTCTTTTTCTTTTTTTTCTTTCCCTTCCTTACTTTTCTTTTCTTCTCTTCTCTTGTCCCTCTTGTTCGGGAAATCAGTCTTCTTTCGTTATTTTATTATAGCGTTTTAAATCAGCATGCGTGTGTGTATATTTGTTATAACTTTTTACCACGATATTAACTCGATAACAAACCGCGAATGTAAAAAAAAAAAAAAAAAAAAGAAAAGCAGGTGTGTGTACATATGTATTTGTGCACGCAAAATTCACACTTTCTGTCATTATTCAACGCACTCTTCGACACACGCGCACATGGGTTCACCACAGTCGTTCACCACTGTATACAGGATTGAACAATTGACGATATACATGATATAATGATTTGCATTAATATTATTAATTTGTAAAGAAAAAATATTTCGAATAAAATTTCGAATGAAACAAATTTTCATGGTATATATACAGGTACTCTTTTAGTTCTTTTGAAGATATAAGTGACCACCTTTGTTCTTGCATTTGGAATGGAATCGTATATTTTTATTATTATATTAATCGATTTTGTTGATTATTATTATTATTATTATTTTTTCCTTTTCTAATACAAAAAATATATAATTCCATTTGAAAGAAGATAATTTAACTTTCGAGCGTTACAACTTCCTATAAGAAAGATAAATTCATCTTGTTGTTCGAAATATTTTTTTAATTATAGATAATAATAATAATATATGTCAAATCAAAATAATATAATGTCACGTGTTTAATTCTGTATACATATATATATACACACACACATATATACACACATTCATACACATACGTATATGCACACACATCTTCTTATATTATACATAGACAAATGTCCATCTTGTTGCTCGTTCGTTAAGTATATGTACATAGTCATTCGAATTTACATTTTTTTCTTTCGCAAAAAAAAAAAAAAAAAAAGGGACAGAGCTCAGTGCGACAGTTTACAAGAAGATACGCCATTATTATAATTATAATTATTATTAATTATTGATTATTTACTGTTAGACGTTAGAGAGAAAAAGATATTATGTATCGTGATTTTTATATATATATATACGCACGAGTAATAATTTTTATTTTCTTTTACTTTCTTTTCGTTGTAGGCAGATTTGTATAAAAAAAAAAGAAAAAAAAAAAAATCAGGCGGTATCGATACGTGATGGTTAGCTTCCTCTTTTTACGAGATACACGTGTGGATTAATTGTCCACGAAATCAAAACGGGAAATTTTGCGAACGGACGCAAAAGACGGATCGTTACAACTCGTTTCTTCCTTTTTTACTTTTTATTTACGTTTTCGCTACGTTGTTTTCTTTCTTTTTTATATTAAATGCGCGAGAAAGGATACGAGCGATATTAAAATCGTAAAAAGCATTTAACCGATTCAGCATTTCAAATGTTGTTTCGCTCGCGCACAACACGTATTTCGCATTTTTATTATTATCGTACGCATCGTCGATCTTTAAGTTCTTCTTTTTTCGTTCTTTCTTTCTTTCTTTCCCCTTTTTTTCTTTTTTTTTTTTTTTTTTTTTTTTTCTTTCTCCCCTCTAACGATAGACAGAATCATGTTGTTTCGATGACCTAGGGCCAGTTCAATAAATAATATACCGATACCGCAGCCAACGGGACTGTGAAAAAACGCTGAACACCCACGTATTATATAAATGTATAATATAGCAACGTTTACTTTATTATTATTAATTGCTTAGTATGTAACGCGCAGAAGAATCATACAGAATTTAAAAAAAAAAAAACTTATCCCCCTTAGAAGGTAAGCGCATTTCACAAAGCGTTCAGAATGAGAAAAATAAAAGCATCCTTAGTCATAGTTGTTAGGATACAAAACATTTAGCGGAGGTAAGATATTAGAGGATAATACGCGCGACAGTAATACAAAGTACATAAGATAGGTAAGAGGAAAGAATTTTGCGGACAATTTTTTTTTTTTTTTTTTTTTTCTTTGTCAGTTTTTGCCAGGCGGATATTGGAATGTGGAGAAATACGAATGTTTGTTGGCTTATTTGATGGACTTTCATATTGATAACGATGCGGTATCGAGAAGGAAGAAACTGTTTTATTGTTTATAGTTCGAAGGTTAGCCAAAAAGACTGTTATATAGGACGAATATTATATATGGTAGAAATAATTTCTTATTATGGTTATTAAGAATGATATTATTATCATCGTCAATATTAATATTACGACTATATTGCTATTATTCCTATTACTATTATTAGTATATTATCCAACTACATATTTACTATTATCACCTTGTTATGGCGTGATAGCGAATAACGGTTCTAATAAAAGAACAAAAAAAAAAAAAAAGAGAGAAAAAAAACAGAACGTTCGCATCAAAATTATAAAAAAAAAAAAGGAATCCTTGTTGCTCCCTATTTTTTTATGTAATAATCGTAAAAGAATTGACCCATTTTTTATTTGATCTAGATTAAAAAAAAAAAAGGAAAATATTCTCACCGCAGCTTTAAACTTTTAAAGTTGGCAATGCAAAGTTTTAATCCTTTCAATCTTTTCTTTTCACACAATGATGATAAATAAATTCGATTTTCATATTTTTTTTAATCGATTAGAGGAGAACATGAAATCATTAGATCGATCATAAAATGAGCAACAGAAAGAAAATTACAACATGCAACATTATACATAGTTTTGATAGGGATAGATAATCGTTAGCGTTTATCGAACCTATCTGTTCGATGCCGGCTTGTAAGTATTACTAATTTTTTTCTTCAATATCGAAATAAAAAACGAATACACATTTACAGGCATAACATTGTAATAACTATTATAAATGTTGTATATACTACATTCAATCTTGACAAAATAAACATGGAACTCCTGATGACATTTAACTATTTTAATCTCCGTAAGTAGCAACTTAACTATCTGTAAATCCATGTAAATCCATTAATATCATAACGAATAAAATCGATGTTACTTTTATATCAATAGTTCTATAATCTCATTTCACCTTTATATTATCATAATATCTTTTTTAACATCTATATTTTCCCTTCATCGTTAATCTTTTTTTTTTTTTCAAGAATTTTGTTTGTTCACGAACGAACTGAAACATAGAAGCTATAAAATTAGTTGGAAAAAATTATGATTAAGATTTTTATTCAATAAGTTAAAAAAAAAAGACAATAAAAAGTTATCAGATATTGGATTGTCTTTCGAACATAAATTTCGAGCATAAATTTTGCAAAGCAAGTGTAGACAAAGAAAGAAAATAATGGAAAGGGGATAGAAATATGAGAAGCGCCATCTCTTGAGTGTTGCGAATGAAATACAAATATAAAGAAAAAGAACAAATAATAAGAGAAGGATAGAAATATTGACATGTCGTTAAAGATAGAAAATAAAATAGAATATTTAAGATGGCGTTGACTGTTAATTCTTATCCTATCTCTATTCTTCTATTATTTATTCTTCTTATCTATATTTATGTTTCATCTACGCCATTCTAAAGATGATGCTAATTTCACAATTTTTAATCTATCTCTGTCCTTCTTTTATTATTTGTTCTTGTATTTCTGTTTATATTTCTTTGCAAAATTTATGCGTTCAAGAAATTACCTCGATATTTGAATTATTTTATCATTTTTTTTTTTTTTTATAACTTACCGATTAAAACTTTTTTTTACAACTTATCGATAACTTATCAATTCATAATATTTATATATATATATATATATATATATATATATATATATATATATATATAAAAAAAGAAATTATTTTTAAAATTTGTTGACTTTACTAACTTTTATGATTGAATTGTTATAATTATAATATAATAATACCTGCATTTAAGAATGCATTTCATAGTTTTAGAACATTCCGATTTTTTTATTTTTTTTAAAATCTTGATTTTATTAATTTTAAATTATTATTAGATTATAATATTATTATTATTATAATTTCAATCTTTAATAGTATATTCTTTACAATAAAAATTTTTGATCTTAGATAATAATACTTCTTTTTCTTCTGATGTAACAAAAGCATATTGTACGGATGATAAACAAAGTTTTATTAGTTGTTCTCGACTTAAATTAAATGTTGAACTAGCTATTTTATATTCTTGAGATAAAGATGTATGAAAGACACCTTTGTCATCGGTCTAAAAAATAAAATATATTTTTTAAAATTTGATTATTCGATAAATATTAACAATTTTACTCACGCTAAGACAAATAGGATGACCAACTTCAAACAAATATTTAAATTGATGAGATTCATAAGTAGGTACAGTTTTACATCGAACATTTGAAGTTAAACACAATTCTAGATAAAAAAATAAATAAATAACACAAAATATTCAATATATTTCTGTGTAAATTAAGTAACAAACTTCAAATTAATATAATTTTTTCATTCTTACCTACAGGAATTTTTGAATTAATAAGCAGATTAAATAATTTATTCGTTCCTTGTAATGTAGGATGAACACAAGTACAATGTCCTAATCTATCTGGTTTAAATTCAAGAATATCTATTGCTTCTGTTTCATTTGAAACCTATATAAGATGAATGAAAAAACATTTAATCTAATCAAAAAGTCAAATTAATTTTAATTTAAATATTCATTTAGTTTCACCTCTGCACAATGAGCTGCTATTTTAAGTCCAGCCATTCTAGCTTTTTTTAATAACTTTAAAAAAATACTTCCTGTCATTGGATCTCCACTAAGATCAAGTCCAACAATATATTGTGGATATTTCTTCATAAAATTTATTGCTAATTCTATGTTTTCTTGTGCTGCTTTATATCCTTGCTTACGATTAACAGATATTAATAACTTCACTAATATATTTGGAAAATCAATTTTGCAGACTCTGTAATTACGAAATAATCTAAATTAAAAATTTCTTAATATTTTAACTTTTAGAAAGTGATAAACATTTTAGTTAAATTATATTTACTCAAATGCTTTTATGATTGCTTCTACATATTCTTGTTTTGACATTTTCTCAGGAATAGCACGAGGTGTGCTTCTAAGTTCCAAATATATTACATTATCATCTTGGAATTCTTTAATTGTATTATAAGTAGCATGAAAAATTGCCTCTGGTGTTACTGTCAATAAATGTATTATATCAAATACTTTGAAGCATCTATAAACAATTGTACATGTTTTTTATAGAATAATAATATAACACATTTTAAAATTAGAAATTTAAAATTTATATTGTTATTCGTACTCGTTTAATGTTGAAAAATCTTTCATGTCCATAAATACATCTTCATAATTTCCTAATTCAGAATTTTGCATTTTGTATAATTCTTTTAAAGTATCCGCGCTTAAAGATCCATTCAAATGAGCATGAAGTTCCTATAAATGTAGAAAAAATATTTTTTAATTACAAACATTAACCTCTATGTTGCAGATTAAATAGATTACATACCAATTTTGGTAAATCATGGCAGAATTTTTCTAAATTCATTGTAAATTATAAATTACTTTTTTATATATATGTGTAAATATTTTCTTTTATTTTAATGTATTGTCTGTTTTAAATTATTATTATTATTATATAATATGATCCGACTATCGAGCGAATTCGAGAAATGATTTATCCATTATCCTTATTTTTTACATTTTTCATAAGCAGAAAAAAATAAATGTAATAAAAGAAATAAAAATACATTCAATTAAAATATATGTTTGTAATTAATTTAATAATGATAGAAAATTACAGAATGTAAATTACAGTATGTAAATTTTATATATAATTTGAAATAGTAGTACACAATAATTATTTATGATATTTTAAGAATATATAGTTTAAATAATTTCAAATTCTTAATTATTTACTTAGATAAAACTTAAATATCATTTGAAATGCTGCAATAAGAAAGTATAATATATATTCATTAAAATGTATTAAAATATTGAAATATATCTAAAGACAATATGATAAATAATTTTTAATATATAATTGACATTTGTTTTTCTTTATATATTTTAATGAAAATTATTGTTTAAAAATATATATTATAGACGATCTTTCATATTTTTTGTTTTAACTAAAATATTTTCCATTTTTAAAACCTATTATTTATTTTTTTAAATATTTGTTTTCTTTCAACAATCTAATGAATAATTAAATATTTATTATTTTCGTTTTCTTATAATAAACAGAGAATAAAAATTAAATGTTTATGTTTATAATCAAATTTAAATATACGTACACATTTTTTAGGAATGTTTATATATACATACAACTGATTATTTATGATTTCTTAATTAAGATTTACATACAAGCATATTAAACATATGAGATTTTAATTTTGATATGAAAAGTTTTATTTTTTTTTATGAGTAAATTCATATTTTCAAATTTGGCATCAAATAATTCGTATTTATATGATAACATAATGCCAAAGTAGGCAAGAATAACATTGAAGCACAAAAATGACTTATATTTTAAGATTGAATACCATGCCTAGGAATTGTTCATAGTGAATTGTAATAACACCATCTAGATCTGTATCCAATTGTCTGAAGGCAGCAGTCAAAGTCTAAAAGATAAAAAAAAAAAATTTATTTTGTAGTAATTTAAATATAGAATATGATCTATGATTTTGATCTATTTGATCTATTTTGATCTATGATCAAAATGCTATTCAAATGTATACTTACATATAAAACTACACAGCACTGAATAAAGTCATCAAAGTATATAGTTCCACGACCAGCTCTATCATATTTGCGTATAAGGGTATCAATAATTTGATCTGATAATCTATATCCAAAATTTGTAAGAGCTGTTTTTAATTCATTTCTGTCAATATTTCCACTATTGTCCCGGTCAAATGATCGAAAACAATTTTGCCAATCTGTTACGTATTTCCATAGAGCTCCAAATTCTTCAAAACTAACTGTACCCTTTTGATTTTTATCGAACATACCTGAAGAATCAGGATCAGTTTTGTCAATGTCAAACATACCTGTATCAATAAAATGAACTAAAAATATATTAAAAATGTAATTATAAGACCATGCGAATCTACTCAAGAAGTTCTGTTAAATATTTTTTTACATATTAACATATTAAAATCTTAAAAATTAATATAAGATTGTTAAAAAATTAATATTACAATTTTGTCTGCTTAATTGTAAACAATAAAATCATAATAATTACCAATCATTAAACGCACTGTTTCTGGATTAAATGGTGTCCATGTTCCATTTGAAAGAGCTTGTTGTAATTCATCTGCAGTAATTGCACCAGATCTGTCTCTATCAACTCTACAATATACAAATTAAAGAATATTAAACTTTTATATGTGTGATATTTAATTAATAATTAATAATAAAATTTTATTTCTTATTTATAATTATTTATAAAATAAATATTCATATTATAATTTTATGAATAATTAGTTAAAATTTTTGGATAGATTTCAATGAAACTTTTTTTATTCAATAGTATAAAAAAAAATGAAAGGGTAACTGAATCTTTTTAACCTTTAAAAAAAAAATCGAAAAGAAATTATTGTATCTTTATAATTTATGTATTTCTTATATTGACCATGAATTAAAAACTTTTAACTTATTATAACTATTAATTTATCTCAACTTATTCGAAATCATTAGGATGTAAGTTTTTTATTATTTTTTTCCTCCTTTTTTATACATCATAACAGAATCATAAAAATCTTTCTTTTTTTTATTTTTTAATGTTATTGAGATATTCTTTCTTATTTTCTTATTATATACAAACCATAATAAAATATTTAAAAAATATATGTATATATATTTATAAATATAATATGTAATAAAATACTTTGTTACTTTTTGAAAACTTTATTTATAGTTAAATAATAAATTTAACCAATATTTATATCATATTTAATATATTCATATTATATTACAAATTATATTTCAATATTAAAACTATTAATAAATAAATAAGTTTTAAAATACCTTTGAAAAACATCCCAGAGGAATTCTCGACTAGGCATAGGCGATACAAATGACATTTTTAAATTAACGTTTATTTTTATAAAGTATAAAATTCGAAATAATTATATTCAATAGTTATATTTACTTAATGTCACTTTACAGTAACTGATTACAATAACTAATGTTAATATAAATTGGATTCGTAAAAAATTTCGTAGAAATAAAACGTCACGAACACGTCATACCATTAAGAAATATAGTATTAAGTACACGACTATACTATATTATATGTGTAATATTTATGATAAGATATTCATCTATATATGTGTATAGTTACTAGTTAATCAGAAATAGAAGAAAAGTTACTAGAAACTTCTTTTAAAATTTTAAAGAATTTATTAATTGAATCGAAAATATTTGTTTACAAAATTATGATACATGTTATAATATATTAAAACATTAAAAGAATAAATATAAAATAAAGGTAATATACCTTAATAATTAAATTAATCTTTAATATTAAGTAATTTTAAAAATATTAATGATAATTCGTTATAGTTTCCTTTATGATTACGTAAAATTGTTTTAATCGTTCATAAATTTTCCTTACAAAGGAAAAATATTTTTATATATCAAATATGATATTTTTCTAATTTTAATGGAAAAATGTGAATCAAATAAAAGTACATATATTAAATAAAAATTTTTATAAATATTTTGAGTTGCATTTGTTTTTACATCTGTTTAAATCTTTTTATTTTCCATGCTCCAATTCTATATTTATACCAAATAAAAAATAAATCTTTCCCCATTTGTAACCAACTCCAGAAGGGTACAATTTTAGATCCTTCAATTTCTGTCCAATTCACAGGAATCTCCGTAATAGGAATATTTAACATTTTTGCAATATATAACATTTCTACATCAAATGCCCAACGTTCAATATGTAAAGCTTGAAATACAGCTCTTGCAGATTCGCGTGTTATAAGTTTAAAACCACATTGTGTATCTTTAATACCTCTTACACCCCAAAACCATACTAAGAAATGGAATCCATGCATTAATAACAATCGGAAAAAAGTTCTTTTGGCAGTTTCTTCTTTTTCTAAATGGGCTCTTGATCCACATACTATTGCATGAGAATAACTAATTTCATTTGGTTTAGTTATATAATCAACTAAGAAAAAATAATATTTTTTATGCTATATATATATATAGATATGTATATATAATTAATATATATTATAATATATAATTTAAAAAATAACTTACATCCTAAAATATTTTTCAAACTATTATCTAATTTTTCTAAATCTTTAAACTTTGTAGCACCATCTGCATCTGCAAAAAGTATTACACTTCCTCTTGCACTTAATATACCCTTAAATAAAAATAATTATGATAAAAAATGAATAGTATTTATAGAATTTAAAATTTATAGCATTTTATTACAAACCAATCTTACTGCTCCACCTTTTCCTCTATTTTTAACAAGATTTAGTACTCTAATATTTTCATATTTTATTGCATACTTATGAGCAATGTCCATAGTTTTATCTGAACTTCCATCATTAACTATAATTACTTCATAAGTACATCCATTTTTTAATCGGTTTTCCAAATATTCCAAACATTCGTTTAACATTAGGGGCACTATAAATTAAATAAATGAATACATATATATATATATATATGAATTTAATGTTTTTATAATTAATATTGTTAATAAATCAATATTTACATCTTTCTTCTTCATTATATGCTGGTATAACAACACTTAAATGTACACTCCATTTTTCATATAAAGATGGAAAAGCTTCTATATTTTTTGTTTTTAGATTTAAAAAATATTTTTCTTTTTCATCTCGCCATATTTCTGGATATGGTTGTGTTATTATAAATAATGTTAAAGAAAACTGAAAAATCAAATAATTAATTTAATTATTATATCAAGAAAATAATTATAATTATTTATATGTAATATATAATAATAACAATTATGTATGTATAATATATTTTTTTAATAAAATAAATAAAATTTTAGCGAAACGATATTAATACATTTATGAAATTGCCACGTTTAAACAAATTTAAATAACATATAAATATGATTTAACCTAAAAACGTACCATAATTATACATATTATTAGAAATAAAATAATGTAAAGAAGTAAATATTCCAATGGTATCATTTTAATATTATAATATTTTTAAATATTAGCAAAAAATACTTTACAACACATATATGACTTGTTTCATAGCTTCGTTTCTTCTACCGCCACTCATGTCGTTGAACTCATAGTTAATTTGTATAAATTTATGAATAGTTGGCTACACTAAATAAAAACATTTATTGTTTATCTTTTCATTGATAGGTGAATTTTATATTTAAAAGAAAAAATAATCATAAAAAATGTGAAATTTTTAATAAAAATAATTAAAATTAAAGTATTTTAAAATTTGATAATTTTTTATTTTACGAATTAGACTTTTAATATTTTATAGGGAAAATGATAAGGAATTGATAATAAATATTTGCATACTAGAGGGCGTTCTATATATCAAATATACTCATATATATATATTTATATATAATACATATATAAACATATATATATTTATTACGTTTAAAAATTAAATTGTCAAAATACAATAAAATATATCTTAATTAATATTTACATCTATATTAATTTTTTATATCACATTTCTTTAATTCGATTTATTGTACGTATCTTATTAAATATATAAATAATATATTTTGTAAGAATTAAAATATGAATTTAAAATATGAATTCTGATGAACACATTAAAATGGATAGAATGAAAATTTTTCGGGAAAAAAATATGAATAGTATGAATAATATGAATAATTTGGAAGAAACTCAAATTAATGATGAAAAAAAGCCGAAGAAAAAAATAACTATAGTAGTAGATGAAGATGATCCATGTCTTAAAGAGAGAGATTTAGAAGAAGAAAAAGAAGAAGTTAGAGATGTTACTTTCGGTGAAGATCCAAGGTAAGTTTAATAATATTTATTATTCTTAATTATATAATTAACTTTTCTGATGTTCTGAATAAAGATAATTTTCATTATTCTTATTCAGATTTCAACAACAGAATCAAACGATACGTTGTTTTGTAATGTACACCGATTTCGATCGTTGTGAAGAGATTTTAGGAAAAGGAACAGCTACATGCACATGGTTCAAACAAGTTTTTCAATCTATTTGTCCAAACGATTGGATTCGTCGATGGGATGAACTTAAAGCTCAGGGCTTAAAATTTTAACAAAAATATAATACTAAAAAAATTTTTTGTAAACAAATATATAATTTAAGTAAAAAATAGTAATTTTTCGTTATATCCTATTGATAAACTTAATTTTAAAAATAAATAAACTCACAATTAGAAAAAAATATTAATCTTTTATTATACAGGTACAAGACTTTTATGAGGTAACTTATATAGAAGTACGAAATGAATATTTGTTGCAATGTCCGACGTTGGCCGTTCATAGAGCTGTCTTCAACAATCGGTCAACAATTTCTTCTTTTTTCTCAATTTTTTTTTTTTTTTTTTTTTTTTTTTTTTTTTTTTTTTTTTTTTTTTTTTACATTAATCACACTAATTATTTGCAGTTTATATGACACTTTTTACATATGTAAAAAATAAACACTTGCAGCAAATCTTCTTTAAACTTTCATTAGAATAGAAGCTTGAAATAGCACAGTATTAAAAATTTTGCTTTTTTTAAAATTTATAATTTTTATGTAATAAAATGGCTACTTTAATTTGTGCACAAACTCCTGCCGTGATGAAGATAACTTACCATCTTCAGGTGTTACTTCTGCTTGTTAACAGGATTCTTCCATCTATATGGGATATTGCTTCCTCAGAAATAGTAGTACCTGCAATTATAGAAGTGATAACATTTATTCGCAATAAAAATTTTCTAATTTAAAAATTAATATTTATTATAAAAAAGTATGATCACTTTAAAAATCTTGATTTTTATTTCATAATGTCCTGTGTGAATCTTATGTTTAAAGATTAAAACCACCTTACGTATAACTTAATAATGCCACTTTGGTAGCTAAATGCTACTTGGTTTGACTCTCTGTTTGATGAATAAATTGACAATCTCCATCACTGCATGTTCCCATTAGTTCGTATGGACAAAGGACACCATTGGGATTCGTGTTCCTGGTGAAGAATGATAAAAACAACAAAAAAATGCTCAAAATTTTTGTAATATAAATTAAAAAAAGTTTATATTATTTATAAACAGATATATTAAAATTATTAAAATATTTAGAGAGCAAAACCCACCTTGGTATTTTAAAGTGTGTTAATATTGATTCATAAGATAAAAGTGTTTTTTTTCTCTGAAGCTCTCCTTCAAATTTTGTAGAATTCCTTTTCTTAGTACCAGGTTTTAAAATTATAGGCCTTATTATATTATTTTCTGACATATTACTATCCAGTTTTTGAATATCTTCTGGCTTAAGAATATTCGTAGTAGTTGTATTACTATTACTTAAATTTGTTTCTTCAAATATTTTTTGCTCAATATCATTTTGTTTAGATATACATCTTTCATCAAAACTTAGAGTGGAAATATTTAATATTATATCTGTTTCCTTATCTGTTTTATTTTTATTTATTGTAATGTCTTCTATTTGTATATTTTTTTCAATATCGCTTGATTTTATTCTTGATTGATCTTCATTTAAAATACTTGTATCAATATTGCATTCTTCTAATAACTGAGATTTATTTTGTGAAATTTCTGTACATGTAGTAGATACAGTTTCTTCTTCTAATCTTGATAATTCGTACATATCAGAAATATCAATAGATGGTACTTTTTTTCGAGAAAGTTGTCGCGTATGATTAGCTACTTCTTTTAATCTATTATCTAAAAGTTGTGCTCCAGCTTCAGGTACTCTAAAGAAAATATTAATAATTTAGTAATATTTATAATTAATAATTTAACAATTAATAAACAACAATTTTTTAATTTAACAATTGATGAAAATGATTATATATTATAATATTACTTGTATTCTTTTCCCATAATCCTATTTCCTAAAGTTGAACAAATAGTTGCAAGTTTAAAGCATTCTTGCCGGCCTGCGTTAACTTTTTCATGTGCTGCTACTACTCTTGGACCTATATTATTAATACGATTACGTTGTATTTGTAATCTTTCTTCAGCAACTTTTAACTGTTCTCTAAGTTTTTTTACTTCAGCAACTAAATTTGTTTGTAAATCTCGTTCCATGTGCCATTGACGAAGATTACTTGACATTTCCGCTAAATCATCTAAGATTGTATAGCTATTTTATCAAGATAAACAAATTATTAAAAGTCAATAGATATTATATATTATATATATATATATATTATAGAGATATAAATTATAATTGAAAAATTATTTACCGTTTCATAACTAATTTTTCTTCAGTATCTATTAAACGTTGTTCTTGTTCTACACGTGATAGATTAATAAGAGTATTTAATTCTGTTTTAACATCTTTTTTAATTTCGTCCCAATTTTCTTCTATACTTTTTGTATCCTTTGATGATATATTATTTTGAATAAATAGAAAATGATTATTTTCCGCATTTGAAATCGATGATAAATCCTCTTGATGTTGTGAAAGTGAAATTGTAGATTCAGATGTATCAAGATTTTCTTTCCTATCTTCATGTCTTTCTGACAAGATAACTGTTGATGCATCTGAGTCCACTGCATTATTATCATTAGATATAATATTATTCGTAGAAAGCATGTTATTTATATCATAATCACATGTATTTTTATTATTATTATCTTTATATCCAGAAATATTTTCATTTCGATTAATTACTGCTTTATTATTTAAGGACACTTTGTCATTTATTGTTACTACTCGTTCATTTGTATCATTTTTTACTTGAATTTGTACATATTTCTGATTTACTTCATCTATAGATAAAATTTTTAGACCAGGTGAAATTCTTGTTTTCATTTCAATTTTCTGCGTAGGCATTTCAAAAATTTTTCGCAATGTACTTGTCGGTTGTACAGAATTTTCAACTATTTTGTTTCTAATATTATTTGGATTGTTCTCAATGGATACACAAACATCACTATTTGTTGTTGATCTTGATAACAATTTTGTTTGATTTGGATTTGTATTTTCTCGTTTATCAACAACATTACACGTTTTATTACATGTTTGAATATTATTATTTGTTGATATAGCTGTATTTTTTATCGAATCTATTAAATTTTTAGAACAATTTTCTTTATTTAATTGTTGTGTATTTATATTTTGACTTTTCGTAGATATTTGATTTATTTTTACACATAATTCTTTATTTTGACTATTGGATAGTGTTGATTTTGAAAATATTTCCATATTTTTATTTTTTATTAAGCTATTATTTTCCATAGTTCTATGCAATTTTAATTTTTCACGTTCTAAAATTTGTTGTTTTAAACGACGATATTCTTCTTGCTGAGATACGGGCAAATGACGAACAGCCTGCAAAAATATAAAAGTAAATATTTTATATATGATAAAATATTTTGTATTAGTATTCTTACCAATGGTGTATGAAGATTGTTGGATGAATTTAATTTTTCTGATTTTGTTGTTAATACTGTATCTTTTTTAGGTGTTTGTGATATTGAAGTTGGTCTTGCAGCTGCCATAGATTCTTGTTTTCTTCGTACTGCACGTAAAAATTGATCTAAATTTTTTTCAAATTCTGTTGTAGAGTTTATTGTTGGTTGATGTTTTTCTGTTATAACAGAATGAACTGAAGAAACAGTTATATTTTTTTGTCGTTCAGATTCAGAATCACTTTCTGTATCAGACTCTAAATTTATAACAATTCGTTGTGTATCAGACAATGCCTTTGAATTAGCAGACCATTTGCTATCATTAGATTGTACTTTAGGTAAAATTTTATTTTCTGTCACTTTTTGTTTGTTATAAAGAGTAGATTTTTGTAAATTTAATCTCTTTTGAATCATTGTATTTTGGTATTTTTTTGCATTATTTACAACTTTTGTACTTGCAGGAATTGAAATTCTTTTTATAAGTTTCCTCTGTGGACCTTTTGTCATATTGATTGATCTTTTCCTTCCCAAAGTTGTTATATTTAAAGTTTTATTATTATCAACAGATAAATCTTTTTGTGTGATATTATTTACTTTTTCTCCAGAATTTGATTGATTTTTATCATTTTCTGAACCATTTACATGTGGAATTGATAAGTTACTTGTGGGTAATACAATATTTGATACAGTTTCATTTACAAGTACTTGATTTAATGTAGTAGATGCAGTAGATATTGTATCTGAATTGGAACAATTGTTAGTAATTTTTGTTCGTTTTGGCAAAGAAGCTAATAAAATTGCTCTTAACGCCTCTTCATCTTCATCAAGACTTTGTCTTCTATCTTCTGTATTTTTTATTTGTTCTGATATATCATTCATTGAATTATCATTATTTTGTATTTCTTTTTCATTATTTTCTGAAGAAATATTATTTTTTTCTGTAATAATATTTTTGGATGTTTCTGACATAGATACATCAATATTATCTATTTGATCCATTTCTATTTGAATTCCTTTTTGATCTTGATTATCATCTGTATAAAGAACTTGCTGTGACTCATGTTTATCTACAGTATTTACATTATCACTTTTTATACATGTTGTATTATGATTTTTTGCAATCAAGACTGGACCTATACTTCTTTTTTTTAATCCTTTTTTTGAAAGTTTCTTTTTTTTTGGTGTTGGGCTTTTAATATCACTAGTTTTTTCTGAATTTGTTATATTTGTTGTATTATTTTGTACCAAAGTTACATTGGGATTACTTTCTATCAATGAAGTATGAGATGATTTATCTGTAGATGTTTCATTAATTAAATCTTCATGTAAAGAATCATGAAATGCAGTTGGTATTGCTAAAACAGAATGAGATTTTTGTAGAAAAGATGTTAATTTTATTGGTTTAAAAGAAGCATTTGTCTTTATACTAGTTTCTTCATGAAGGACAACTGGTTGCATTTCTGCACTTTTGAATGTTGGTTCTTGTTGAGTTATATTCTTTTTAGTAGGTAAAGGTAATTGCAACTGTTTATTTGTTTTCAAAATTGGTGCTGGAACAAGTGTTCTATTAATTAATGTTGGTATTTTATTTGTATCTTTAGTCACATCTGGTAAGCCCTTCATATAAAGTGGTTCTACTATTTTCTCATTAATATTATTTGATAAATCATTTGGAATGTATTCTGTTTTTAAGTTTCTAACAGTATCAGTTAAATGTACATCTGCTTCAATTTCAGGAAGATCATCAATTGTTATCATTGAACTACTTGGCGATAAAGTTTCCATAAGAGAAGTTGTAGTAAAATTAGTAACTGGCTCTAATGAAAGTACTTCTGCTTTATTTAAATGTTCATTTTCATTACTTATGTCTTTTGTAGATTGTATATGTTGATCTGTTGATATATGATTATGTTGCTCATTACTTCCATGTGTATTAGAAATATATGATTCTAAAGAAACTAAGGAAGAATTTGAGATAGTTAATGCACCAAGAGTTTGTGGAAGAGCATGTGATAAATCAGGATCGTATATAGGAGTATCAGTTGGAGAATAAGGCATTTCTTGACTTGAATTAATATCTAAAGCTTCAGAAGTATTATTATTATTTTTAGCAATACATATATTTTCATAAGGAGGTATATTTAAATGAGAATTATGTATTTTCATAAAATTTGATTTAGAAGTTTCTGATAAATCAGTTGGTAAATATTGCACATTTGTATTTGTAACACACAATGAATTTTGTGATGGTGTATAATATACAATATTTGGTAAATAACTTTGATTTTCAATGATTTTTCCTTGATAAGATTTTTGATCATCTTGACTAGATGTCACGGATGTATTAAAATTTGGACTATTATTTGCTTCATTAACAGTAATGAAAGATACATCAGATGGTTGAATACCTAGCAATTCTGTATCCATAGGTATATTGGCAGTAATTTTATCTGTTGGAGAATATGGTAATTTTTCTTTTTCTCTTTCAACATCTGTATCTAATTCCATATCTTCAGTATGATTATTTTCATTTATAGGAAGAGGACTATGCGGTGGTGATGCAAAATTTAATAATTCTTCTCCAGGTATAGGAATACTATCTAAAAAGCTTTGAGTAAATGGGCTTTCACTGCGAAATGTATCAGATTTCTTATATTTTCCTGATTTTATACCTTTTTGGATTCTATTTTGATGTTTTTTTAATACAGCAGAACGAAGTGCAATCATTCTTAATTCTAAATCTTCTTCATCTTGATCATCATTTATATTTGCACTCACTTGTTTTGAAGTTTCAGTCTTTGATACATCATTCTGTTTATTTGATTTATTTTGTTTTGTCTCAAGAGCTTTCTGTCTTAATAATGCTAAATCTTCTTCATCATCGATATCATTAGATTCTTTCTTATTCACATTTATAATAGTTTTTTCTTTTGAAGAATTTGTTAAATCAATATTATTGTCAGAAACACCTTTCATCATATTTGTTAATTTTTCTTTTAATGAAGATGCATGTTCTTTATTTTTGTTCAAAGTTTCTTCTAATGAATGAGTTCCTATTGAACCTAATTGTCTGACTTTTTTCAATAATTTATGTGTATCAACATAATTACGAGATGACATTAATTCAATATGTGATGTTTTTCTAGGCATTGTTTTTGTTGAAGATTTGTATGGTGATCTTTTAGGAGATTTAAGTCTCCTTGGAGATCTCCTTATTGTTGGTGATCTAGTACGAATAATTGGAGATTTTGATCTTCTAAAAGGAGATCTTGGTTTTATAAGAGATCTATGTCTTTTTGGAGGTGATCTTGGAATTACTTTAGATCTATTACTTCTATGAATAGGACTCACTTCTCTATGATGCGATCTAGAACTATTTTTGGTCACATCATGTTTTATTGTATTAATACATTCTTTCATAGATATATCCACAGTAGATGAAGAAACTAAATCATCTAATGATGTTGAAGATACATGATTTCTTTTCTTTTTTCTTTTCTTCTTCATTCTACTTTTTGCAGAGGAATGTATTGTAATTTGTTTAGAATTATCGGCAAGACCAACAATTTCCATATCACTATCGCTTGAAATAGGCACAAGATCATCATTTTTTTCTTGAAGTGTAGAAGTTGTATGTTTTGTTCCAATACATCCTGATTCTTTTATTTGATGACGATTTTCTTTTCCCTGGACTGCATCTTGTGGAATAAGGTCAACTTCTACTTGATTAGAACATGATATGTCGAGAATGATAATACATTAGGAGTCAAAAGATTTAATATATTATCAAATAGAGGTATATTTTTATATTCATATAAATATATAATATAAATATATAATATAAATATAAAAAATTATATTTAAAAAAAATAAATAAAGTATATAAATAAAAAGAAAGTTCTTTTTTATAAAATGTTGTTTACTGTTATAAAATAAAAAATGCAAAATAATATAATGAGAATTTTATGCAGCTTTTATATCGTTTATTATTTTTTATAAATTAAATTTAAAATATTTATTTATATCATATTGAATGTATAATAATCAAAAGATCGTAAATAGTATTTTTCATAATTTTAACATTTAAAAACAATATAAAAAGCTGTATTATTTAATTTACCTCTTCTATTAGTGCCTTTAGGAGGGTAGAACTTGGCCGGAACACTACACCACGTTGCATTGTGTTGAGTTGACAAACAGTTCGAACATTGAGATGTTTTAGAACCATATCCATAATTTACATGTCCTTCTTCGGAAGAACTTACATCTTCCAAAGATATTTCACCTTCTTCTTTTTCGTCTAACACACCAATTGCTTCTGTACACTCACTTGACAAATCGCTAGCCATTCTTGAACCATGAATAATTAATCACGTTCATTCGTAATGATAAAAAACGAATACTATTTCATGAAAAATAGGGTTAATTACGTATTACCAATAATTGTAATTTTTACTGATCACACGCACAGCACTTTATTTTAGATAATTCCACGTTTGAAATTTTTTTACATAACAAATTAAAAATTTAAATAAATTCAAATATTATTTTAAATTTAAATGAAAAAAAATTTATACACCACAACTTTCGTTTTTATTGCAGTTTTATTCTCACGACTATATGCATGCAGTACTTCCGCCATGCTAAGTCGTTTTCAACACATGACATGAGACGACTGGTATTCAGTGATTTGATGTGTTCCTAAACTAGATAAATGATTGCTCTCTTGAAAATAAGGTAATTAATTTTTGATCGTACTTATACTTTTATATCTTTTATTAATTAATTCAGAAACTTCATATAATATGTTTAAATATTAAACATTAAGATTTTGAATGTCAAGAATTATATCATTGTCAAGAATTTCATTTGCTACTGATAATATTCTTATTTAAATAGAAATGTAGCTTTATTCTTTTGAAGATTGTTGAAAACAGAATTTAAATTTTTGCAAGAAAAAAAGCTTAAGATAATATCTTTTTTTATTAATATTTGTTATTATCTACTATCTACTCTGATATTATTTTTTATTAATTAAATTTTTTAAATATAATATTAAAAAAGACATATATTATTAATATTTTATTTATCAGTCTTTTTTGCTTTTTTTTTTATTATAATTTAATTGATTTATATATATTTTTAATTTAAACAAATATAGATAGATAGATATTAATTATTATAATATATATTAACAAAACAATTATAATTTCAATACAACAATATAAAAAAAAAAAATACTATTATTTTTCCTACTCTTTGATTGCAAATTTAAACAAAGAATGTTATATTTTGGCGCAATATGATGGTCAAACAAAAAACGCACCAATTCTTGATTATCAATATCAGATAAAACAGTTATAAATCTTTCTATTTTCTATTTCATTCATACTTTTCATTTGATTTTCCATAAAATTAATAATAAAATAATAATAATAAAATTGCTAGCATTTAAATCACCATATTTTTCTGCTACAATATTTACGGGTACAAATTTTTCACTTACTTCTATTTTCAAATCTAATGCTGTCTAAATAAATTCAATAAAAATTTTTGAAAATTTTATAATGTTATATATTATAAAAAATAATTTTTTTTAAAAATAATTTACTTTAAAAGCATGTAATGAGTATTTCTAATCTTGACCATTAGAAGGCTGTATCGGAAATAAATTTACATATCCTTCATGTAATTTGATATAATTTATAAACTTTTAATTTACGAGAGCATGTTCATGTTCTTCACAAACATTTGCATAAAAAATGAATCATTACAATTACATAATACCGAGTACAATTACATCTGCACGTTCAAAATATACAGTTTATAAAAAATAAGTAATCTACATAAAAAAAAAACTATTAAAAAAATTATATTATTAATTAATATATTATTAACTATATATTAATTAATTTCACTATGGACAAATAATAATGAAAAGATTTTAATTCGATATTTATTTGATTATTTAATATAACTTCAATTTCTTTATAAAATATTAATTATTTATAAATTTAAATTATTCTTTATAAATTTAAATTAGCTGGCTTTTAATACAAAAAACTTCGGACGTTTCATCCACGCAGATAGTTAGATATAGTTAAAAATTTTGAGGAAAATATTTTGGTTTATATTTCCTTACAAATTTTCATTCTTTTTCAAAAAAAATATTACGTATTTTTTCGAATTACATTCGATATTACATTTTCCATCCATAAATTAGAAATTTACTCTTTTTTAAATAATTGATAATAATTAATAATATTATTATATAATTAATAATAATTAATAAATTAATTAAAATTAAGAGCTTTATTAAAAATTTTTCTATCACTATACAATTTTAATATATTTTTAATAAATAATATTGCTAATAATAAAAATTATTCTTTAAGAAGTTTTCATTTTTTCAATATTCATTTCATGTCATAATAATCGATTTGCAATTTATTTTAAATATCATAATAAATGTTTTATTGTTAATATATTATTAAATTTGATAACAAAAATTAAAACGATATATTCAGAATTACTAAGCTTTATTAGCAGATTAGCATTATGCTGTGCAATACATTACAATATTTATCACATGTTTTTACATTTTTAAAGATTCATGAATTGAAATTAATATTTTCCGATATTTCTTATTAAAGTAATAAATATATTTATTACTTTAATGCAGAAATTAACAATCTTTCAAATTTTATATATCTATTTAATTGTTATAAATTAAATATTCTTTATCTTTTTTATTATATTTTACATTTTTCAAATACATATTAATTTTAATTTTTATATAACGCTTTATTCGTTACTATAGATTTAATAATTTATTTTGTTACGATCTTGTTTACATACGTTAATTTTTTTTATTTTTTTTTTATTTTATTTATTTATTTATTTATTTATTTATTTTTTTTTTGCTACTTTTTAAAATATTTTATTCTCTAAGCTCCTGATCGAAAATATATACTCCTAGACCATCGCCAACTCTTTCTAATTTTGTAACGTGATGAGCAAGTTCACTTATAGAATCTACTTGCTCTTTTAAATATTCAGTTTCAAGAAAATCTACAAAATTTGAGTCATTGTGTTCTGATGCTATTGCGTGCATATCGAGAAGACTCTGAAAGCATTAAAACATATATGAAAATATTTATATACTAAAAAAGTTGCCATTTTAAAATATTTATATTATTAAATAATCATTGAAAAAAAATAATGAAAGAAAAATTAAAAAGATTTTTCTTTGGAGGAGCTGGGATTTGAACCCAGGACTTTCCGCATGCGAAGCGGACACTCTACCACTGAGTTACACCCCCAATTAATAAAATAATTATTAAAAATCTATAAAGAATGAAACAATTTAAAAAAAATATATATATCAAATACATATTAATTAAATTATTAAAATATAAAAAAAGGAGAATTAATTATAATTGAAAATATTCCATAGAAATTAAACATAAATAAAAAATATACTATTATTATTTTTATATTATTTTATTTAAAATTATGATTTTTATAATTTTTGAAATTAAAATTTATTTTTATATGTAGACATACCTGATTAACTAGCCTCTCTAGCTTCAATGCTTCCGTCATAGCGACAAGAGCGCTATCCCAATCATTTCTTGGCGGTTCTTGAATAGGTTTCAAAGTAATTTTGCCACCTCTTTTGTTTTGATATGTCATAAACTTCATGGCATGTTCTCTTTCCTCGTCTGAAGCTTTCTTAAAGTATGTATAAAGACCTGGTAAAGCTACGTCGCTTCTATCGAAATAATATGCCTAAGAAAAGAAATAACAATAATGTAATGTAATAAAACACAGAAAACATTTATGGGAAAAATAACAATATAGAATATAAAATAAAATTTTCTTTTTTCTTTTATTTAAATGATACTGCTTAGGTATTATTTATAATGTAATACTAAAATACATTAATGTTAGAAATAGTTATTTAATCAATACGTCGACTAACCATAGACAGATAGATGTAACTAGCATGTAATTCAAAATTTATTTGATCATTAATAGCTTTTTCACATTCTTCGTGGAAATTTTGTCTAACTAGATTCATGACGTCTGATTTCATTATGAATTTATTTTGATAAAATAATAAGTCTGATAAATGACACTACTTTCGTAGTTCACAAAGGTTCACAAAGCACTAAGTATAAGATACGTAATTGTGACATACGCAAGCGCGGATTTTATCGATTTTATGTTAAAAATTATGACTTCAAATATAAATATAACAAATGAATAAATAAGAAATTTAATATAATTTGATTTATCGCATTAATTTATTGAATTTTTTTATGGAGCCACTGTGACATATTTGATATAGCTAAATATTCATAGAAGAAAACTTCTATATCGACTATTAGGAACATTGGTCGATTGGTCGATGCAACACGATGTCTGATTTTCATGAAAGACTTCTAACTTCATGATACTCATTTCACATTTTCTAACAATATAATTTTTATGCCATAAAAAAATTAAAATTTGTACTATTAATTTATTATTATATATTTAAAAAAAAGATAATTTATGCAAAAAAAGTTATATATATAAAATATCCCTGCGAAATGTTACATACAATTTTTATGGTAACACATTATGGTATCATATTTAAATAAATTTTACTAAAGTAGAAGTTACAGAAATCATTGGTTATTAAATTATATAAATTTATTTCTTAAATGAATTTTTATCGAAAATACATGGTTTTGGAAATTGAAATAATTACTAAAATAAATACGAATGTGATTTTTACTTACTTATTTCTTTTTGCATTTTCAATTAAAAAAATTATTATTCTATCTATTCTTTAATTATTACTTATGCTTATAAAAGAAAAACAAATATTTCTTAATTTTATTAATATTATTCTTTTGAATTAAAAAATATTTTTGGTTATGTTTACTTCTGTATTCAAACAACACTCAAATAATATGTGTTCGAAAAACAATCCTTCAGTGGTAATACAAGGAGTGACTTACTTAAGATAAGTTTAAAAACACATGAAACTAAGCTATAAGCAAGTATATATATATATATTGTAATAAATTTTATAATTTGATTTTAATTTAAATATTGAAACATTTTTTAAATCTAGTTTTTACGAATACAATCATAGTTAAATTTAATTTAAATACAATTTTCATGTATGTTCATTGAGAATTTATTTTAATATGAAATTGGTATTTTATTTTAATGTTGTTTTATAATATTATTCTTTGTTTAATTATATACAATTATATTTTTAATTTTAAAATTTATATTACAATTTATTGTAACAACATAATGATCTTTTACTTTAAATTAAATTCACAGATTCAATAGATGATAGGTTATTGTTTAGTAGTTCTATATATAGTAGTATATATAGATATATTATATATATATATATCTAAATTATAATTGATACAACTTTATTTCTTACAGTGTAACGCATCAATTTTTTAATTTTTTAAAAGAATTTTATACATACAATGCAAAGTTTTTCTATTAAATAATTTTGTTGAAACAAATTATAATTAAGTGCAGTGGGCATATTTTAAACTCTATTAAGATTAGGACTATACGAATCATTGTATTCGTTTCTATATGCTATAATATAACATTCATGACGAACAAAAATGAATATAACATTTATTTTTTAAATTTTTATTTCGTTTAAGATTGTTTGGGACTAAATAAAATAGAGTAAAAGGAAATATTTTAGGTTTACGTATTATAATAAAATTGGAAAAAGAAATAAATTATTCGAATGAAATAAAAGAAATAGAAAAGTACAATCTGTATTTTATTCTCATCGTTCAAATTATAATAATGTATAATATAGATATTTTTATTATATCTTAATTATAATATTTTTTTTTAAAAATGAATCACTATAATTATGAATATTTTATTTTTAATAAAGATAAACATATTTCAATTAAAACATTATAGATTTAATAGTTATTATGTAAAATTTACAGATAATTTTTGCAAGATTTTGGGTTATATGGGAATTACAATTATTTTATCATATTTTGCGAAGAGAAACTTGATTGAGAGACTGATATTTTTTATATACGTACTAAATTTGCGTGGTAATATCTTTCTAGTTACACTTCGTAAAAATACAAGTTTCGTTGTCATCGTTGTTTCGTGGAAACCCCATCATAGCCGCTGTCACACGCACAAGAGTCTTATGTCTAATCTTGTGCAGTGGCCAGCAGCTGCATTAGGGTCCATTATTTTTCATTTCTTCTCTTTATGCGGATAATTTACACTAAAATATTTTTTTTTCCCAAAATTACACCGTTTGAATAGCTGTAAAAGACGTAGAGCAACATTTGTAACAGAGAAACAGCGTACTAAAATAAAAGAAAAAATAGGAAATGAGTTTTATCTAGTATGCATAGTAATATATTATTCAATAGATTCTAATTTACGTTTGGAAATGATTTTTTTAATTCCTTTCGTAATATAATCGTCGCGTTTATTATTCTTATTACTATTTAATCGTTACTTAATTATTTATTCTTACCATTCTTTCAGAGCTAATAGTAGAGTTGAAAAAGTGGGATACGAATTAATAAAAAATAATACAAGTACAGTGAAATACAACTTGTCTATTATCTTTTATCGCATAACACTGATCTATTTTTTTTCTTATATATATTTGTAGACAATTCGATAAAAATCAACGTAATCCTTTAGCAGTTTCTTAAGAATCTCATCATTCGTTTAGAGTAATTTTTTCTACAGAAATTGAATGAATCAATTTAAACGAAAAATGCTTTTTATTATTTTTTGATGATTCCGCAAAATGAAATTATGAATCGTTATTATTTTTGTATATTTTCTTTTAAAAAATTTCTAATACTAGCATGAATAACAACACCAATCCATGTAAATACATGAAAAGTATATCCAGTACCAAGATAAGTTGTGGGGACCGGACATCTGGTTGTTCTATAGGTTGATAGGATAGTTCGATTCGAATACAAAATTCATCATCTTCGATTTTCCTATCTGTACATTTCTACGATGAACTTACCATAGTTTGTACACATCGAGGCTAAGTCTTCTTCCATTTACTATTTGCCATTTGCCGGAAACTACGAACGCCGAACACGATCGAGATCAATTTTAAGCGAATGCTACATTAGATACCTCTCTGTTAACGTTCTAATCTCTGTAATGATCGTAACATTTTTATGGCAAAGATATTTTAAATACTTTCTACTACGTCGCTATTATCCATGGATATTACATGAGAAAATATAATCTGCGATTCGGCAAATTTATATTTTCAACATTAATTTTAAGATTTTTCGAGGGAACTTCCTTCAGAAGATCGTAGATCCAATCCAAAAGTAACGGCTCCAAAAATTGCTCCAAAGTAAAAAAAAAAAAAAAAAAAAATGTATGTGATACTGACATATTTACACAATAATATCAGGGTACACCTTTTAATTGGTCCAATTCGATTATTCGGCCACTCACTCTGTCAGTCCTTTATATATATCTTTGTTCACGCAAATATTAAAAATAATAAGAATTCAAGCGAAATACGAAGCGTGCTCTATCCACTGCGAGTTGTACGACGAGTTGTGACGAGTAAATGTCAAGAAAAAAAACCTCCAAGCAATCGCACTTGACGTTCCCTTTAAATTGTTTCGATATCACTACTACGCGATCGAAGATAGGCGCAAGTTAATAAACAATGATCTTTGCACTTCTGTCCATGTTCCGAGCACAACTGCCGATACCTTCTTAGTTCACCCTTCGTTATATACTAGGACACCACGTGGTCATCTAATCCATCGACCAATGATGGGGCAGCTTTAGACTGCACCGGCCAATGAACATCCTTCTTTAAGGCCGCAAGACACGTGTTTCTTGGGAAATAAGGGCACAGGTATTACGAACGAAATCGTATTTGCGTTACCGAAGTTGGACGATCGAATAGTAAACGGTACACTTTGCTTGCCTAGCTTTTCTTCTCTTTCCTCGTGTTTTTTACACGATGGATATTTGGCGGTAATTACAATAATAATAAAAAATTCATAACAAATTTTGCTTTACTCGCAATTTCCTTCTAGAAATATTTTATTTTGCCACGATATACAAATACAAAATAACGCCAACATAACTCGTCTCACCTACTTTGAATTCTCTTGTGATCTGAAGGGACGTGCAACGTTTGAATTGATATCAATTAACGGAAATAAATCTGTTCTTTTTTTTTTCTCTTCTTCTGATTTTTTTTTTGGAACCTACATATGACAGGTTTTTGTCAGTTACATAAACGCTTTCTATTTCATTATATAACTTTGGTTCACCCTGTGACCTGGCTATCGCCGTCTGTTGGCAGTCTCGTTGTCTGTAGTGGTGTTTAATGATATTGTGAAGAGGTGAATCCTTAAAACATATCCCACATACATAGAGCAACGTGAACCCGGTTAGTTAAATAGCTGGATCCAACATTAGGACGACCTAATTTTTATGCCTTACTTTCAGATCATCACTATCATCGTTGAATACAGAAGGATTATATCGTTATTGAGATATCGTTATCCATGCTTCCTATTCTTCCTATCCTGTTTTCTATAAAGAAATTCTTTTACTTCTTCTTCTTCTTCAAAAAAAACAAAATAATTTCTTTAAACACTCCTTAATTTTATTATTGCCAATTTTTCGAATTCGCGTGACGTAATTACGACTGAAATAGAATGAAATTAACAAGAATATTATCAGCATAGATTCTATCACCAACTTGTATGGCTTTCCTCGAAGGAGGTCATGTGATAAATAACCGGAGAAATACGTTGTTGTTAAGCGAGTATCGAGACAACATCATTGTCAATCATAATTGCATAATCGTGTTCCGCAAACGTTTGAAAATTATGCGATATCGAAGTGACATTGAACGGTAGTGTTGCAGCGTGCAAGGGGACATCAATGCGAGTAGGCAAGCGGCGTGTAAGAAATTCGTGCTGTCACGATGATTTCCATTGGAAAATCTTATAGAACGGAAACGTGCTTCCAGATAAAACGTATCACGATCCCTGCCCTCGATCATTAATAATCGTTTCCCTTACTCCGTTTTATAACAACGAAACTTTGACGTGGCGGAGACGTGAGTATAGCTCACGTGAGTGAAGGAGCTCGATTCGGAACAAGGGTGGAATGCGAGAAGCGGATGAAGATGAGGAGCCATCTAGCTAACCTTACGCCCCTGCCGTGCGTTCCCTCTGACCGAGGAGACAACGGCGAGCAGAGAGAAAGAGAGGAAGAGAGAGAGAAAAAGAGGACGGTGGAGGGTAACACTAGCCGAGTAAGCTCTGAACACTTCTTAGGATTCAGGGCTTAGCACTCCCCCGGATCCTCAGGCTTCACGTCTGCCTGGCCTAACCAGTGACTCCTCCACTGACTTCACCGGCACCCGCTGCTTCCGTTTTTCCCGCCTATCTTTTTCCACACCTTTCTTTTCTTTATTCTAATTAATACTCTTCCTACGATAGATTCTTCTCCCTTCGAGCAATGCTACACTACGACAATCTTTCCACACTTTTCTCTTCTCTCTTCTAATTAATACTCTTCCTATGACGCATACATTCTCTCCCTTCAATGCTACTCTACGACAAGGTTAAGATCTGTCTAAATGATCTAACCAGGAATTCCTCCATTCACTTCATTCACTGCTTCCCGCCTATCTTTTCACATCTTTCTCTTCTCTCTTCTAATTAATACTCTTCCTATGACACATAGATTCTCTCTTTTCAATATCATGCTACTCTATGACAAGATTAAGATCTATCTAAATAGTCTAATTAGAAATTCCATTGACTGGCATCCATTGCTTCTATTTTTCCCTATCTTTCCATATCTTTTTTTCTCTGTTCTAATTAATATTGTTCTTAGAATAGATAATCTCTAGCATAGATCCTCTCTTCGAGCAATACCATGCTTCTCTATGACAAAATTAAAATCTGTCTAGATGCTCTAACTAAAAATTCCTCCACTGTTTCCCGCCTATTTTTCCACACCTTTCTCTTCTCTATTTTAATTAATACTCTTCCTATGACGCATAGATTCTCTCCCTTCAATACCATGCTACTCTAGAATAAGATTAAGATCTATCTAGATAGTTTAACCAGGAACTCCATTGACTTCACTGGCATCCACTGCTTTCACCTATCTTTTCACATCTTTTTTTTCTCTCTTCTAATTAATACTCTTCCTATACACATAGATTCTCTCCTTGCAATATCATGCTACTCTAGGACAAGGTTAAGATCTGTCTAGATAATCTAATCAGGAACTCCATTGACTTCACTGGTATCCACTGCTTTCACCTATCTTTTCACACCTTTCTCTTCTCTCTTCTTATTAATACTCTTCCTATATAGATTCTCTCCTTTCAATACCATGCTACTCTAGGACAAGATTAAGATCTGTTTAGATAATCTAATCAAAAATTCTTCCATTGACTTCACCGGCAATTGCTGTTTCTGTTTTTCTTGCCTATTTTTCCACACCTTTCTTTTCTTTATTCTAATTTATTAATATTCTTCCTATGATGCATAGATTTTCTTCCTTCAATACTACTCTAGGACAAGGTTAAAATTTAGATAATCTAACCAAAAATTTCTCTACTGATTTCACCCGCTTCTGTTTTTCTCGCCTATTTTTCCACACCTTTCTTTTCTTTATTCTAATTAATACTCTTCCTACAATGCATAGATTCTTTCCCTTCAATGCTACTCTATGACAAGGTTAAGATCTAGATAGTCTAACTAGGAACTCCATTGATTGGCATCCATTGCTTCCATTTTTCCCGCCTATCTTTCCATACCTTTTTCTTCTCTTTTCTAATTAATATTCTTCCTATGACGTATAGATTTTCTCTCTTCAATAAAATGCTACTCTAGGACAAGGTTAAGGTCTGTTTAGATAATCTAATCAAAAATTCTTCTACTGATTTCACCGGCAATTGCTGCTTCCGTTTTTCTCGCCTATCTTTCCACATCTTTTTCTTCTCTATTCTAGTTAATATTCTTCCTATGATACATAGATTCTCTCCCTTCAATGCTACTCTATGACAAGGTTAAGATCTAGATAGTCTATTAGGAATTCTATTGACTGGCATCCACTGCTTCCGTTTTTCCCGCCTATCTTTCCATATCTTCTTTTCTTTGTTCTAATTAATATTATTTTTAGGATGCATAGATTCTTCGAGCAATACTATGCTATTCTACAACAAGATTAAGATCTGTCTAGATAGTCTAATCAAGAATTCCATTGACTTTACTGGCATCCATTGCTTTCGCCTATCTTTCCACACCTTTCTTTTCTTTATTCTATTCTTTTCTCTTTCTATGATGCATAGATTCTCTCCCTTCAATACCATGCTATTCTACATCAAGGTTAAGATAGTTTAACTAGAAACTCCATTGACTGGCATCCATTGCTTCCGTTTTTCCCACCTATCTGTCTATACTTTTCTCTTTCTTCTAATTAATATTCTTCCTATACGCATAGATTCTTTCCCTTCAATGTTACTCTATGACAAGGTTAAGATATTCTAATCAGGAATTCCATTGACTTTACTGGCATCTACTGTTTCCGTTTTACCCGCCTATCTGTCTATACTTTTCTCTTTCTTCTAATTAATATTCTTCCTATACGCATAGATTCTTTCCCTTCAATGCTACTCTATGACAAGGTTAAAATCTGTCTAGATAATCTAATCAGGAACTCCATTGACTTTACTGGCATCCACTGCTTCCGTTTTTCCCGCCTATCTTTCCATATCTTTTTTTCTTTATTCTAATTAATATTGTTTTTACATAGATTCTTCTTTTCTTCGAGCAATACCATGCTATTCTACAAGATTAAGATTTGTCTAGATCATGCCAGACGATACATGCAGAAACTACTTTTATAATTTATAAGTACAAAGAATCAAAGGTTTTTTTGATTAGATGTGTAGAATGAAACATGCATCGTTGCTCGTACAACGATTCTTTGTTCAAAATAAAAGACTCACTCAGAATACGAATGTTCGGTCCGACGTAAGCAAGTTTCAAACTTTTTCTCGTTTCACAAGTTTCGTTGACGGTTTCCCTCGACGGTTTGTGTCGTTGAATCGCTGATCATATAGGTACCCAGCTTAAGTTTATGTCATATTTCATATCGCAATTTTACAATGAAATAAGACAGAAACATAAGACGGCTTTCCTATGTTAGGCACATCATCTTCGTTGGTGGATAGGCAGCGACTACTTCTCTTCGCGCTCGTCGAACACGTCGTTGTGGAAGGATAATTTAATAACAGATAGATTCGAATTTTTGATCTTTTTTGCCTTGCACGTTTTTGATCGTGATATATCTGGCGCCACTGTGTGAAAAATTTGTCACGCGATATAGTCCGTGGACAGGTAAGCGCGTTGTGTCAGATTGGTATTACGTGTCAGAAGGGTTGGACATCAGTTAGGATTTCAAACCGTGTCCTTCTGCAGACACCTGACATTTAAGTTTTTCTTCTTACACTTGGATAATAATCAAACGGATACGGTAATTCAACTTTGTTACAACAACGCTCCCCCATTTAACAACTTAATCCTAATTTCTTTTCTTAACGATGTACAATGGATAATTCGACGATTGACTCGTGTTAATTATTGCATACAACATCTTCTTTTAGCAACGAAAAATCGTTTTTAATTTTTTTCTTAAGCTGGAGCAAATGGAACGGGAAACGATGGTCAGAAAATGAGAGACGTTTAAATATTTCAATCAGGATATTCAATCAATTTCATTTCAGATCAGATTAAAAGAAATACGTATTTGATAATGTTGAAGAGGACATTTCATACGTGTACTTGGGCTTATTGTTAGTTGCATACGAATATACGCACATAAAGTTGCATAAGAAGCCCTAAATCTGCTTGAGGTAAACGGGATTAATCTCATCCACCCCACGCGAAGCCTTGTCAATCTCATTGGCGTAGAAAAATAGAGTTCTTCTGTGAATTACAATTTTTTTGGTTCTAACGAGATTCCGTTGTTCGTTTTTATGACTTCCAGCTTTTCAAAATATCGTGATGCTGGCCTGCATATAATTATGTATAATGATTTTGGATAAAAAAAAAAATAATAACTTCTCTCATTGTCGAAAAGAGAACTTAAATTGTTCAATTACAACATCAACGTGTTATATGTAAAAATATATGTTTTTCTTTTATCTAGGATTTAAATAAATTGAAAATCTAAAGAGAATTTAAAGAGAAATATGTAGCAAAAGTTGTATTAATGAATTGCAAGAAGATGTAGATACAATAAATATTAACACTTTTATGTTTACCAATTAAGAACCAATGATTGAAACATATTGTACACGTATAATATTATTTGTCATTTTATATTTCCTTTGAAAGACAATTATAATGATGATTTGATACACGTTACATGTAATTATATAGATTCTAGTTGTATAACTTTGCATTGTAGATTACAATTAATTAAAGATATTTAATTTTATTTGTAAAATGTAATTAATCTTATCGATAACTCATTGTCAATTTTACAAGATTGCAAAGAAGACGGTAGTTTGTTTGAGAAATGATTCATATTATAATTCATATTAATAACAGCGGCCAATAATCTAATCAATTTGTACTTGAATTCATTACGAAATGATTGCGTACATATGTATCGTGATAAATTATATTCGATGTAAGTGAAATTTATGAGAAATCTGTAATATGATCAGTGCAAAGGAAAGCCTTTTTTTTACATATATTCAATGGATTGTTGGTTGTATCGTTTCCATAATTCAATCAAAATTTGATAAGTAATTTTTTTGAACGGGCGAGTGAAAATTGTTGCCACAAGGGAGGGGGGAAAAAAAAATCTAAATCTATGCGTTAAATTTGATATTTTGAAATGTTGTTTATACCGGTAGATAGCCTCGATCTTCGGTGGTGTAGCACTTATCCGACGGCGGCTGGCGTCACGACATCCCAATTTCACACGATTTTGCATTTAAATTTCGATTTCATTTTATCACGACACACGACGTTCAAAGGTTTGCATTTACGGGAATGATAAACAAACGTTTACGGTACACCGATCATGTACGATGCGTTTGCCAAAATAACTCGTCGGTTTCTCAAAGTTTAACCTGCCATCTGGTATGCTTGGGAAATACTAATCGAGTTGTTTGATATTTACAAATTTTACAAGGGTGCTTTATTTCTTTCTTTCTTTTGTTTTTTTCTTTTTTTTTTTTAGTCCACCACGGTAACATTTAAACATCTCGATTGGAATAATACTTGGAACAATACTTTTAATATCGCATAAATATATTTTAAATTTAAAACGTAAACGGGGGAATGTTTCTCGAGTGAAATTAATATTTGTAATGGAACGGTATCACATGGTTACAACACAGATGTGGAAAATGTAATTTATTACAAAATCCTGAATGTTCAGAGCACGTTGGAACTAATCTCGCGTAATGGATTTTTCATTCGAAAATGCGCTTTCACGTTCCAAGGTTTAACGATGCGTTTTCTTAGACGATTAAAAAAACAAGTTTGTTTTTGTTTTTCATCATTTCGATCTTTCAAATGGCAGAATATTTGTCGAACGAACTTTGCTCGGATTTCCTCGGATTCGATCCGAGTGAAAACGCACTACAGCGTTCAAAGGCATTACATGCGTTTAGTAGGGCAATGGTTCGCAGTAGAAGTGTCTTGTGCTCGGTCAGACACCACTGCGCATCGGCCGCTCTTTTCCTTTCGAGTAACATAACTTTTCGCAGCCCGGACACGAAACCATCCTGCCACGCTCTTAACCGGTTCGTACCACTTTTACCAATGGTCATCAAACCACCTGTTTCCCTTACCAACCCTACCCACCACGGTTACCGATGCGCCATGCTCTTATCGACCTACCTTGGTATTGCAGTTTTCCTATTACTTATCCTCGGTGTCCTTGCATCTCTTTCGCCACGTATTTTCCTACGTACACGTTTCCTTTACCCCGTGATTCGATTTTCAACTCGTGTCTGTCGAGCACAATCGAAGAGGACGTTGTAGTTTTTTTTTTTTCTCCCTCTTTTCTTTTCTCTGTTCTTTCTTTTTCTTTTTTCCCCTCCCCCCGTAGAATCTGACATTAAATCATTAACAGTGAACCGATCATGCAGTTATAACAAAGTATTAATATTAAAAATCTTTACGCCAGCGATAATGTCGCGTTAATGACGTGGACGGGATATATATTCGATGACGTCAGGGGAAAACTCGATTATATCCGGGCACTGAACTTTTAAACAGCTATAAAGAAAAATGGTGGGTAACAACGATAAACTGGGATAAAAAAAAAAAGAAGTAAAAAATCGATGGGAGGGGAGGGGGAAGGGAAACGTTATCATGCAAAATTTAACGCGAAACAAAAATTGGTGTTAATATTTAACAGCTTTGTACTATGCCGAGACGTGAAATTTCAAACTTGCGTTTAAATAATTCGAGCGTGTAAGCATGTTTTAAAGGTCAATTGACACAGCACAGTGGAACAGTACAGCAATAGATCCGTTAGCCTTTTAAAAATGAACCAATGGTGAACCGACTGGTGCCCGGTTTTCATTGAGTTTCACGCGAGCAATCGTGAAATTTCTTTTTCTTTTTTAATGAAATCTGAAATTAAAGTTATATATATATATATATATATATATATATATATATATATATATAAAGCTAATTTACTCCAACGAATGTCGATAGTGAGTAAAGGAAAAGGCAATAATATTGTTTCTTCGTTGTTTAAGCGGGGCTTCTTTACGTCGCGCTTGTTGGGGTCGTTCATCGGGGGTGGTTCTATAAATAGGCACGCCACCTAATATATAGGTATTCGGGTCAGTAGAAGGTAAGCCAAGGGCGGCTTGTTCAAGATTTTCAACGATGCGTGATTTTTCTATACTTCGCTTTATCCGTTGACATTTATTGCTCGCAATTTTTCTTTCCATTTAACTCGACGTATGGAGAGATATTCACGTTCACATGAAAATTCGAGAACAAAATTTTTCAAAAAAAAGGAAAGAACGTGTCCTTCGAATTAAAATTTGCGACTTTAACGGAGAAAGAGAGAAGAAGAGAGAGAGAATAAAAAAAATTTTATACAATTTTTAACAGCTTACCTTCGTGAGAAAATTATTACACAAAGAATATATATCGCAAGCTTGGTTACCGAACGAGGGTACGTAGAGTACCGCGAGTATCTTTTCACCACGAGGAGGAACAACTTAAGGAGACACCCCCTAGAACATCTCGTGGGTTGACCCAGTTTCTCCCATGAACCGCGTATTCCATTGACCCAAGATGGTTGCCAGGCAACAGCACACCATGGGCCTTGGATATTTTGGCACAAGTGCAACGACATCAATCCTTAAGAGGGAAGGTTTTGTATCTCGATGACACCATCTCTCTCTCTCTCTCTCTTCATAAGAAGAGAACATCGACGAAAAAGATAGAGGAAGAGAGGGATGGAACATTTTCATTCGAAGAGGAAACAATTGTTTACCGTTTCTAATAAGAATACTTTTCAAATCAAGTTGTAATAATCGACACAAACTCGACACACTGTTTGTTAGCGCGCGAACGATCAACTCACTCGTTTTATCAATGAATTCGATCACGTTTTCCGATCAGCGGGAGCTGTATGTTAGCCGTCCTTGAAAGAAGACCGAAAGTGGTTAACCGAAATCGGAAGTTGCTCGGAGGTAGAGGATACATGCACTCTCACCCGCTCACTCGCCCAATCTGATCTCATCCTCTTTTCACCCATCCTCTTTCTCTCTCTCTCTCTCTCTCTTTCTCTATTCCAGATACGTGTCGTTGTCGTAGTACTTGGTGGGGAGAGATTGTGAATGACGCAAGTCATAGGAAATCTGGGTCACCGGGTCATGCTACTCCATCCCCCTGCGAGCTCCTCTTCAATTGGGCTTTATTTATGAAACTCGATGTCGCACAAAATCAAACATGTAAACCCGCGGCTCCTGGCTTCCCCTCCCCTCGACATCGGCGGAGATCAATCGCGGGAAAAAAAAGAAAGGAAGTAATCGCGTGGAACTTGGCTGGAAAAAGAATCTTCCCCCGTATTTATTCTCAAAATAAAACGAAACTTGTTCGGATCCACTTGTTTTTCGGATCTTCTCCTTTCGACTAAATTCGATATATATCGCGAGATCAAATTTCCATCCTCCATGATAAGAGATAAATTGAACTGGGAGGAAGTTTGGAAATTAAAAATGAATTTGGCGAGGAGGAGTTTCCGATGAAATCGATGATCCTTGTGATTCGTCACGATATGAGATCCGGTATAAAAAAAGGAGGAAGTTGTATAAATGGAGAGATTTGGATGAAGAGGAAAAAGAAAGGAAGAAAGAGGGAGAGATAAAAGCGGGAAATGAAGGAACGTCAGGTTGAGGAGGAAGGTGAAACGTACGGCGACCTCTTGGTCCGCACAGCCTTGGAAAACTGGGGCTTTGAACTGTCATGCACCATTTCTCGATGCCTATTGCAGCCAGCAGCGAGAGGAGTCCGGGGAGGGTAGGGGGTGCAAGCTCATGTAGTCAGCCTCTATGACGTCAGCGAGGTAACGGCCAATCCTGTGTCCGCATTCTACTGACGTCACCACCTCCCCCTAGGTGACGTGCATTCCAAGGAAAAGTGGGGGACAGAGGGGTCGAGGTACAGGACTGTCGAGGGGCAAAGGGGGTTGCAGGAAGGTGCAGGACGACAAGGATAAGTAGTGCGCCATATTTTTGATCCAATTAACGCCGAAAGAAAAAAAAAAAGAAAGAAAGAGAAAAAGAAAGAAAAAATGAATCCTTTTGCTCCACGATTAATCACTATTTTAACTGATAATTGATCGTTGATATTTCGTATCAAGATTTTTAACGTTAAAATTCAATTTAAAATTAAGTTTTTCGTTTCGGAACTTTACTCGATCGTATACTTTTCTTCCTTTTTGTTTTAAAATGTTTTATAACGTGTCGTCAAGCTAGATATGAATTTTAAATTTCTTTGGACATTTGATTTTCGAAAACGTTCGAGTTACGAAAAAAAAAAAAAAGAGAAAAAGGTAAGCGGTTCGCTGCTGAATCGAATGCACCGGGTGAAAACTAGGACAATGACGCTACCTGCTAGAGCTGCGTCATACTTGCAGATCCGTTGAATTTTTTATGAATTATTTAAAAATTAATTGCGGTTAATCGAGCGTTGAAAAAAACATTTTACCGAACTATATTCGATGTTGGAGATTGAAAAAAAAAAAAAAGAAGAGAAAACTATTAAAGGACATGTTTACGGATGAAAATGACCTTTAAATTCTCGAACGGGAGAAAGTGTTGGAAGTTTGCGAAAGGGGTCAGAGAGAGAGAGAGAGAGAGAGAAAAAATGAGCGAACGTCGATGTGACGGAATGGAAAATTTCTTGGGAAATTTGGATATCTTTTTCTTCCGATTCCAATTGTTGGAAATTCTTTCTTTCGCGGAAGATCGCGAAAAAATACACGCGCGATATATCTCGGTTTCGCAAGTGAAAGCGAAAGCTATGCGTGATTTTCTAGTCATCGAGGTCTTGTCTATCGAGAATTTTGCGTGGGTGTGTGTTTGGGTTTCATTCGGACCACGTGCTCGTTTGTCAAGGTAATGACAACTGAAATAACGTTCAGTTCAGAATTTCTCTGATAATAATTCGACTCGTCCCCTCCACGTTATATCCACTTTAATACGAATATCCACGAATTTCGAATTAATCATAGAATCCGACAGGAGAATTTTAATTTTGCTTGGAAACAAGTACCAACTATGGCTATTTACTTGTCGGAAAAAAAAGAAGAAGAAAAAGAAAAAGAAAAAAGAAACGAAAAATCATATCTCGCGGGCAAAAAAAAAACGCACTACTGACTACTTACTGACATTCTGCGACAAATGAAACACCATACAGCCGACACTTTCCGACATATCCCGTTTAGCGCGACGAACACTTGAAATCAACAATCAATTTTTAACAACTTTCTTCTCAGTTCTACCATAACTTTTCCAATAATTTTTTTTCGTTTCCTTTTTTTTTTCTCTTTTTCTCGTTTCTCCTTCAACTTCATTCTCGATCTTCCAATATTCTCCCCGAGATGAATTATTTATATTTTTATCCTACTTTCATTGATAAGAAACTGGCATGTACTCTTCGGTGCTTCGTTACGATCGATTTTTCGAGACGCGTGAAAGGCTGTACGTACGAACGCTTGAATGAAATCGAGCCGAATTTTTCTGCGATCGAAACGTTATTATCTGAGCAAGGCACGACGACGAGCGTGAAGGAGGACGGATCCAGCCTCGAATTCGCGCGTCTCAGTGATCGAGGCCGAACTGCAGTCGGGCTAAAGCCCGATGGAACTCGACGACTTTCCACTCGGAGGCCGAGGCTGCCAGGTTTGAATGGAGCTATCCCCCGATTGGTCGGATACACAGTGACGTCACCGCATTGATTGTCCCGCGCACGCCGCACCACGTGGCCCATCGAACATCTCTCTCTCCCTTCCTCCCTCTCTCCCTCTCCCTCGCTCCCTTTCATCTTCCTTTTTTCCTCCAGCCTCGCAATTTTTTTCTCATCCCTCTCATCCTCCTCTCTCTCTCTCTCTCTCTCCCTCTCTCTCTCTTCTTTTCCCTCTCGGTAGAAAACTGCTTAGAAGAGGGTTGCTTCGCCTCGGATGGGATGCGCGAGATTCTTCCTCGAATCTGCCTTACGTCTGGCCCAACGCCTAAGCACCGACCACTTAAGGCCTGCCTCGAGTCTTCCTATTTTCCTTAGGGTTACTCGCTTCGAGCACGCGCCTATCTTTCCCGCTCTCGAGAGAATCGCACGCGGCCGATCTTTACTCGCATCCTCTTTCTTTCGTCTCTCCTTTTAAATTAGGTTTGCTTTTGGATAATTCGATGGATCCGTATAGGCGTATACGTGGGAGGGAGAAAGGTGTATTTTCATAAATTTCTCCTCGATGCGCCACCTCGATCGATGCGAGCGAATCAAGGTCGTAGGAATAAATTTTCATCGGGGGGGATCGAAACGGGGGTGGAATTCGTTTTCGCCCCCCTTCAGGTATCGATCGTATCCCCGGATATAATAAAGGCATTCCATCGGTGGATGGAACATGTCCATCCTTTTCGGTTCGCAAAGGTTCCTCGGAGGAACGAAGGTCAGTGACGTCGCCGACCTTCCTAAATATTTTCCAATCGATAATCGCTTACCTTGTAACCATCCTCCTCCTCTTCTCGTCGCGGGATACGTATTAAGGTCGTGTGGCGACGTGTGTTTTGCCCGATTCGATCGTTTCTTTTTCCCTACTCTCCTCTCTCTCCCTTGCATCTATGAAATCCTGCATACACACACACACACACATACACGCACACCTTGCTTGTCGACGCTTGTCCCGAATGCCTAATTCGACGATTCCAAAAATATCTCGTCGGAGGAGCAGCAGCAGCCACGGCGGCGGCGACAGAACCACCACCATCGTTGGACTGCTCTTCTCCACCAACCTCATTCACCTACTTTTCTTCCCCTGCCGCACCGAAATCGTCGCGTCGCGTCGCGAAATTCTGTCGACCCTATCTTCTTTCTCGTTTCGAAAACAAGAAGAGACATTTCTAAAAGAAAAAGAAAGAGGTTTCAAACCTCTCGATTGCTCGATCTCGTCGATTTTTCTTTTTTGAAGGAGAAAACGCGATAGATATACCGATGACGATGTGCGTCATTCAGATTGTGCCACGATTTTTGGATGTTTCACCCACCTATCGAGCGGAAGGGAGGGGAGGGTGGAGCGAGAGTTGGAAAGAAAAGGATGGGATGGGTGGCCGGCCAGGCAACTGGGGGTTTCAGGTCGATGCACCCCTTCGCTCGCTTGCCAACGAGGGTTCGACGCCCTGCGCCGTCCCCTGACGTCATTCCAGCGCCCTGACCCCGCTCCCCTCTTGCGCCTTCTCTTTCGCCGCCACCGACCAAATCCCCAAACTAAATCGCCAGGCTAAGACTTTTCGTCCTTCGAAGAGACTGGATCCTGCACCATTTCCTTCCAATTATTTTTTCCACCTCTTCGTTGCCTCCATGTGTTTCTTGTTTCTCCTTTTTGCAATCGTTGCTTCCACTTCAATATACAGATACACTTTGCTCTATCATCTTTGCCCAATTCCATCCATCGAGAGTGCAAGTTCTTTTTTCCCTACGAAACGTTTTCGAATCAAAGATATTCGCGTAGAATATACGCGAATAAAATAAATGGTAGAAAGTTATCGCGACTTTTCGATTACGATCTCAAATCGATTTACGTTTATTGTTATCGCGTCAATTTCCTCTCCCTCGATATTCGATATTTCCATCGCACGGTTAAAAATATATATATATTTCAATACGACAATGGCACGTGTTTGCCGAAAATTGCATTTCCGAAACAAGGATCTCGAGGGGCTCCTTCGTCAACCGAGGGGAATTATTCGCACGTCGCGCGTGTTATCGGCCGAATTTTCAATCGATGTCGCGAATTAATATTCTCGGTGGCGCAGTCGATAACCTGTCCCTGACGTAACGCCCACGCACGGCGCGGTGGTGGGAATGGGCGCGGGGATGGTTGGCCGGGAAGAGGGGGGGGGGGAGGGCGATCGCAGCAGCGAGGGCGCCAGGGGGCGGTCAACAAAACTAGGTCACTGGAGCTTCATTCACATTACGCGGCCATTCATGAGATTTGCCAACCGTTCGGCTTTCATGCTCTCCACGCATTTCTTCGTCTTTTTCGAAAAGACCTTTTTTTTTTCTCTCTCTCTCTCCCTTGTTTCCAACTCAGAGAAGACCGTTTCCCCGATTCATGCCCATCTTCCTCGTCAACCACCTGCTCGATTGTCCTTTCTATTTACCTTTAAGGTAACGAAACGAAATCGGGGGATCACGAGACGAATCTGGACGAGGATTTCTTTCTTCCATTCCTCCGTTATCGAAACTCGCACTCATGTTCAAATTCCACTGCGAGATTTCTATTTTATTTTAGAAAATTGTATCAGCTTCTCTGTTGATTATTCGCAATAATTACACTGATTAAGTTTTCAAGCGCGATGACGAAGATAGGATAATTGTAGGAAAAGTCTAGAAAGATGATCGAACAGAGAGAGAGAGAGATTAATCTATTATATCTATCGGGTTGATCGATAAGAAAGGGTGTAACTATATCGGCGTGGAAAGTGTGAATAGGTTGGAGCTCGGCCATTTCTCAATAAACTTTGGGAAAGCGTCTTCTTGAAGCGGTCCGGCTGGGTCTGTCCGACCTACTTTTGCCCGGGCAATGACGTTGGGTATGACGTCACGGGAGCGGAAACTGGGTCGCGAGGTCGAAGGCATCTCGCCGTCGGTTTCCCATGGATACTTGCCCCCTTGCTCGATGCCTCGATTCATTGAAAAAAAGGAGTGGGATATAATATCGTTATCCCCGATCGAGCGCCGCCATTGTTAGCCACTTTTTCCCTTTTATTCATTATCGCGCCCCCCGTTTCTTTTCCCTTACGTTTCGTGACAATTAAGACAATTTCCGTTCCTCCTGTCGATTTTCGATTTTTCGAATGAATCTCGTTCTCGATTATAGACAACTATTCTTATTAGATACATCGATTATGATTTTCTTGTGATCGTTAACACCGATTTGTCAAGAATACGGACGCGACCTCGTTTGACTTCCCCGTATCGATGTCCTCTCGTCAAAATTTATCGGTCAACCGCATTGCGGCCGTGTTGCCAATCGAAAAAGGCGCTCGAAATTTTCTTCCCCCTCTTTTCCTAATTCTGATTTCCGTCGATGGAAAAAAAAGTATCGGTTAAAACTCGATTAAATGATCGATTAATTGATCGTGCCACATAACGATACTAAATACTAAGATACGAGCTTCCTCTCGTAGACAAATCTTATTTTTTCCTAGAAATCGATCGCAAAGAATAATATCGAACCAATGTTGGCATCAATTTTGACGTTAAAAAAAGAAAAAAAAAATCCTCTTACCACGCGTAGTTATAGGTATATCGCGATTCCGCGGTAAATGGAAAAACAAGGAGGAGAGGAGAATGGCAGGATACAGGGAGGAGAAGGGTGAGTTGAGACTGGATGGATTGGACGGAGGGTGTGGAGAGAGACGGGGTCGGTGGTTCAGCGGGCGACACTGGTGGCTAGGGGAAGGAAGGAGGAAGAGGCGATAAAAGCGGCGCGGTGGCCGGGGGGAGAGGGTAGGTCGGTGATGGCTATTTTTGGAATGTGGGTCACCCATAAACCCCGGCTTGTCCCGTGACGTCACGGGATCGTCGTCGTGGCAACAGGGACGCCGGGTTAATCACCCTTGGTTCAGAGCTACCTTCGCCATTCCACCCCCTCCCGCCCTCTTGTCAGTCGATCCCCACCACCCTCTCTCTCTCTCTCTCTCTCCCCAAGTTTACCTGTATCGCTTCGATCGGATGAAATATGCATCTACGTATTAATTAACTCGTACTTTGCGGACGAAGAAATATTATTGAGAAATTATCTGGAGAAGATAGTTTATCTGTTCTGTATATCTGTTCATTTTTGCATTTTTTTCTTCTTTTTTCTTTTTATTTTATTTTCGTTTCGGTATCGAAGATTGGATTGTTGAATTAAATGTGCAGCTATTTTTGATAGAAGAAGGCTATATCCTTTTCTTTCCTTTTTTGAATGGAAGGATTGATGCTTTTGTAGTTTGTATCGTAAGAAAAGAAATAATAATATATGTAATATCGTACAATGTATTCCGTATTGATTATGTATTTAAAAAAAAATTGTAAAAAGATTGTACTAATTGCGATGGAGAGAAAATTCTTAAAATTTTGACCAATTAACTTAATTTGATAATATGATAATGCATTCAAGAATAACTTATTAAATTTTTTGAATATATCACACAAATGTTAACACAAATATGCTTTGATATCTATATTTTAGTTCGAATAATTATATTCAAATATTGATACTATAATTTTAATAACAAAAAAAAAGTCTTCTCTCTTCTTTAAGGTCGGTATTTCAATCCATTTTCCATAAGATGTTAAATCCTTGCTGTACTTGTTCTACGCCTGTTACAGAGTTCTACGTTACCAACATCGTCCGACTAAGCGTCGATACGTACTACCTGTCCGTAGAAACAGGACCATTCTACTTAACCCACCGTTTCCTACTTTAGCCGTGCGGTTCTAAACATCAATGAAAATCTTATAAATAGCTTCGATGGTATATTCAAAAAAATGTACAATATCCAAACATTTTTCCAAATATTTTACATAACAGATCTTCGTTCGAATAACCTTTAATTTAAATTTGAAAACTAATCGCAAGATCGACGGATATTTCCGTCTAAATTTTTAAGCAACGTCAATATAATTCAACGCTTCGAAATAGAATTTCGAAATAGCCTCGTTGGAAGTTATTAAATCATCTTTACGGGTGTCACGAGACCTATTAAAAGTCAGGGAGGATATAGTATCAGGTAGAATCATGAGCGTTACGTTTAAACGACGATGTTTCCGTCAGCGTTACCGCGTTTAGTGCCAAACAGCTGGCACACCCAAAACCCAGAACGGCCCGTTAATAATATCTTCGTTCTCGCCGCGTTTTCGAGACACGGTCGACCGAACGTTCTTGCTCCATCGAATCTTTCTTCCCCTGTTCATTAATTCCTCCATCTGAACGAATCCTTCTCATTCTTATCGAAAAGACAACAAACATAGCATTTCTTTATTCGTAAATCTCGTAAACGGTTTTCGAAAATTCGAGAATTCTATGCAACGTATCGAAACGCACACGAAAGTTTCCCAAGTAATGAGAACCTTGTCAATTAATTGGCGACGATTCGTCTGCTCGATCGATCTTTGTTAGAAAGGAAGAAAACTCGCCTTCCTCCTCTTCTTCCACGCATAACATACTTTTAATCAAGAATGTGGAGGAAGAAAAGCGCGAGGTTCGGTTTGCGAGCGAGCGAAGCGGGCCCGGCTCCGTTTTCAGTTTCCGATTATTTTTGGCAGCAAGCGGAGCGGGCATAGCTCTCGCCTAAAAATGCTTACGACCAATGGCGAGCCGCCATTGGTCGGCCACTACCACGTGAACAGGCCACGATGGAGGTTCACGACGTTGGCTAGGGATTCACGATCGCGCAGTCAGCTGCTTAAGGTCCGGTTGGCCAGTCGCAGCCAGCGAATAGTTCTTCTCAAGGTAAGCCAACAATCCTCGAGCGGGAACACGAGTTTCTGGAGAACGCGCGTCCGCACTATCCTCGATCGATCCTCCTTCAGGACTCTCCGCTTGGACCCAAGGATCTCTCCTCTCTTCGAAAGAATTATACATCTCCTTCTCGCCGTATTCTCGAGTGTCAGTGAGAGGTGTTCAACGACGAGGCGAGCCTCTTTTCAAGGTCACGAGTGTTGCTCCAAAAAGCTGTGACGTTTTTCTTTCTTCTTTTCTTTTCTTTTCTTTTTCACTCGCGTGTGAATCGACATCCCTCGATCTCTCTTCCAATCTTTTCTTCCTTCGAGAATTATATTACTCCTCCCTTCTTCTTTCAAAATATATAATATACATATATAATTTTGAAAATTTTCATCGATCGTAATTCTTCCATTTCCTCGAAACTTTCAATCTTCTCTTTCTTTCTTTTATCAGAGAGAGAGATCTATCGTGAATCTACGTAAACAGCCTTGCACTAGTATTCCGATTACTCGATATCTTCTTGACCGATATAATCGCTCTCTATTTGCTCTCGCAATTTATCATTCCAACGGAGAGGTTCACAATCGAATTTCTTTCGACCTACGTGTTTCGATATATTTTATATATTCGTCGCTTGTCGTTTCTTTTTTTTTCGATTCTGAAGAAGGAAAAAAGAAAAAAAGAAACAACCGGTTGTTTCGCTTCGACAGGTGCTCCACTTTTCTCCGAGGGGAGGAAAGAAAAAGGAAAGAAATACATATTATTGTTAAGACAAGATAGAATAAGCTATATATGTATATTTTTTATTTTTGTTTTCTATTTTTACGGATCCCTCTTTGACATCGGAGACGAGGCACACTCGATCGCGGCAACTCTGGGACGTGTCTTGGAATGGCTCGAACGAAAGGGGGGAATCTATACTTAGCGAGGGCGATCGTCCATTACAAATTTAAAACTTGGTTTGCCGGCTTGATTCAAATGAAATTTCCGTGGATGGGCGATTTCGAGGCGATTTTATTTCACAGCTTTTGGCTGTTGGTCAAGGGACGATTGGATTGAATCGAAGGTCGCGATTTTTATCATTAAAATTCAAATTCGCGAACGAATCCTTTGATTAAGTTCCTCTTTTCCTCCTCCTCTTGAATCGAACGCGGGAATTATTAATTCACAATTGGTGAATTTGTTTATTTTATTCCATTCTCGAACAGTTTATCTCCGATTTATTAGCGTCATTGCTCGCCAAGAATTACTTTCGAATTTTTCTTTCCCATTATCGTATTTTCTCGAATTAGAAAAAAAGGAAATTTATTCTTCCTTGACATTTAAATATCAATCTCAATCTCGTATAAATTTCTCTTCTCCATTTCCAAAAGGAAGAAGGAAGGAAAAAAAAATACGTCGCTGCGATTTCCACATCGTGGAAATAATATCGTATTTCCACGTTATCGAAATCCTTCCTTTCCTCGACGTTTCTCCTTTCCCTCCGCTGTTCGATCTGTTTTTCGCCATCGAATCGAGCAGCGTCGAGGGATACGAGAGAGAGAGAGAGAGAGAGATCTAGCGGGTCGTTGCATCCAAATTTGGATCGTCGACGTAGCGACGTCTCGGCGACGGATCGAAAAGTGGGGACGGGCCGCGTCTATTTTCGAGCACCGGATATTCTATACCTTTGCTCTCTCTCTCTCTCTCTTCTGCTGCATCGAGAGAGAAGGAGAGGAGAGGAACGTAAAATTTACGTTCAGAAGGTAGGATTTATCGCGTCGATTTACAGGAACAGGTTATCACCGGTTCGACAGCAGCCCGACAAAAAAAGGGAAAAGAAATTCCCCTCAATGACGTAAATCGAAAACCTCTCCCCTCGTCATCTCTCATCTTCCTTTCTCGCCCGCGGTTTATATTTAACAATGTGCAATGTGTTTTTTTTCGCTTGTGATCCGTGTCACCGAAACGATATTATTTTAATACGATTCCCTGTCGCGATTCGAATATCATTTTGCCACGGATACGTGAAACATCCCCCTCTGCGCTTTATTTTTAGGTAGACGGGTGTAGCAGCCAGGTAGCACCACGATGGCGGACGACGAGGTTAGGTGGGTATCATCGGAAAAAATTTTTCCTCCGCGGGATCGTCGATCGGGATTTCCTCCACCGCAGGATGCGCTCTGATAATTCGAGATGGTTTTTTTTTTTTCTTCTTCTTCTCATCGTGCAAATTAATCTTAATTGATTATTTTTCTCCACATTTTCATGCGCCTCTTCGTCATCATCACCATGGTGGTCTTCGTCGATTTCATGGGTTTCCACGAAAAATGGAACGATGGATTTTTTTTTCACCTCGGATCCTGCAGTAAACAGTTAACAAAGATTGAAAGGTACGCATTGCTCGTGCGCTTTGTGCTTGTGAAATGATCGTCGTCGTTTCGTGATCGTTTAATTCGTAGGAAAATATATATTGATATTAATTCTAATTTTTCGTTAAAACCACACCTCAGTCTGTGAACGTGTCGAACGAAGGACGAGTGACTTTTTTTCCTTTTTTCATTTTGGAATTTTTTTTAACATAATATTTTATCCTGTATTTTGTCACGTAGATTTTAGCAAACGTGTTCCTTTTTTTTTGTATTAACAAAAGGCTTTCTCTTTATAACGATAACGAGTCAGCCTTGATTGGACTTCAAACCGACCGAGTCCTACTATTTTTTTCTTTTCAACTTAATATAAACTGTACGAAACATTGATACATTCTTATCGCGTCTCTACATGTGTATAACACGAGGAGAATTTTATTCCTCGCAATTCTTCCTTCCCTTTTCGCGAAAAACTTTGCGAAATTCGCCCGGTTTTAACCGTCTCTTTTCCGCTCTCCTTCCCTCGCGATCAATTTAACGCGATTTTTCGAGAAAGAAGGATGGAAAGAATCGAATCATCCCTCGGACGGAAATTTTATTCCCCGCGAAAAATCGGGAAGAGAGATTATTCGAGAAACTGTTCCCTTTCCCGATGGATAACATCTCGTAACGTAAGAGTTATTCCATCTTTGCGAAAGTACACGTTACAGAGCGCCCCGTTAAACGCGGTAACCGGCCCCATCCAACGTCCACGAATAAAAGATAAATACGGAAATATTACGAGGAGACCTCGGCCCCCGAGAGACTTTTCCCTCTCTGATTTATCGCCCCGGCTCTCCCTCCTATTTCAACATTATTTACCACCGCGAGTCGCGCCACCCCCCCCCCCTATGCACCTTATTTGTTCCACCATCTTTTCCCTTCCCTCTTATTTCACGCTTCTCCCCCCCTCTCCGATAACTTTTCCTTCCCTGTAACACATCTTCCAGACTGGTGGTGATTGCGAGAATGCAACATCGATACTCGCGTAACTCGTATTTCTCAACCCTCGATTTTGCGTTCGAATGGAAGATATCAACCCTCGCCCCCCCTCCAAGATAAGAAAAGACTTTTCGACAACTCGTAAATCTTGGAGACTCGTTCGTAAATGTAAATCAAAGTGATAGCATTCGTGAAAAAGGGGGCGCTCTTTCCGTGACTTTTCGAATATATATACACGTATATCTTTCTCAAGATACACGAAGAACTGTTTGTCTAAATGTTTGTCCTCATTATTCCTTCTGTAATCGAGGATTAGAGAATAGTATTACGTAGATTGGCTAGAAAAAACGCAAGCTGCCACGTAGTAACTCGGAAAGAGGTAACTAAATAGATTTACTACAATGTTGTCGCGGAGAATATTCTCCCTCGACAATATTAATTAATCCTTGTGTGCCAACAGCATGTATACTTGTGCCTGTTTTTATATGTGTATTATTAAATATTGTGTCATCGATGTTACTCGACGATATTTACGCGCGAAACGCGAACAAATTATCGCGTGACACTCGATGCCAAAATATTCTGCGAACCAAAAATACGAATATACAGAGATTCTCTATTGCACATTCGCCACTCTTGCCTATTTTTGCACACTTTTTACACTATTCTAACACTTTCTACACTGGTGCAAAGAATATTGTCGAGATTCACTTTCCACACTTATCGATTAACTTATTTTTCAACACTTTTTATACTTGCTGTTTTTGAATTGTTGCAAAGGATATTATCGAGATTTTATTACTTATTTTTGTACTTACTTTTATATTGTTGCAAAGAGTATCATTGAGATTTTATCGTACACTTTTCATATTTGCACATTTTTTACAGTTTTCGCAAAGAATATTATTGAGATTTTATTGCATACTTTCCATATTTATAAATCAACGTACTTACTCTTTTGTACTTACTCTTATATTGTTGCAGGAATATCATTTTATTGCACACTTTTTATACTAGCACTTTCGATTTGATTGCACACTTATGAATCACGATTAATTATTTTTGCACACTTTATATTAGCAAAGAATATCATTGAGAATATCATTATTGCACACTTTCCACATTTGCCTATTTTTACACTAACACTTTCTGCACTGTTGCAAAGAATATTATCGAAATTTTATTACATACTTTCTATATTTATGAATCACGATCAACATATTTTTGTACTTATTCCTATATATTGCATTGTTGCAAAGAAATCATTGAGATCTTATTGCACACTTTCTATATTTGCACACTTTTTATACTAACAGTTTTTGTATCGTTGTAAAGAATATTATTGCATACTTTCCATATTTATGAATCGCGATCAACATATTTTTGTTACTCCTATATTGTTGCAAGAATATCATTGAGATCTTATTACACTCTTTCCATATTTGCACACTTTTTACAGTTTTCGCAAAGAATATTATCGAGATTTTATTGCATACTTTCCATATTTATGAATCAATTTTTGTACTTACTCCTATATTGTTGCAAGAATATCATTTTATTGCACACTTTTTATACTAGCACTTTCGATATTGCACACTTATGAATCACGATTAATTATTTTTGCACACTTTTTACATTAGCAGTAAAGAATATTATCAAGATTTTATTGCATACTTTCCATATTTATCAGCGATCAACATATTTTTGTACTTACTCCTATATTATTGCAAAGAATATCATTAAGATTTTATTGCATACTTTTTACACTAGCAGTTTTCGCAAAGAACATTATCGAGATTTTATTGCATACTTTCCATATTTATCAGCGATCAACATATTTTTGTACTTACTTCTATATATTGTTGCAAAGAATATCATTGAGATTTTATTGCACACTAGCAGTTTTTGCAAAGAACATTATCGAGATTTTATCGTATACTTTCTATATTTATGAATCGCGATTAATATATAATTGTACACTTTCTATATTGTAGCAAAGAATATCATTATTGCACATACTTTCTACATTTGCCTATTTTTACACTAACACTTTCCGCACTGTTGCAAAGAATATTATCGATATCTTTATTGCACATACTTTCTATACTTGCGAATCACGATTAACATATTTTCGCACATATCTTTACAGCATTTCGTTGCGAAGAATACGAACGCTTCTTTTCGACCGCTTTGCCACAATTTCGAGAAGCGGAATTCGAAACGTTTAAAGCGGTTAAAAAATTTCACCCATAGATGATCTTGATCTTTACTATCATCGATTCATCGATCGACGTTTCGTATTCCGCTGATAGAAAAGATAGCAAAGATTTTTCTCACGATCCCTTTTTGTCTTTTTTCCTTTACAGAGAAAACGTCTCGAGGATGTACGTAAGAGAAGGGGGCGAACTATCGATGAAACTTTAAGTAGAGCAGAGAAGGATAGCCCTGATCGCTGAAACTTTTTCAATAACTTGTCGAGTCTCGCTAATCTTGAATGACTTTCGCGACAGTTTTCGTATCAAGGGCTCGTTTCGAGTCGCGTTCCGAAAGTTTCCAGATTATTTCTTTTTCCTTCCACCCTATCGAATCGCTGATCGAGATTTTTAATTATCTTGCCTGCTTTTTCTTTCTTTTTTTTTTTCTCCATTCTTTTTATCCGTTTCTCTTTCTCCCCTCTTTTTATTTCAATCGCGATTATAGGATACTAATAATACGCGTAACTTGCCACGAGGGATGAGATTTTGTCGAGTTTAAACATTTATACGGATATCTATTATCAGATAAGATATTTTAAGGGAGTTTCGCTTACGGAAAATGTAGGAAAAGAAGAGGAAACAGGCGGAGACGGACAGAAAGAGGGCGGAGGTCCGCGCCCGTCTCGAAGAGGCTTCCAAAGCCAAGAAGGCGAAGAAGGGTTTCATGACCCCTGACAGGAAGAAGAAGCTTAGGGTAAGTTTCCATTCCGTCCCCCTAATTTTCTTAACGTTATTACGATTCTAAACTGATATTTCCATATTTCTCTATTTTATACAATATTCTATTCCTATTCGAATTTCTTTGGAAATTTCATTCCAAATTGTTTCTCCCGTGATTACGAATCCATTCTAACGACGTTATATATTCGCGTGTATACCCTCAGTTGTTGCTGCGTAAGAAAGCCGCCGAGGAATTGAAGAAGGAACAAGAGAGAAAGGCGGCCGAGAGGAGGCGCATCATCGAGGAGCGTTGCGGAAAGCCGAAGAACGTCGACGACGCTAGCGAAGGTACATTGAACGCTTTCCCTTGAAAACAATTTCTCCTCGACAACACGTGGATAACCGCGGTCTTTTTTTCTCGGTTCATCGGTGCCGTGATCAGACAAGTGCTAACAATTCGATAGGGGTCAGGGTCGAACAATCGACCCTAGGGTTCCTACAGAAATATTCCTTTTTTTTTTATTCTTTTTTTTTTTTCGACAGACATACCGATGATAAGCGAGAGAAGCAATCCATATTATTACGCGATATATTACAGCGAATACAGTTGTCGTAAATTTTTTTTCTTTTTTCGCTTCCACACTTTTTCCCATTATATTCTCGCATTTCTCGTTCTTGTTCTCTCGAGACGACGACCTCTTCGTTTTTTTCCCCCCGAGCAGAGGAAACAGACAAATTTTTCTTTTTTCCCCTACCTCAGAGGATCCTTCTCCTCCCGCCGTGCGCTCGGCGATCGTGAATTTTGCAATAACATAAATACAAACTTCTCCAATTCAATCGATCATCGATTTTTCCATCATTTTTGACAAAAACAAAAAAAAAACAAAACAAAAAAAGAGAAAAACATGATGAATTCTGTCCGATCTTTTTTCACCTTCGTCCCACACAGAATCCCTGAAGCGCGTGCTGCGCGAGTACCACAATAGGATCACAGCATTGGAGGATCAAAAATTCGACCTCGAATATGTTGTTAAGAAGAAGGATTACGAGGTACTTACCCGTGAGGGTGGAAAGGACAATGTTGCGAGAAATTACATTACGATACGTGCAAACGATGTGGCATTCACACACGCGTATATATATATATATGTATATGTATGTACGTATACATATATATATATCGTAACGATGCTCAATGTTGTTGCACTTGAGTAATGCGACGCGCTTGCCCGGTTGCATTCAATCGCGATGACGAATCTTGTCTTGGGTACTTGGGTACTTTGGCAAACAGCTCGAAAAGGGCGACCGATCTTACGCAATCGCGATTATTTATAAATAGCCAAAGTCTATTTCTACTCTTTTACCACCATTTGTTTATTCATTTATTTCCCCTTCTTTTATTTTATTTCGTTTTATTTCTTTCTTTCTTTCTTCCCCAAGTTTTTTCAGAAAACTTGTCGCCTCCTACTTCGATTAGTAAGTAAATTTGATCGAAGCGATCCGGGCAAGTGTCGCGAGCTTCGCATTTCGTCTATCTTCGTGTTTCTATATATAATATTTTATACATAATATATAATACGTTTTTATTTATGGTACTTTCAACTATGGTTTCCTCTCACTTTCATAACACGGCTGTTCTGTCTATCTATTCTCTCTGTCTATCTATCTATCTCTTTATTTATTCTCTATATTTATTCTTTCTAGCACAATTTCTTTTCTGTTTCGCATTTTATATCTGTGCGCGCGTTCTATCCACCACCATATCTATGTATCTTTGCTCTTCGTTCTTTTAATGCTAATTTCGTCGTTTATCATTATTTTTTTCTTTTTTACACGATTACAAAGCTGAAGCAACGATCGTGAATCATTCACGATTTATTAACTTTGATTTGTGATGCTGTCTCACAAGTTGTCGCAAAAAGAAAGAAAAAAACGCTATTACACGTGTATGATGGAAATAATACCGCTCTTTATAAAGGTATAACAATAAGGGTTAACTCTCGAGGTTTTTTGATTTCGAAAAATTTTTCGAAATTTTTCTTTTTTCCAGTAGCCCAGTGTATGTATTTCAATATGTACGCTAAAAGGCACGCTACTGTCTTTTTTTTTTTCCCTTTACTTCTTTGCTTTCTATGTACATCGCCTTCACATCGCCTCCATTCGTCCCCAATTTTCTTTCGAATTTGTATCGCGATTTCAGGGTCGAATCTTTTTCAAAAATACGATCGATGACACTTCACACTTTCCGTAATTGACAAATTTCGTTCAGCTTCGATACACTTGCTCCCCTCTTCCCCCGTCCCCTGCTTTGAAAAACACACGTTATTCTATTCTATTCCCCGGTTCTCCTCCTCCCCGGTTGATGGCAACACGTGTTTTTATTTTTACACACATTCTTTCTTGCACACTTTCTATTTCTATTTCAAGTCGATCGAAAATTTATATCGAGGGGGAAAAAAAGAAAAAAAAAACATGTGTAGAGAAACAAAAGACACACGCACACACACATATATATATATATACACATATCGGTTAAAATCGTCCGTACCCTGCTTTGAAAAAGGAGTATGTTTCAAGGTGACTTGGAATTTTGACAGCTAACGTGAAGTCCATTCTGATCCAGTATCATAAGAGGATCATCGCTCTCGAGGGGGAAAAGTACGACCTTGAGTACGAAGTCGCCAAGAAGGATTTCGAGGTCGAAAAGTTTTCGATGCAGAAAAAACAAAAAACAAAAAAACAAAAAACAGACGACGCTGCAATTAACAAAAAACGGAGAGACGACTTTTTTTTTGTTCTCTCTCTCTCTCTCACTCTCTCTTTCTCTCTTTTTCTCTTTCTCTCTATTCCGTTCTCACTTTTTTTCTATCGTGTTTTTTTTTCTTGGATCTTTTTTTCTTTTTTCTTTTTTTTTTCTCTCATTAGTACGCAACGACATTTTTCTTTTTCTTTTGCTAGCAAGAAACATAATAAATAGTTTCTTTTCTTTTTCTTTCTTCTTCATTGAAATTGAAGTTTCGGCTGTTGTTGATTAATCTTAACGACGTTGATGATAATTAGGCATATACTCGAGGCTGAATCATCTAATCGCACCAATTCTAACGTAGTTATTATTCGCAAGATTTCTTTTTTTTTTTTTGACTAGTTTTAGAACGTCTTCCTAGAGCGTACGTAATAATGATCTTAGAAAGAGAAGAAAAGCAGGCACGCGTATGCGAATCGTAGAATCGCAGCAGCTGGTAGAATGTCAAGTAATAATAATATCGTAATACGCTGATACCTAGATCCTATCTTGAGCGATTTGAAGTAGAACAATTATTTCCTTTCCCTCTCTCTCTCTCTCTTTCATTTCGATTTTTATTTGCGCGTAGATCACCTTCTGGCGCCAGTTCCGAATAAATATTCCATCCCTCTCCTCCTAGATTCCTACACTCTCGAGTTAGGTTCACGCAGTTATCAGCTTCGTGCTTCTTGCTTTCAAAACACGAGAAATCTCATTTCTTTCTTTTCTATCTCCCTTGATTCTCTATCCTCCACCCGCGGTTTAACCCCTCAACAAGATTTAGATTTTCCGTAAATGGTAAGAATATTTTTTTTTTTTTTTACGAATCGATCTTACGATTCGATATTTAAGTAAGAAGTGAAACGTAAGAAAAAAAGTATCTTCGAGTATTTTCTCTTTTTCCGTGAGAAAAGTAATTTTTCAAACAACAGATTTTTTTTTAATCGCAATCGAATTCGAGGGATGAGTCTGAAAACCATCCTTCTCATTTTTTTTCTTACCTACCTTCTCTTTTTCTTTCTCTTCCTTCTTTTCTCTTTTTTCTTTTTGCATTTTGTTCTCCATCCTGAAACTTTTGTTCTTTTAGCCGAGCTCCAGACGATCTGTTCGGCATATTGGAACAGAGTATACGCGCTCGAGGGCGATAAGTTTGACCTCGAGAGGCAAATTAGGTTGAAAGAATTCGAGGTAAATACGATCGGCTCGCCTGAAGAAAAGCCTAACGAGTCTCCTGCACAGATTATTTTTATCTCTGGCCTCCCACGTGATTCTTTTTTGATTTTAATTTAACTTTGCCACGTCTACGACCGCGTAATGCGATTGGTCGACGTCCTCTACGTATATAGTCCTCCCGGTCGACGCACCCTCGAAATTTCACTCTCTCTCTCTCTTATTAATCTATTTCTCTCTCTATCTCGAAGAGAAATACTTTCAGAATTTTCAACTCTATATATATATATATATATATGTATGTATATTCGTTTCGAGATTGGTTGTTGAGGTTGCCCTCAAATTTCCTCGACAATGGTCGCGAAGATTGAAGTTTCGAGGGAAGCGTTTACAAGGGAGTGCAACTTCGTATACGTCTCGATGGACAAATGGAGGTCGAATAGGACAATTTCCATTTGAACAAAAAGGAGAGATTTCAGAGCAGGTCACGTTCGCGTCGTAGTAAAAGAAAAAAAAAAGAAAACGATCGGTCATTCGATTCCCATGCGAGTTTTATTGTCCGCACGAGCGGAACGAGAGACTTTTATTTTCTGTAAAATTTGCAAAATTAACCTTTGATCGGATATGTATATATAAATATAAATAGAACAGAAAGAAACGAAAGATAAAATCTCTCTTTCCCTCGTCCCGCCTCCTGGCTATTTAGCGAAAGTAAAAACGTATCACGAGTGGAAGATATCTGAGAGACACTCCATGTTCTTTGTAGACGATTTGAGGGAGATTTGCCAAATGTATTACGACCGCGTCTACCTTTGTGAGGGTCAGAAGTGGGATTTGGAGCGTGAAGTTCGGAAAAGGGATTACGAGGTACAGGAGATAAATAAAAGAAAGCAGCAAAAACAAAACAAAACAAAACCAAAAAAAAAAAAAAAAAAAAAAAAAGAACGGTGAACAATGCGAGGAGAAAGAGAGCAACCGCCCAGTCGCACGCCATTCTTTTGTGCAACCCCTCTCTCAATTTCTCTCTTCGCGTTGTCTCTCGTTGTTCCACCCTCTTTCTGTACATATATACGTCTTTTATTTGAGTTTTTTCTCTCTCTCTCTCTTTCTCTTTTTCTCTCTCTTTCTCTCTATCTTTCTCTCTCTCTCTCTCTTTCACGATGTTTCTCTTGGAGAACACGTTGAGTGGCTTTTTCGACAAGCTAAAAATCGAACGATGAAAAGAAAAAAAAAAAAAACTCGTTTACATTTTTTTTTTTTCTTTTTTTTCTTTCTTTTGGCAAGCGGAAAACAAAACGAACGCGAGAACAAAGATCAATTTTGCTCTCTCCACTCTTGTAATCTTGTCGGTTTACAAACAAATTTTACTCCATACTGTATAATCTTGGTCAGTCCTGTAGTCGGGGATTTTTTATCATTTTTTATCCTTTTCTCTCTTTTTTCCAAGTTTTTCTTTTCAAATTATCTAATTCTCATATAAATTCCTATATACATATATAAAAGAAGAAAAAAAAAATAAAAATTAAAAAGAACAAAACTTTTTTCTTTTTTCGCGAAATGAATATGAAGTGCCTCGATATTAAGACATAAATTTTTTTGCCCTTTACTCTTCAATCGCTCTTTTTTTTCTCTCTCTCTCTCTCTCTCTCCTTTTTTCATCTCTTCTATTTTTTCTAATTTTTTCTTTCTTCAATGAAAGAAACTCGTCGATTTATTTATCTACCTCTCTTTTTCTTCTTCTTCTCTTTCTTCCGCCTTTCTTTCTCTCTCTCTTTTCTTTCTCTTTTTCCATCTATTCATCATCTATAGATATACAGATTATATCCGTCGCTCTTTTCTTCTCTATAATTTCTATTTATCTTTCCATCTCTCTAATTTCTATCTATCTTATTTTATTTCCATCTCTCTATCTCTTTCTCTCACTCTAATCATATACATAACGCAGACATAGGCTTCCCTATGCTTCTTTTTCTAACTAACCACCAGCCAAGAAAACTGAAAGCTTCCCGCGAAAGAAATATTGGAATCAGGGCTGGGCAAGCTTATGGAGGGGACGATTATCGGAAGTTAGAATCAGATCCATCGTTTCGTTTTGCGCGCCCGTTCATTCAATTTTTCCTCGAGTGTCTCGAGTGACGAAATATCTCTGACGATTTTGCCTTCGATCGGGATCGCGGCAACCGATTTTTTTCCCTCGCCCCCCTCGCCCTTCTCCCCCTCGACCGCATAACGCGTTCTCTTGCCGAGAAAAACGAATCGTGAAATGAGAAATTCGCGTTGTTTTCCAAAAAAAAGTAAAAAAAAAAAAAAAAAAGAATGAATTGAAGAACGATTGGTTGAACCCCCCCTCGATTCTTTTTTTCGTTTTTTAGTTTCTTTTTTTCTCTCTTTTGTTCCGATCATTCTTTCCCCCCCCCTTTTTTTTCTCTTTCTCTCTCTCTCTTTCTCTCTGTCTCTTTCCAGTTTCTTTCTTTCTTTTTTTTTTTGTCTTTTTTTTTATTTCTTGTAAAATTGAAAAAAAAAAGAATTGTTCATACACAAGTCAAGGGAGGGGAAAAAAAAAAAAAAAAAAAGAAAGAACACATCATGAAGGGGCTGAGTTGATCCCTTTCGAAAAAAAAAAAAAAAATCTCACGCGTGATTCAAAACGCGTGTGCGTGAGACTACGCGCGTGTGTGTGCGCGTGTGCGTGCGTGGGTGTACGGTGCAAAATCGGAAGAAAATCAGAAGGAATGCGAAAAAGAAGAAGATAAAAAAAAAAAAGAATCGTTCGTATCGGCCCCCATTGTACATTTCACGTCTTCTTCTTCGTGTTTCCCCCCCTCTTTGCTCGCTTCTATTCGATTACTGTGTTTTTCTACTTTTTGCTCTTCTGCATCATCCCCCGCCCCCTCATCGTTGATCTCTATCTCTCTCTTTTTCTTCTCTCTCTCTCTGTCTCTCTCTCTCTCTCTCTCTTTCTGTCTCTCTCTTTCTGTCTTCTTCGATCTTTTATTCTTTTTTTCTGTTGCTTCTTGCGTTTCTTCTCCCCCCTACGATTTTTTTTCGACGATACCGTTTATCTACCCTTCTTCTTCTTCTTCTTCTTCTTCTTCTTCTTCTTTATTCAATTTGATTATTTTCTGCTTGGCTTGTGCTCCCTACTAACGATCAATTATTTGGAATTATTTATATGTATTTAAACGTGTAAACAACAAAGTAATCGATCTCGAGGAATTTTTTTTAAATGATAATTTTCCTCGTAAATCGTAAAAGAAAAAATTAACTCGATTAAAATAATCTTTCTTCGATGATGATTTCTACGACGATCGAATCGCATATGAAACTGAAATTGGATCGGTCTGGATCGAAGCCTTCGTGCCACGTTTCGATTAACTCGATCGAGAGTTTTCTTCTCTTTGCCGAATAAAAAAAGTTTGAAATTTAATTCGCGATCACGCGCAAAGGAATTCTCTTCGACTCGGGCAGACGTCGAAGAATTAACAGCATGGACCGATTTTCTTTCTTTCTTTCTTTCTTTTTTTTTTCACGCTCTACCAATATCGCAAAATTTTCTTATTAACTTGGGTTCCGGCCGATCGCCAATTCAATCACGAATACGAATCGATGTTTCTCTTCAATAATAATAGAACGGTTGCCTCGTTAAACATTTCTCTTATTAATTTCGCTTAATCGAAGCTTAATTTGCGTACAAGGATATTTTTATTATTATTATTATACGTCGCGAGAGAGAAGTATGGCACTTCATATTCCCCCCTCCTCTCCGTGAGGGAAGAAAAGAAAAAAGGAAAACTTTCGCTTTACGATCTTTCTTTCCTTTTTTTTTCTTTTTCTTTTTCTTTTCTTGCGTATATCGTTAAGATACGTTAAGATACATTTACATCGATCACGAAACGGGACGAGACGAGTTTAATGGCCCTAACGGCCATTATTATATAAACGCTTCTTGTACGTGAAAAAAAAATGAAACACGCTGATTAGAGGTCGAAGCGTTGAGAGAAACACAAGATGAAAAAATTAAGATAATATTTGAGAAAGAACGACGTAGGTACGTACGTAGAAGGAAACGAAATTTTGCAATTTTGCAAACAATTTTTCGCTGCCCCCTTCCCACCCCCGCCCCCTCTCTAGTTTTATATTTATAATATATTTCCCCTTGGAATTTTTGATCACAGAATTTGTGTTTGAGACATATATATATATACATATATTTATATTAGATACACTCCGTGTATTATATCGTAACTACTGCGCCCCTACCTCCTGCCCCCAAAATGTAGATAATCAAAACGCTGTATTGTATTGTTATTACTACCTCCCTTTTCCCACGCTTTTCTTTTTTATCTTGATTCCACTGTTAACTCTCACGAAGGTGGGCCATCTTGAGAACCAAGTGAGAAAAATATCACGAGAGAGCGAAGTGCCATGCTGTGAAAATTCTCCGGAACCGTCCACCCTCCGCCCTCTCCTTATTTGTCGCCTCTTGTTTTCTTTTTTCTTTTTTCTTTTCTTTTTTTTTTTTCCTGGTCTGATCAACCACGCGTGTAAATCAACCTTCTGTCTCCTTCTGTCTGTGATCGTGAAACGATACGAATCTTCTTCTTCTTCTTCTTCTTCTTCTTGTTCTTCTTCTTGTTTCTTGTCTCTTGTCTCTTGTTGTTGTTATATCCCTCTGTTGTTGTTGTTGTTGTTGTTGGAAGAGACGTGAAAGATAAGAGAACACGTACACGCGTCTACGTGACGATCGATAGATTGGTTGTGTTCGACGAGCGAAAAATGATTTTGCACCGACTCGCACGCACCACCACTCGACACACTCTCTCTCTCTCTGTCACTGTCCTCTTGTCATGGTGTTCAATTGGGCCTGTAAATAGCGGATCCTTTCCGGCGGAAGTCTGTTCCTCTTCCCCGCCTCCTCTATATATATATTTTCCACTTTCCAAGTTGAAAAAGAAAAAAAAAACGAAATTGGAAAAATTGGAAACACTCGCGGATAAATATCTTCGTGCACCTCGACACGAAGAAGAAGAGAGAATCAAAGAGTTTGGAGCTTGGTTGGAAATTCGCTCGTTGGAGAGAGGAACAGAATTTCTATTTCGGCCAGGAAAGGGATTGTAGTGGACTTTTTTTACATCTCTTTTTTTTCTCACCACCCCCTCTGCGGACAAAGAGCTGATCGTGACCAGCTACACCCTCTTGATTGGCACTAGAATGAAATTCACGTCCTATCGCCGCAACGTCCCGTTTCTCGTTTTTCCTCCCCCCTCTCCCTCTATATATATATATATATATAGTGTATACAGTGTGATACGTTCTCCTCTTTTTGTTTTTCACCTTCGTTTCACTCTGAACGTGTGATTCGTTCTTCCCTTTCTTCCATCCCCTCTCCCTTCTTTCCCTCGCCTCCCTCTGACCGATTCCGGCCGCCTTTCTCGCCGAGTGAACCGCGAACGGGGACGAAACGAGAAAGGAAACGGGCGGAACAGGGAGAGCGGAGGAAAAGAATCCGACAAGTGGCTTCCGGAGCAAGTTTTACCGACCGAGGACAACGTTCGTTCGAACGTAGATGGAAAATCAGTTTGTTCGAAAGATCCTTAGAAAAAAGCGGAAAAATTTTTTAGAAATTTAGAAAAAAACTGATTAATCAGGTAGAAACAGTGATAGATATATTGGCACGCTTCTCGTTTACTTAATCGAACGCAAGTTTTAAATAAAGATCACGGGGACGAGATTCATCCCGCGAGTACGGTTCAAAGATTTATCAATTTTTAACATATGATAATCTAATGTATTCTCGTGGGAAATAAAAAAAGAAAAAGGAAGAACGTAGAAACGTGTCTCGGTTTCCCCTTCGGACGAAAGCCCTCCCCCTCTCTTCTTTCGCGGATTTTTAAGTACAAATACTCGAATTCAATTTACAAACAAAGATTAAATTACTTAAGATATATGTATATACAAGAGGTTTAATTTCGATCGATAGCCTAACTTTGCCATTTCTCCTTCAGTTCAATTTTTGTCTGTGGGGGGACGTTGAACAGGCTATATATATGTAATATATGTATACAGGTTTGATTTACTCGTTTAGTTTAGTTTTTTCGATCTTTTTTCTCTTCCCAATGTTCCTTTTCTTTTTCTTTTTCTTTTTTTTGCATCGATAATCCCTTCCGTCCAAACACTTCTCTCCCCTTCATCATCCCCTCCATCATATTGTTACCCGGCATCGCAGTTAATCGGCCAAATAAATCGTCGATCTCGACAATAACTCGAGAGTCGAAGATCGCTAACCGAATATCATCTCTGTATCCTCCATAAAACATTGTGCACACACGCCATGCACAAAACGCCCTGTCCCCGCCTGCTTCTTGGCACGCAGGTCGCAGCACGCTAATTTCTGCTCCAGATTATCTTCTCTGTTTCTCTTTCTGTCCGCTTGACTGACTGATTGATTTTTGATCTCGATGTAACGTGTCCCCCCAGATGCTTTTCTCCATTTTTGCCTGCTGTGTCGTTGAGTGCGCGTGTGCCGGCATGTTGTGAATTTGCGCCAATTGTGATTAAAAAAAAGAATCGAAGAACTGCTTCTTTTCTTATTCTACGCAATTATCCCGTTCTTCCATCGGCGTTTTTTATCCCGTTGGGGTAAAGTCGACGAACGATTGCCCTCTCGAAAAAAAAAGAAGAAAAACGATCGATTAATTTCGATTCGTCGAGAAGATTTTTAAAGGGATTTTCTTCGAGTTTTTAAATATTTATCACAAGATAAGTTTTGAGAAGGGTGTCGTTTCGACTTTCCTTTTAGTTTATTACCACGATTTAAACGAGAAATTTAAGCATGATCACAATTCTCGTTTCGATCTCAACACGAGGCTTAAATCTAATATCAAATGTTCGATCGCTGCAGATCGCGGACTTGAACAGCCAGGTGAACGACCTCCGAGGTAAATTGTAAGTAGACACACTTTTTCACAGTAAAACTCTTCTTCTTCGTCCAACCGTTGTACACATATATATATATGTTACATATACACGCGTGTATAATACTGTGTCTAATAACTCTCTCTGTGAACGTGATTTAGCATGAAACCAACGCTGAAGAAAGTGTCCAAGTACGAGAACAAGTTCGCCAAGCTCCAGAAGAAAGCGGCCGAGTTCAACTTCCGTAACCAGCTTAAACAGGTTAAGAAGAAGGAGTTCACCCTCGAGGAGGAAGACAAGGAGGTAAGAGCGATCGTTTTCGATTTAATTCGAAATTTATTTATTTATTTTTTTTTTTCTTAACTTTAGACATTTTTTTTCCCAACCTCCCCGTCGATGGCAATCACATTTTTCGTCCTTCATCAGACTTTGGTCTTTCGTTGCGCGCGAATTATCCGCTCCTTCTTCTTCTTCTTCTCTTTTTTCGTTTTTTTTCTTGCTCGTAGGAAGAATACAAGGCTTCGCGATGACGTTTGCACTTTGTTTTCGGATTAAATATCAGTCTTGTATTTGTACACGAGCGAGATTACAATGGTTAAAATTTTTTCGAATGATTTTTGAATATTTTTTCCTCTTCTTTTTTGTTTTCTTTTTCGCCATACGACGGGTGGGGTCGACACAATCACGTTTTTTTTCCAGCCATTGAGAAAGACAGTTTTTGTGGCTCTGGTTTTCTTTCCGTGTATAAAAACCCGATCAGCAGGTTTTTTTTTTCCTTGTATTCGTAGAATTTTGATCATTCACGGACGCGCCCTTCCTTTCCACGGAGATCAGACCCTCATCTCGTCTCATCTTGTCTGTTTGTGTATTCGTTACATTCGAAGCGAAATTTAGAAATATATCGGTCGATCTCCCGAAAGGGGCACCGTCCATATTTTCGTATAAGTTCCCTCTCCCCCCTCCCAGTTGTAGTGATAGTTGACTAGGCAATTGTGTTGTTCTCCACAGCCCAAGAAGTCCGAGAAGGCAGAGTGGCAGACGAAGAAATAGATTTAAAACAAAACGAAAATAAACACGAGATAAACGTGTAAAAAAAAAACAAAATAATAAAAAAAAAGAGAGCGAATCGAAAAAAAGAAAAAAAAACTATACTCACACGCGTATACACATCGGCCATCGAGTGAAACACAGATTTAATAAGAAAAAAAATAAAATAGAAAAAAAAAAAAAAAAAAAGAGAGAATCAACATTAACACAACGTGAATTACACACACAACGTGAATTAGAAAAGCAAAAAGGGGGAGATGATAATAGTTGGTGGAAAAACGTTTCTCGTTTTCTACTCTTCCCCACCCCCCCACCTACCCACCCCCTGATTATGTATCGCTTCATCAGTCTCTGGTCTATTCATATTCTACCTTATTTCGATTTTATTATTATTGTATCCTGAAAAATCGTGCCTAAATCGTCGAGGATTATTGTAATAACGAGAGAAAATACACACGTTTTTAGGTGATTTGAAGCCGAGGATTTGTCTTTTCTTCTTTTTTTTCTTTCTTAAAATTCAAAATTCAAACGACGTTCGAAAAATAAAGAAGAAATAAATAAATAAAAAAAAAATGAACCCCGAAGAATAAAAATTGTGTCAATAATCGATATAAAGTCGAAAGAAACAACTTTTTCCTTCGAAGTTATTTCATACTCTTCCGATCCTCTCGATCGATAGTTCGTTGTTATTCCTTGATCATTATTCTCTCTCTCTCTCTTTTCATTTCATTATTTCATTATTCCAATATATTTTCTTTTTTTTTCCTTCGCGTATGGGAACCATACTCGACGAACCGTAGCTCGATCCTCCGCGAATATCGTAGATCCCCCCTCTCTTCTCTTCCATAAAAAACCTGAGATGTGAACGAAGAAGAATGCGATCCTGAGAATTTTATTACGGGGATAACCGATAAGAATGGGTCGAGCTTTATCGAGAATCGTTTCCATTCTGCTCCACTAATTTTTTTTTTTTTCTCTAAGCTCCATCATCTTTTTATACATCCATATATTTTATACAATAGTATATACATATGTAGCGTATATATGCTCAATAATCGGAGGTTATATATACCTTAATTTGCTTTTACTTACGCGTCTACTTCTTCTTATCTCTTTCTTTCCTCTTTCTTTCTCTTTCTCTCACTTTTAACGCCATTTCACATGATTTGACTTTAATTTTAAGCGTTGATAATAATAATAATAATAATAATAATGATGACGATGATGATAAATAACCGGTGAAAAAGACGCGATGTAAAAAAAAAGAAAAAATAATAATAACGAATAAAAAGAAGCAATGTATATAAAAAAAAAAGGTGAGAATGGCTTATACAAAATATATTTAAGACTGACAGAATTTCTTCTTCGTTTCGTACGTAATCGCAGAAGCGCTTTACTCACAAGTGCCTGTTCTATCTCCTTCTCTATCTATCTTTTCTCCTTTCTTTCTCTTCTTTATTTTCTTTTTTTTTCTTCTTCTTCTTCTTCGAATCATTCTTCTTCTCTTTAAAATACTATATTCACCCGTTTCTCTTCGTTTCATTTCGTTTATCTTCTCTTTTTTTTTTTTAAACCCTGTTAATCGGCTCCTTTATTGTACGCAAAGTATACCCTTTTATCGTTTAGGAGAAAAAGGATCGGTGTACAACAACACGTACTACTACAACAACAAGAACAACAAGAACAAGAACAACAACAGAGGATATATAGATCGGAACGAAAACGCGGTGGAAAAGTGTCGCGCGTTGTTTCACTCTTTAACTCAATTAAAACTCTTTCTCCAATAAGCTCTTTTGCAGCTTTAGCCTTCACATCCGCGCATCGTTGTTTCGGCTGCCATGCTTCCAGGCTGTACATGTGTAGTCACATTGTTGTCCCGTCTGAATACTTTTTCTGTCTCGAGCCCGTGCATCGATCATTCGATTTCGAATTAAAAATTTACATTCACATATATATATATATATATGTGTGTGTGTGTGTGTGTGTATATACAAAGAAGAAAGAGATTAAACGAACGATCGATGCACGCCTCGATCTGCGCCATTTTCTTTCTTCGTCGAGCGTGATTCATGATCGATCGTTCGGACGAAGAGCACGAGAAAACGAACGATCCGGGTGGACCTCGAGCGATCGAAGTGAGTCACGATCGACCTCTTAATCTTTAAGTTATTAATTAGTATGTATACGCTCTAATAATTGTCCATGTCTCTTATCTGTCGACTAATGATGTTGCTCTTGCATTATGTTCGCAGAACGCGTCAAAAGATAAGGTAAAGGCTTTAAACGATCAGATCGTAGATCGGCATGCATTTCTTAGTTGTTGAGAGATGAAATAATAATAATAATAATAATAATAGATGCGTGTATTATTGTTAGTAGATAAAGTAGATATTGTACCAGGGATTGTGTGAGAACGAACGAACGCAAGGAAATGTTAAGTAGGATTAGACTAGTAGAATAAACGCTTGCCAAACGCCCCTTTAACGAATACGAATCGCGACGTATGTACATAATTCGTGTTTTTATTAAACGAAGATTAATCTTTTCTCTCTCTATCTCTCTTTCTCTCTATCTCTCTCTCTTCAGCAAGATTTTTGATCTCGTTACTCGAGAAGAATCGAGCGTATCGAGCTTTCCTTTCTTCATCTTTTTTCATCTTTTTCTTTTTTTTTCACGGACACACTTCTCTCGCACCTTTCCCTTTTTTTCTTTTTTTTTCTTTTTCTTCGCTAACATTGTGCACGGCTTTTCAAATAAAGAGAGAAGAATCTAGAGTTTTTAGCACCTCGGTTTGCATTGTAATCGAATTTGAATTTCCAAAGCAAAAGAAAAAAGAAACGATATCGATCATGAACGAACGTAATACCGATCGAATACGAGAGATTTTTAACAATTTTCGGTATTTATTTTGTGAATTTTTCGCGAATATTTTAGCCCCCTCTTCCCCACTCTTACCCCACTGTTCCCGTGAAAATGGCACCCCCGTTACACGCCCTGCTTTGCGAAAGTTTAGCAACCACACAGCTAACCAGCCCGGACCCTGACGTGTGCGAATTTCAATTCGAATTATGTGTTCAATAAACAACGACCGATCTCACGTACGTTTTCTGAAAATTTGCAGAAGAAGCCCGACTGGTCGAAGAAAGGCGAGGAAAAGAAGGTAAAGGAGGAGGAGGTCGAGGCATGAGGCTATTCACGTTTACGCTCGTTCTCGAGAAGTTTTTTTTCGAGAAGGGATCGTCCATCCATCCATCCAGATAACATCTCGCAACAAGCAACAAAGCACTTCCTCATTGCTACTTCTTTTTATTCATTCTTTTTTTCTCTCTCTCTTTCTCTCTCTTCTTTTTTTTCTTCTTCTTGTTGTCTCGATTAACTCGATGAAATATTACGAAAATGTTACAACTCCCGAAATGCACGTATATAGAAAAAAGAAAAGAAAGAGAAAAAAAAAAAAAAGAAAAGAAAAGATGTGTGCCGAGTAATGTTTCGTCCACGATGGATTCCTCGAGATATTTGTATCAAGAGAATTCATCATCCGATATCTTTCGTTTCCCAAGAGTTCTAATCCAAAGAGAGAAATTCAGAATTTTGTGACTGACCGATTTCTTTTTTTTCTTTTTTTTTTTTCTTCTTCTTGTTCTTCTGTTCGTCTACGAGATATATATGTATGTATATATATTTTTTTAAAAAAGGAAACAAAAACCCTGTATCGTTCTCCGTCTCTGTCGATATTTTTTTTTTTTTTTGTACACTGTCAATCCTCACTGTGCATCACTATGTTGATTCGTAATTCTATGTGAACCGGATGAAGGGAGAAATGGAACGTAATTGGAATATAACAAGGAAGGGAAATCGTTACTTAAGATTTATTGTAAATCAAAATATTTAACAACTGATGAAAATACATTGTGGCTGTGTGTTCATTCCCCTATTTCCCACCATCCCAATAGTTTTGTTACTATTTCCGCTTCCTCGTTTCGTTTCGGAATTTTATGTTTCTATGTTTCTTTTCACGATCAAAGGGGACAGTCTTCTTTTTTTTCCTTTTCTCTTCGAGTAAAATAAAGTAAAATAAAAAAATAATTACGGACGTCGCTTTAGAACTGTCGCCTTCGATTAAGTTTATCGTAATTTTTATACAAGAATCGTACGTTCGTCGTATTGGAAACTTTCGTCGAAAGTAGCGTTAATTTCACGTACACGGCTCAATCATCGTGATTATTAAGATTTTTTTTCGCGCGAGAAACGAAATTTTTATCACGTTCGAAGGCTTCGCTTCTCGAAAAGGTTGTAAACACGTCAAAGAGCCAATGAGGCGTGTCGAATGGCGAGGCGTGCAGCGAGTACATTCAACCGAGAAATTTTACGCCACGTCTTACGAATATCGACGATGCCTATATCGTAAGAAAGGTTCTCGAGTTCTAAGTTCTAAGCTCAACGACACGATAGATTGTCGATATCGTTCGATTTAATTTCTCCTTTTTTTTTTTTTTTTCACTCGAGTTTCGCGAGAAGAATAATCCATAGAAATTGAATTTGCAATCGAGAAACGAGCAAACGGTAGGTTGAACATCAATCAAATCTCGCTTAATTACGATTCGCTAAATAGGCTTTTTCGCTTACGTTTCGTTACAATTTGTTCATTGTTTACGGTCATCGTGTTATCCCCTCCAAAATTTTGTCCTTCTCCGGCCGAGAGAATAACGCCATCTGCCGCGATAATCCGTGAGCCAATGTTTTTTTTTCTTCCTTCTCTCTTTTTTACAACGAATTCAGAATTATATTACCCGCGTATAATATTGCGAAACGAAGCTCGTTCGCGCATTCAAATTATCGTGGCAATGTTTATCATTGGAACGGTATTGTTTAATTATCTTGACAATATTCGTTATCGCGAGCGGCCATTGGTTTACATTATCGAATGGCCACGCGCCCTGATGCCAAACTCTACAACGTTGTTGCACAGACACCGTTATTATCATTCGCTCTATAAAAGACGACCTTTAACGCGGCTGAAATATGCACGATGACCGTAAATCGAACGATTTAACGCGGCGCCGTGTAATTTTATCTCGAATCAAATCTCGATCGAGAATAAATCCTCGTTACGACGATTCTTTCTTTCGTTTTTCGTCCGTATTTTCCATTAAAAATTATCGAAAGCATGATTTCTTTGAAGAGTGTTTCGTTCGTGTGAGATTTCGTGGGATAGATAGTATTATTATTGTTCCCCGCGTAGGAGGAACCAGCTCCGCCACCCGAGCCTCCGCAACCAACGCCATCACCGACACCCGCACCTGAAGCCGCTCCAACGCCGTCGCCAGAACCCCCAACGCCATCGCCAACGCCATCGCCGGTACCTCCAGCCGAGCCAGCTCCTCCATCGGAACCTGCTCCACCCGCGGAAGGGGCAGCGCCGCCACCACCCCCAGCAGGTCAGTGCATCGAGCATCCGTTACTCGTTTTCAATAATTTTATTATTTTACGTAGATATAGAATATAGATGTATATAAAACTTTAACTTTCATTATTTTATTCTTTTCTGCGATCTTAATTACGTTTACGTTTTTCATACGACGGGATAACAACGCGAGGGAACCGCTCCATCGTCGAACGGGAGCTGAGACGAACTCTGGCCCTCGCCACCTTAGATTAGAGTAGATGTTAGTTAGCTTAACCCAGGGTGCATGTAATTGTTCAGAAGGTGCACCTGCAGAAGGGGCAGCACCACCGGCGGAGGGGGCGCCACCAGCTGCTCCTGCGGAGGGAGCGGCGCCACCAGCGGAGGGCGCGCCGGCCGCACCTCCCGCCGAAGGGGCACCTCCCGCTGAAAGCGCGCCTCCTGCCGAGGGTGCGCCCCCGCCCGAGGGCGCACCGCCACCGGCGGAAGGGGCACCGCCAGCGGAAGGTGCGCCGCCCGCGGAAGGTGCGCCGCCCGCGGAAGGGGCGCCCGCACCACCATCGACAGAAGGTGATCTCGCCCCACATTTCTCAAACTCGTTTGCGAACGATCCATTTTCCTCTCCCCGCTAACTCCCTTCCCTCTAATCTCGATCCTTTGCGCTAGACTAATCTTTTTCTCGAAAGGGGGAAAGTGTACTTGAATTCCTTAATTCCAACGATTCGTCTCATCTAGTTTGTTAAATTAATCATTAACCTTTTTTTCGAAAGGAACATAAGTGAAATGATTTTGATACATTTATTCCAACGATTTGTCTAATCTTTAATTTGTTAAATAATCATGCTCGATTAACCTTTTTTCGAAAGGAAATAAGTGAAATGATTTTGATACACTTATTCCAACGATTTGTCTAATCTTTAATTTGTTAATGTAATCATGGTCGTCTAACTATCACGTTCTTCTTTTCGAAAGAAGCGTACGTGAAATGATTTTGATACACTTTCTAATAATAAAGAGGAAACGATAAAGATCCGAGGAATCCTATTCACAAATATAATTATTCATTAATTCATTAATTCCAACTGATCTTTAGTTTGTTAAATTAATCACGTTCAACTAATCTTTTTTTCGAAAGAAACATACGTGAAATGATTTTGATACATTTTTCAATAATAAAATAAAGATTCGAGAAATCTATTTATTATAAATACTATACTTATTATTCGTTAATTCGTTAATTCCAATGATTCGTCTGAATTTTATTTTTTCAAAAGAGGGGCAAGTAGCATACTCGAGATACATGAAATAATTTTATATATAAACTTATAGATACACTTCCTAATAATAAAGAGATAAAGATCCGAGGAACTTATTCACATTATTATATAATTATTCATTAATTTATTAATTCCAACTGATTTTTAATTTGTTAAATTAATTATGCTCAATTATTTCTTTTCGAAAGAAGCATGTGTGAAATGATTTTAATACACTTCCTAATAATAAAGAGGAACCGATAAAGATCCGAGGAACTTATTCACAAATACTATACTTATTCATTAATTAGTTAATTCCAACGATTTGTCTGATTTTTATTTTTTCAAAAGGGAGACAAGTAGCATTCTCGAGATACGTGAAATGATTTGGATATGCTTCCTAATAATAAAAAGTTAAAGATTTAAAGAATCTATTGACAAATCCTATACTTATTATTCGTTAATTTGTTAATTCCAATTAAATTAAATCTTTAATTAAATTAATCAACTCAATTTTTTCTCGAAAGGGGGCAAGTAGTATACTCGAGATACGTGAAATGATTTTCATATACTTTCCAATAATAAAAACATAAAAATCCAAAAAACTTATTCACAAATACTATATTTATTCATTAATTCCAACGATTCGTCTGATTTTTATTTTTTCGAAAGGGAGAAAAATAGCATACTCGAGATACGTGAAATGATTTTCATATACTTTCCAATAATAAAAATAATAAAAAGATAAAGATTCGAAACTTATTCACAAATATTATACTTATTCATTAATTCGAACTGATTTTTAATTTGTTAAATTAATCATGCTTAATTAACCTTCTTTTCGAAAAGAGCATACGTGAAATGATTTTAATACACTTCCTAATAATAAATAGATAAAGAAACTTATTCACAAATACTATACTTATTCATTAATTCGTTAATTCCAACTATTTATCTGATTTTTAATTCGTTAAATTAATCACGCTCGACTAACCTTTGTTTCGAAAGAGGGGAAGTAACATACTCGAGATACTCGTGAAATGATTTTGACACAAACTTCCCAACTTCTTGTGTGATGTTTGTGAAACTTGTTAAATTAATCTCGTGTTAATCGATCGAATCGGTGGAGAGTTCGAAGTGCGAAGGGATTGAATTTGTGACTGAATTTACGCAAGGCGCGGCAGCAGCAGCGGCACCACCGGCGGAAGGTGCACCGGCACCGGCACCGCCAGCGGAAGGAACCCCGGCACCACCTCCGGCCGAAGGTGCACCGCCTCCTGCGGAGGGAGCGCCACCTGCAGCGCCAGCCGAGGCTGCCCCAGCTGCGCCCCCAGCGGAAGCTGCGCCGGCACCCCCGCCAGCCGAAGGTAATCCTTTACTCGCCCCCTTTTTAACCGATTACGATTAAGCATTTCGTTCAGGATCAATCGATACTTTCTTCTCTACGCCATTTATCACCGCTGAAATTCAGTTTTTTTTGATCAATTTTCTCTTTGTCTGTCTTTTTGGTAAAATTTGTTTGTAATTCGATTCTTGCTTCGAAAGGCAAACGCGTGTTCACTTTTATTTTTATTTTGTTTCTTTTTTTCTCTCAATGTCGTTGTCCTCGATTTTTTTTAATCCCCCTTTTTTTCAACTTAATTTTCTAGCTAAGGTAATATTACTTTTGAAAGTTACACTGAACGTCAGCCCCGTCATTCGTCCAGTAATTCGTGGTTCGAAGTTCATCACATACGGTATGTTAAGGTATAATGTAATAGGTTGACGTTCCGTTAGTAGAGGACTAAAAATCTAGTCATCAGCCACGTTCGCAGTAACGTTCGCACAAAGGTAGTTTGACTAATCGTATCACGCACACACTCATATACACGAAACGTATGGTGGCGTATCTTGTTGACAGAAGAAACTAAAAACTCGCCACCTCTCTAACGACCAAAGCTTTTACATCTTCTCGACGAATTACGATTCGAGGAGAACTTCTATAATTGTACTTTCTCGCTCTCCAACTTTCCGTAACTTTTTACCGAACGACCAGATAATGACGAAAAATCGGTAACAGTGATCGATTCATTCGGAGGAGAACTTGTACAATAATAGTAATAGTAATAATAATAATAATAATAATAATAATAATAGAGAGGATACCTCTTACAAATCTTCGAAACTTTGACCAAAAGTGGAAGAAGAATTGTTGGATTACTTCGAGAAAGTAACGACCAGCTAAAAGTACTAAAATAAAAAAAGAAAATTACTCGATTAATCCAACGAAAACCAGATCCCTTTCGCGGGGGAAGCTAACGTAGATGAAGAGAGTAATAATTTCCTCCTCCTCTCTCTCATTCTCTCTGCAAGGAATAATAATAATAATAATAATTCCTATCTTCTTTCCTTTTCAGCACCGGCATCGTAACTTCGTCAAAGTTGAAACGGACGAATGGTCAGCTCGCTGCACGATTACCATTCGTTCCATCGTCCGAATTTGCATGAAACGTACACAACGGGCAAGCTAGAGTACGGATATTAAACACAGATACGCGTCGAGCCGTAATCACGCTCGACGAATCATCATGGTTCACGCGTTGCCTTGTCATCACCGTCGTCATCACCGTTCATCGTCATCGTCATCGTCGTCGTTAACCATTATTTTCGTCCCGTTCATACACGCGTCACTCTCAACGTCATCGGTATTCGTCGGTCATGCGTATCTCGAAGAATGGAAGCTTGAAACCGGAGCGAGGAAGATAACAATTGTTGTATGTCGAGGGGGAGGAAAGAAGAGAGGGGGAAAAAGGGATGTTTGTCATTGACGTGTTTTTTTCTTTTTCTTTTTTTTTTTTTTTTTTTCTTCGTACACAAATCGAGAGAATCGTCGCCTGGGAAAATTTTCCACCCCACCGTTTGTTTATTTTATCCTCCTAATATTACAGGAGGAAAATAAATAAACCGTGTTTGTTCTAAGGGGGTGGAAGTGGTCTTAAGCCATAAGGCTCACGTTCCTACTATTGAATTTTCCATCGATTGAAATCGAACGAAAACTAAATAAAACGAGATAAATAAAATATGTGCAGTTATGCTTATCGCGATATTTTTATGTAAATAATAATATTATAATACGACGCGTTTTATCGAAGATTAATACAAATGTTTTATCAACACTTCCTTACACGAGTTGATTGGATTTCGTAATAAAAAAATCTTTTTTCTGCGACTACCGATTATTCAATTATTCTCCATAATTACTCCCTCCTTTTTTATTTTCGTTAATTATTTTCGAGCGATTACGTTTCCGCTCCCTTGATTAATAAAACGAGACCCGGAGGCTTTGATTTTCTCGCTCCGAGCCTTTATTTGGGAATTTGCTGTTTCCCGCTTTATTATCGTATTGGGGTTGATAGCGATCATTTGTTTATGTTGCTCACTGTCATGTGTTTTGCTAATCCCTTTGTTGCTTTGTCTCTCGACGAGTATACAAGTAACGGGGAACAATAGACGCTCCCTACATAATAGAATTTACGTGGGTTAGTCTTATTGTGAATCGGTCTTCCCCCCCTGTTTACCGTGTTGTCAACGCAATCGATTTCCCGACTATCGAGATAAATTACTACGGTTAAGCGTATCGTAATTTAACAATATTCCACCAGTTGAAATGTTTCATACAATTCCGGCTAAGCGGAATCATCGTTATTTTCAATTTATATTTGCCAAAAGGTATTATTAGTCATGGATAAACAATGTATGATACATCCGAATAGACGAGTAGTGATTTTACGTAAACTAGACAAATATCCCTAGCTACCCGCCGTTTGAGAGAAAAAAGATATCTAGTGATTTTTTTGTTCGAACGAACGAAATCGACTTTTCACGTATCTACGTACGTTTCGTGAGTGAATACGACAGCTCGAAAATGACCACGTAATATCCTCGTATTCATCTCCGAGCTGTAAGACTGACAGATACAGAATGTAGAGTCGTTAAGCCGCGCGTAATTCGAAACTCGAGGTCGTATGCGTAGCGGTAAGCCAGCGGGCACGGCCAGTCAGTCGCGCTCCAGCCGTCGCGGTGGAAGGTGTTCGTCGCGCCTCTCTCTCTTCTCTCACTTTCGTGCGTACTACCTTCGTTTCCTATTTCATACCAAAACAAATGGATTGTCGTTGCCCCCACGTGACGCGTTGTGCGAACGTATCAGTGTTATCCCGCTTGTCCACCCGATAAATCAAGTGTGTCCTTCGTGGTGGATCGAACTCATTTGTGCGAACAAGTTGCTGCGTTACGCAATCTCTTCGTTGATTCGCGGCACGCGGGAAACTCTACAAACTTGCGGTGAATCTTCCTCGCGCCGTGTTTATTTTTTTGCTGTCACGCGGTCGTCCCGAGAACGCGCTCGGTAAGTCGATGTTTATTACTCGATTGAAAAGAGGTTATTTGCGCGACGCGTTCTTGTCAGGGTTATGGTGGAAATACGCGGGAATTTAGAACGCAAAAAGCAGAAAAAAATGGCGACCGTTGTTTTGACACGTGTTTCACACCGTTTGTATATCACATATTATTTTATTATTCTCATCGCTTGTTGCAATAAGATATGTTCAATATGTTTAATATATCGTTGATACGCGATAATTTTTTCCAATTTATAAGGATTGTTTATATTCTTCCATTGCTTGCGTTCTATAATCTTGCAAGTGTTGATACTTCGAAATAATCGTATGTAAATCAATATGTACGAAACGTTTGTAGCACATTATCGAGACACGTAAGTACAGTCGTTTTTACAAACAATATATTTTAATAAAATATTTAAAGGAGAAGACGAAATAAAGTACCAATAAGAACGAATTATAGAAAAATTCTCATATTATCGATCTTGTTCGCGCGTGTGTGCGTAGTCTTGTAGTTTCGATAAACTTTCGGTCGGACTTTGTCACTTCGTTTGAACGAAATGCAAATAAATCTTGCATGATCGATTAGGTCGAACGATACGAGTTCGTTAAATTAGCGGAACGCTCGACAGACTTGTTTTGACAGTCATAGAAAGAATTCCGCCTGTTCGTTCCGGTCATACCGGTTCCCATGGCGTAAAGCCTATGAAGGAGGCGTAGGATAGGATAACAGGAGCGAGTGTGACGAATGGATCCGTGAAAAAGAGAGCAACAGAGGATCAGAGAGAACGGGTCAACCGACGACAAGAAATCCGACGTGCGACACTATAGATATTTCTCGTCCCGCAAGATGATCGTGCTAATACATATTGGCTATCGTGCCGGTTCGTTTTGAGGTTAACTTCGTTCTTTTTTATCGACCTAGCGGAGGCTGCTTCGATTGCGTCTCGTAATTTGCTTCGTTAAAGCAGCTACTATGGCATACTATTTTGAACTTTAATTCGCGCGATGTTCTCGAAATAAGATAATAAAGAAAAAAATCAACCATATTATCAATCAACTTGACGTGAAATTTGTCCAAAGTTTCTCGAAGCGGAAAGTAAGCGAAGCGTTAAAACGAAAACATTTGAAAAACTATCGTGTTACGATATAAATTACTTTAAAAAGCATTTTCTCAAAGTTTGTTTCGTTTTAAAATATGGAACTACTTTTATAAAAAAATTGCAAGATCGTTGCCTCTGGTGATTGTGATTCTTAGTTATAACAGCTATCTGGATATCTATCAGAGATCGTCAAGGTAGTTTGAATTCCAGACGGATAGTTGTGGTTTCGCGACTCGTCCACTAAGTGAATCGCACGTAGAACGGTTCAGTCAAGGTTGAAGTAGTTTTCTCGTTACTTAAAGTACCAACTTATGTCCTCCGCTCGACAGATTTAACGCGCTCTTTTACCTTCTTTCGTATTCAAACCGACCAAGAGAACCGACCGCATGAATATTTCCACTTCGACTCTGTCGTGGTACGTCATGCTGTTTCACGATTTTCCTCGCGGATCTGATACACGATACAATACTTTCGTTCGTATACGTTTTCCAAGTATTTTATGATCGTATAATAATAACGGTAATATATTTTCTGTGTGCAATCTGGGGTAGGTTTGCGAGTAACGTGCCTAATAAATTAACTCGGAATCTTCGACAATAACGAACGAGATTATTCGAAGAGAAATTTGAAAAAAAATTTTGCGCACCAGTGTTTCTCAACCTCTTTTACCTGAGATAAATAACTCGCGATTATTCTCTCTTCGTTGTAAAATTTTCTATGCTCGAATATAATTGCGAGTAAAAGTAACCGTTGTTTCCTCCTTGATTTACGAGCCAACGTTGGATATCCGTGCCGTACGAAAGCAACCTTTTCCTTATCGGTAGGTTTTACACGTGAAACGTAAACGCGCGTTATCGACCATTTTGATTATACAAAACTATGTTAATATCTTACCCGATAGACGAACATTTAGGCCAAAGCAAACACTGCTTATCTTCCCTCGCTCCTCCAAATCTATCTATATTTCGCGTTTCGAACGAAAATTATCTTCGCACGATTTTTCTTCTCGACTTTATTGCCCCGATATATCTAAAATAGGAAATAGATCCCGGAAGGAAATTAGCCAGCCTGGGCTCGCGCGTACCGCTTTCAATTTAGGATTAAGAGCACTCACCGTTATTGGTGGCTAGACACGAGACTCTGTCCTTGCGTTTTGAGGTTACGATACGTCGATGGTTCTCCAATTACTCGAGGCGCACGATCGTCTCCCACGTTGGACGTGTATCGAGGATACAAGAATAGAATCGATCTGTATACGCGTTATTTACATAGTATCCCTTGTTTCCCTCTTCGATTATTATTAATTGGAATTACCTTGTGTATTTCCGTGCTCTCCTCACGAGCTTCGATCCGAGGGGATAATTTTAAGAAATAGATATCGGAACACGTTTTGCAAATAAGATAAGTGACTCTCGTTTGAATATCAGCCACATTTCCAGCCGTCTCGAACCAACAGATCGGACGTTGCGTCTATATATATATGGTAACGATTTCTGCGAGCACACACAGAACGCTCCTATTCCGAGTGTCGAGTGTTTCGTTATCACTGTTATCACTCACTATACCTTACGTATATCTACACGTTTCCGCTTTGTATTGCAGGAATACATAAGAGCTTTATAATAATTATGAAATATTAAAATTGATTTCATCAAGATTCTCCAAAATTCAAGAATGAATGAATCGGCCAATAAAGTAGCAAAGTTAAGAAAAATTAAGATTTCTCCGGATATCATTTTAATCAAGCATAGCCTTCCTTCTGAACGTTATTTTCGTTCGAAAAACTCGGTCGAAACGAAGAGAGAAAATTCGCAGGAAGAAAGGAGGGTTGCTCTAACGAGAGCAATTAAACGTAGAGCTATCCCGCCTCGAACGAGCCAATTTCGGAACCAGCGACGTTGGAATATTGTTCAACCGCCATTTTCCGTCTTATTGAATCGGTTACCGAGATCGACAAGCGTGTCAACATGATCACGCTCGAGTTTGCAACATCCTAGGAAGCAAAAGGGAGGGGAGAAATAACGACGCATATTTAAACGTGTGCGGCGTAAACGTCGGGCAATGATGTAATCTTCGATTGGTTGGAAAAAAAGGAACGCGAGAATATTTATAAGCGAGCAGCGGACTTTGACGTGCTCCTTTGCGCAGTACGTGATCGCGGTCCCGCCGTTATCCGAGAACGTAAGCGAAATCGAACGCGTTATTGCCGCGCTCTGCTTTTTCGCCATTTTTCTCTCTCTCTCTCCTTCTTCTTTTTTAACCGCTCTTCCGTAGCTGGATTCGTACAACGACACAGTTAGAAAGAAAGTTAGGAATTTTAGAAAAAGCATAATTTTCTTCTTCCTTTTTTTCCTTTCCTTTTCTTCATTAAAAATTGAATCAACTTAATCGTTACTTGGCGCGCAAATTCGTTGGAGAATTAAATGGAAGATGATCAAATATTATTTTGAGCGTGTGCAAGCGTCGTTTACGATCGATAGATCGCGAATGTTTCTGAAATAAGCTCGCGGTTGAAACGGTTAGCTTGTGCGACTGGGTCGAGTTTATCGCGACAGGAAGCGGGCCATTACGATCAAGTATTTGGCGAGCAATTTTACGATCGATCGAGAAATTAATTAAACCGGACGATTCGATGGAGGAAGTGGAGGAGGAGGAGGAAGGGGAGAGAGTAGGTTTATTATTGGTTTATTATTGGAAAGGGATCGATATTAATTTTTACATCCGGTCGGCACGCGTCGAATAATTTAATAGGCGATTCTCATTCGAGCTTCTTTCTCGAATATCGCTATCTATCGGTGGCTGGCTCGAATTCATCTGGTTAATTACGCTTAATAAGTCCCTTACGTATCGAGAAATAGGCTCCCTCTCCTTAAATCTGCTCGATCCGGCTCGAGCATTGCCTTAAAAAGGGAATGTTCGTCGTGCCCTCCCCTCCCTCTACGCCACCCTATATCTCTCTCTCCACCCTTTGCCCGCCACACTTTTCGCCGAATGCAAATTTGCCGCACGAACGAGCGGACCAGTTCCCTTCTCTTGGCCTATGCCGCCAATTAAAACACTCCTTTTCGAGCGAGTTGGGATTCAGAAACTCGGCTCTCCGAGGGATAAAAGAGAAAAGAAAATTCGCTCGAAAGGAAGGAGAGAATGTTGCCTCCTTTTTCTTCTTCTTTTTACGGGAGGATCGGTATTTATTCGCGTCGCGTTTGACGAGGATCGAGTGAAATTTTTGGATTGAAAATTATCGGACGAAACGTGATAAGCGATGATGCGACGAAGGAGGAGGCGCGGTTTTTTAGAAAAAAGATGAGAAGGGAACGTCAATAGCTCGACACGTGTCCCGTTACATCCGGTTCGGGCAAAAAGCGTCTCGCTATTCATTCGTGGGAAAAGAGAGATGTCTCTGGATTGCAAATTTCACGTGGTACGTCGGTTTGCTCATTAGCACTTTGCCAGCTTCTGGAAAAGGGAGGGAGACAATTGAGAGGGAGTCGTTTCACGAAATGTCGAGGGACGAGATTCTTTTTTATCTATTATCGTTATTAATCATTCCTCTCATTCGGTCTTGATTTACATAAACGAAATTTTTAATCTTCGTAGCAAGGAGATTCTTCTTACAATTTTTGCCCAATGCAATTCGTAATTGTTAAAATAATTCTATCATTTATTCTACAGCGTTAACGTAGAATAAAATTCGTCCCTTTACTTCGAACGAAACAAAACATTGGATTAAGACAAAATTGTAGACTCTTTCTTCACAAAAATCACAAAAATATTCGACTTGGAAGGATCCTTTCTGTTTCAAGATTTTCAATTGGAATTTCGAAAAGGCAAAAATACATTGCGGAAATCGTAAATCGGTTAATAGGCGTTTCTCTTGATTAGGTTAGGTTAGGTTAGGTTAGGTTAGGTTTAACCTATTATCGTTATTAATCATTCCTCTCATTCCGTCTTGATTTACATAAACGAAATTTTTAATCTTCGTAGCAAGGAGATTCTTCTTACAATTTTTGTCCAATGCAATTCGTAATTGTTAAAATAATTCTATCATTTATTCTACAGCGTTAACGTAGAATAAAATTTATTACTTCTTTACTTCGAATGAAACAAAATATTGGATTAAGACAAAATTGCAGACTTTTTCTTCACAAAAATCACAAAAATACCCGACTTGGAAGGATCCTTTCCGCTTCAAGATTTTCAATTGGAACTTCGAAAAGGCAAAAATACATTGCGGAAATCGTAAATCGGTTAATAGGCGTTTCTCTCGATTAGGATCGTTTTTCAAACGATCCTAACAAGTTTTCGACGCGCGTCTCGGAGAGCTCGTAAATAATAATGAAACGGGGGTAATTGAAAGGAAGGAGGTGGATACGGATATACGGCGTGGGTGTCCGTTAAACGAAAGCAAAGGTCACGCTCCCGTTCGCGAGGAAACAAGGAACGCCGTTGTAATTGATTCGCTTGATAGATGTGACATCGACGCGCGGCGCACGCACGCCGCCGGATCGCTGGCAACCAGTCGCCGCCGCAGCAGCCGCTTATCGTCCCTCTAAAAATAATTATTTAACGAGCGCCGTTCCCGTTTCTGCGCGCCACCAATTCCGCCAAGAAAACACGCTTCGCCTGTTTCTCGGCCGCGATTCGAGGAAACATCGATATCGAGGAAACTCGATCCAGTTCGATTGAATTGCGATCGATTGATTGCCGGGATCCGTCGCTGCATGTAAAATTTTAGATCAAATTCTCTTCCATAGATGCATCCTTAATCCCCGCTAATTCCTTCCAAAATCATTATATTCTGAAATGGAAAAAAGAAATGGAGAAATATTATCGGCAAAGTATAATTAAGAGCAAAGAAATTTTATCATCGTACAATCTTCAGATATTTAGAAACATCTCGTTCCAAAATATCCGAATTCCTTCTCCAAGGTGCGTAATACTCGTGTAAACGGTGGGACTCGACATTCCTCGAGGCGTTTCGTCAGGCGAGAAAAAGGAAGGGGAAAGGGAGGGGAAAAAAGAAATTTGTTCACGAGAGATCTCTCGTTTGAGAAAGACACGCAGTGGCGTGGGCGCGTGCCCGTGCACCTTTTAAGGCGCTCATAGAACCCCTTCTTCCTTCTCTCTGCACAAACTCTCGGAAAACTTGCCCCCAACTTTTTCTTCTCTCCGAGAAAGAATTGCATTCCATTTCCAAATCCTTCTCCCCGAAATTCGTTGCCTCCCGAAATTTAATTTATAAATAATATTTTTATTCTAATTTATAAAGCTTCTAACTTTAACTTTAGACTTAGAAAATCTATATTTCTTTATTTATATAGTTTAAAAAAAACATTATATTTTCAATAATAAAAACAATTAAATTTAATTTATAAATAATCTTTTAAAAATAAAATAAAATATTATTATACAATAAGCTAAATAGAGCTTACAGGTTCATACTCTGTCGATAAATTAAGAACGTTTGTTTCACGTTTATTTCCCTTTTCTTTTTATTTCCGCCACGTTTCCTGCCCCATTGTTCCATTGGCCGCGATTCTTTTTTCGAGGGGAACTGATCATTGTCCCGAGAGAGGAGGGAGGGAAGGGAATGTCGATTTTGCGTCCGACTGCACTTCACGGTCGCGCGATCGTCATCGTGAATGGACGGATCGGGCGACGAACGGAATACGAATACGCGGGGCACGCGCCTCGACGATATCCGTCCAAGGAGAGAGGCATATTAGGAAGATGGACCGCGTCCAGACGCGTCAGCTGCCCATTAATCGTGCTCTCGTACCGTATTCGAAAGAGGCTCTCGAACGCACGTCTCTCTCTTTCTCCTTTTCTCTCTCTGGAAAATAAGAGAGACGTCTGAAAATCGAAATACGTGAAATAAATATCTATATTTTAAAATTTTAGAAGAGGACGATATCCTATCGATTTATTCGGTTCGTGAGATAGAAATATCAGAAAGATGTTAATTGGCCGATTGTTATTACAAAAGAATAGGTGAAGAATTTGGAAGAAATATAACGTAAATCAGAAGTTTTAATTATTCTTCTCGCGGGTCTATTTCCTTTTCTTTTTTTGAATTATTATTTGGCGCGTGAAATTTCGTATTCTTCGAAAAAATTCACGATTCAAAGAAGAGGGAAAGAAGGAGGGAAATAGCAGTTACAATACGAATTTCTCGTTATTTATGACGATTACGAGGTGGCGCGATACTTTTGGAACGAATGGCTGGTAGGGGAGCGTGCAATTCTCTCCTAGGAGAAGGAGCTAGGTACAGCGAGGGGCATTTGTACCTGCTCTGGAAATAAAGCCTGTCGAGATTTCTGTGAAAGGAGGGAGAATTACGTGCTCGAGCGGGTCCCATAATCTGCAGGTACTCGAAGGTGGGGCAACGCCATTCCTAGGATCCAACCGTGGGATTATAATTCGTGGAGCAAGGGACCCGTACCAAAACTCGTCCACGTCGACGGGACGCTCCAGGATGGTTTCAATTTTCGCGCAATTTTCAATTTCCAGCCTTGACAATCTCCTTTGTTCCACGGACGAGAGGAGCAAGTCTCGAGAAAAGTTTCGAGAGGATGCGTGAAAGAACTCGCTATTCTACTTTCCTTAGGGAAATCCTCTCCACCGGGAGCTTCTCGACGAAGTTGGGCGCAAGAGACGTTAACGGCGCTTGTTTTAATCAAAAAGTGGCGCGACAATCCCCGAGAAAAAGCTCTCCTCGACGTTGTTGGATAACGCGCGATTCGAATGCGCGGGCACGAGGCAGTCGAGGCGAAAATAGAGCGGTGCACGTCTGAAAACGTGGCGCAATGATCCAAATAAGCGGGAGAGAAATGTCGTGAAAGTAGCTCGTTAAAAGGCCGAATCACGTACGGTGATTTTTATCATCGAGTCGCACGGTTGGAAGCTGTCGTCGCGTGACGAGGCGACTCTGTCCCGCGCCGTTCCACGGCACGCGTGTTAAAACAAGCGTCGGGACAAGCACTTCTCGAGGAAGAGGAGAAAACACGCTAGTTTCCGTATAAAGGCGTCAGAAGGAAGTTGGAGGAGGCACGCTGGCTTCATTAGCTCCGCTGCATACGTTCAATCTTAATTAAACCTCGTCCGCTTTGGAACCGGCCGATTAAAACCGATCCCATCCAAAAGCTCTCCGAAAAAAGAATCGATAATCGTTTCAACAACGTCTCGAGGTTACTCGACGTGGAATGGAATTGCTCGCAACGGTAAATTTGCAGCTTTGACGTTTTGTTTTCTCGTTTTCGTTTTGTCGAAAACACCTATTCGTGGCGACCTATTTCAATCATTTTTACCGATATATAGCAGTTGTTCCGCTCCAGAACACGCGAAGAAGAAATCGATCGAGATAGCGAGTCGATCGACGATATAACACGGGGTGTCCGATTCCCCCGTGATAAATTTTCCCGCTCATCCTTGATACAATGTCCGATACTACGGGAGAGATGGTTTCCGCTCTCTAATTAGTGTAACGAGGCAACATACCAGGTTAAAATGTCGACCAGATTGCGTCGACAAGAATCTTTGCCTCCCCTCCTCCTCGCATCGGAATGATACCTGTTAGCGACGCTATTAAGAGCATTGATGTTGAGGAATTAATTTAGTCGGTCATTTTTTTCCCCCCCTTTACACACTCGTCATTCCACTTTAACGGAATTACTTACGTATCTTGTCGTGCACGGTGTTTCTTAACAGAAGGAGACACTTTAGAAAGTTATTATCTCCGATTAAATATCTATGGATATATATATATATATAAGATTCGACGACAAAATTAGAAGGAAATTCGTTACCTGAGAAAGAAAGCGATTCCAAACTTCGATAATAAAATTTACGATGTCTTCGATGGATGAAGAAAAAACAAAGAAACGACGCCATCTAGAAGGATTCGTACGGAACGATCGATTCACCGATCCCTTCGATTCGAAAGGTAGATAATAGCGCTTCCGCCTACGCGGCAATATAGGAGAAACGACGACTGATTATTCGTTGTCGAGGCTGCCTCGCCGCCTCTAATATTTTACAAGCCGTTCCGCGACTCGAGGATTCGCGTAGGTGAGCACGGGAAAAGGCAAAGGGCCTGGCGATCGAGAAGGACGGAAGAAGAGAAGCGTAACGAGAGGGAGAAAGAGGGAGCGAAAGAACGCCGAGAGGGCTAGGATATTCGAGGTTATGTCACGGTTCACGTCGTGACTCACGATGTATTATTAGTCACCGTTCGTTCTCGTGACTTCCAGGACGAGTAGAAAACGGCTTCCAATTGATCCTCCGCTTCTCCCCAAGATACTCCTTGTCCTCGAGAAGATACAAGATCTTTCGTTGTTGAAAAATTTGTCCGGCTTCTCACGAGTTTCCTGCTCTCGCGTATATATTCATCTGCGGTTACACCGTGTCTTTCTCTGTTGGTATAGTAGGAATTGATTCTCGCGTAAACCAGACTGCAACTGAACACGTTAAATGCGTATACATATATATGCAACAAAAATAACAACTTTTAGATATCTTAAAAAAACTAAATTATCATTGCATATTTTTTTTGAATATTCAGAAGCATAGAGAACTATCGTAACGATACTTTCTCTTCTTCTGTGTTCTTTATTAATAACCTGCATATTGACACACGGCATAACTTGCATGACTCGGTAATATTAGATAAGTAATATTTTCGTATCAAGAGTTTTAGCGTAATACTTTCTACGTAATGGACCCAAGCGTTACGCCTTCTTACGTAAGTCCATTCGGTGAGAAAGTTTTGTATTTCGATTAATAAATCGGGATTAATCAACGCGATAATATAATACTTCCCATAGAAAACCGAATGGAAGGGATTCGGTTTATTGATATTGATACTCTCGAACGGTTATTGTTGTTGTTGTTGTTGTTATTATTATTATTATTATTATTGTTATTGTTATCATGATTGTTAACGAGCGGAGCGAACGTAACGCGATCTCACGCCCAATAAGGATGACCCTGCTCGTGCAACGGCAACGATTTTCATCGCTGCATTCATTAGTCGTCGTTGAAGGCGGACGTATGCACACGTGTAGAATTGCAACAGGAAATCTAATCCATTCGTCCCACTTTGCAAATGGTTCGTGGCCTTTGCTCTTATTTAATAAACGGGTCGTGAACGTCGGTGCCCGGCGGGGACTTGCCCGGCAAAGTGACTGCGATTAGGCCAATTGAAGCGCCGTTAACTCTTCTCTCTCTCTCTCTCTCTCTCTTTCCTCGCGAGCCCGTCATGCAATCTGCGATAATTGGACCCACACTGATTCAGATTATCGAAGAAATCCGCGAAAATAATCCGGGTATGCCAGGTATTTATATCGTCGGGGGAACGAAAATTAAGTTAGGTTAGGTTGGATTCGATCCGATCGATGAACCGTGGATAATATTTATAATATCGTGAAAAATTGCAATGCAAAATAGGATCGATCGAGTTGTTTATTTGTATATATATATATTCGTATTTTGTTTGCACCGTCGGTTTATTTATTTAAATATACGAAACGCGTATCGGAAATTGACAATGCGACACGTTTGCATTAATAATTAATATAATTAGGTGAATAAAACCTAATGTTTCGATCTAATTCTTCGTGGAAATTCGAGGCATTATCCAGAATTTCTTCACGATAATCTAGAATCGATCCGATCGTTAATGAATTGGAAGGATATCGGCACCGGAGTCAATCGAGACTTTTGAAACCAATTGGAATCGTAGCCGGAATTTCTAGTGGAAATCGAATAACTGATAAGGCCTTCCCGGGCGTTCCTTAATAAAATCTTCCCTTCATGTTGACGGTTGACGGCAGCAGGTATTAGCTGTATAAGTGAATCGCACCCCAGGGGCTCGGCTCGCGTTGAAATTTCCCTCGAACCGGTCTAGGGATCCCTAGAAATCCCATGTAACGTAGTTATTCGGCTGTCGCTGTTGACCGGCCAAATTAAGCTCGATTGTCTGCCAGTGTCGGGACGTGGGCATCAGTTTTCAAAATTGATTTAATCCTCTCTCTCTCTCTCTCTCTCTCTTTGTATACGTGCTCTCGTTGTCCCTTCTTTCTCGCCAACACTATATTATTAAAACAGTTTTATCTAACAGAATTCCTCTTCACGATTAACGTTTGACGATTTTTCCCTTTTTTAAAATATAATTTTTACAATTTTCAGAGGAATTCTCAATAACTGTTAGAGACAACTGGATTGAAAGATCTTGGCTTTCCATTCGAAATGGGACAAGGATCGCATAATCGGAAAGGGATGGCTGTGAGACGCACTCGTATATTTGCGGGGGATATCGGTGGCGAGAAATCCCGAGACGACGGTCAATATTACACGCGGTATTCTTTTCGGTTGGCGAGGGAAGCCATTGGTTAAAAGCCGTGGAAAGCGCGGCGATACTCGCAAGGAGGGGGAGTATCGTCGCCACGAAAAATTGGAAACGCTCCACGAAAGTTTTCTTCGTGGTGGCCGTCATTCTCCCCGAGATTCGCGTGTCTGAAAATTTGAGAGAGAGAGAAAAAACTACCGCTTCCTTTCTTGAAAAGTTACGAGGATACTTTCGGTCTACTTTTTTTTTCTTTTTTTTTTTAAGCGGAGCGATATCGCAAGGCGTTGTAATCTGGAACTGGAACTATTTTCTCTTCTTCTCCTTCTGATATTTCTACCAGGAGAACGTGGCTGGGATCGTTTCTTCCTCGAGGAACTTGGATAAGACGCCAGTGTCTCCCAGATCGATGACCGATTATCCCCCTGTCGCCCGGATAGAAAATGTTTTCCATCAAAATACACGGATAATTGTTCGATCGATATTTCTCTTCCAATTCAATCGTTAACGAAGCTCGGAAGAAAAATCGAACAGAAGTTCCATCGAGTCGAAAGTGTTGATAAATGCGAAAAGAACGAGGAAAGATAATATTAATAAGAAAATAGCACACGTTTCTCGATAGAGAAGAAAATCCCTGCAAAGATAGGAAACATTTCTGCCTCGTATTTCACGTCATCGGCATCGATACGATGCGTCGGGAAACAATTAGAAAGTTTGGTTCGATTTTCCCCGTTGAAATTGGGAAATTTATCTGGATAGATAGATAAAATAGAGAGGGGGAGGGGAGGATTTGAACGAATGGCAACGGGGAACGGCTTCCGTGCGTGAAATGTATGGAGATTGAGCTGTAAGGGAATTTAATTTCCTTTTCTTCGCCCGTAACTGCGGAGTGAACGACACCGTTAACCGTGTTTCGTTCGCTCGGACGTAGTTCCCCCTCCCTCCCTTCCAGCGTTCTATTTTATTAGAGAATTTCTTCGAGGAAGAAAGAAGATGCATTTTCCCTCAACCGGGCGAAATTCTTTCCGAATTAATTTACGGAAATTACGGATTCAGCTTTTTGTTCGAATGGCTCGGTTATTAAACGTATATGTTCGATTAATCGTACAACCGATAATAAACAAATTATTCGCCTCGGAATATTTAATATCGACCGATGGTGAGAGTTTTATTTATACAACGTTATAAAACGAAATATTCGATTGGGTCGTAGGAAAACAATAAATAAATAAATAAATAAACGAAAGTGATTTTGTAAACTCGATATAAATTTGCTTTTATCGAATAAAAAAAAAAATATAAATATTGGATTATTCGGTGGATGGGATGGATTATCTCGAAGATCGATACGAATGAATTGATTCGAAGGTCGTGATCCGAATTGAAACGTTTTGCATGCAAAATTGAAACGAGAAAGGAAAAAAAAAGAGGGATTGTAGACGAGAAGACTGTCTTTGTCCGTGAAAGTTGCGGGTAATTTCTTTCGCTCCCTTTCGAACGAGATAGGCGAAAGATCCTCCTACTGGGAGGAGGGAGGAAGGAAAAAGAACGATTTCAATTTCTTCGAAGCGCGGCGGCCGAATTACACACAGGTGGTGTACTCTAATGGAACGCGACACGGCGAAAGATCGTTCGAGGAATCCGATTAAATCGATATCGAACCTTCTCCCGTGAAATTTAATATGTGACAAAGGACTTAAAAAAAAGAGAGAGGAGGAGGATAAAAACGGAAGAACGATAGAGAAAGAATCGTAATCCAAAAGGTGGAAGCCGGAAGAAAGGATAAAATATGTCGATGGTATCAAAGAAGAAATTTGGACGAGCTGAGTTTTCCTCTCAGTTCAAGATTTCGACTCGATCCTTTGATACTGTTGACGGATAAGAGGCGAGTAGTTGCTTTTTTAGAAAAAGTACAGGGAAAAAACTTGAGCTTCCCTTTTATCTTTCTTCCTCTCTTCTCTATTCCCATCTCTCTTGTTTCCACGACGCTCGATTTCGAGCTGAAAATGCTCAGAGTAATCCTTTGCGCTCTTCTTGCGCGGTAAAGTAAAGGGCATTCGCGACAAAATAAGGAGAGAAGATAAGGAGCCGTCTCTCTCCATCGTCCATCCTCGTTTTTTCGTCGAGAATCGTTTATCGAGCGATCATCGGCATTCTACGGATGATGTACTTCCCTTTCTTTTATTAGCCCGGCAAACGGAGTTTTATTCGACGCGAGTTCCAATTTTATCGACGTCTCGCGCCGCTTTTCCACGTGGAAACGTGCAGATCTGCATAATATCGCCACGCGTACACAGGAAAGATCGGTTTCTTCGGCACAAGCGTTTTACCTCCGTTTTTTACACGGATATGATGTTATTTTTATATCTACCTTTAAACTCCATCCAGGATCCATTAATTATTCTTCGATTAAAAGATTATTTCGTTGCTAAAAGAGAGATATTAAATTTTCTTTATGTATATTATAATTTTATACGGGATGTAAAATGAGGAGATACGAGAAGGATGATCTCTTGTGCAAAATTAACTATTGCGAAATTTTATTCTAAAACGTAATAAGAACTGATATGATATTCACAAATACAAATACAATTATCTAACGATAAAAAAAAATAAAAAAAAAAAATTCTTCCTTTATCCTTTCGTTATATCCTCGTTTAATAAAATTATTTTCCGTGGCCGAGCGAATATAAATATTTAAAAGCGGGAAGAAAAATAATCCGTCTTTCTTTCTTTCTTTCTTTCCCTTTCAACGCTTTGAACGGGACTCTTACACGAGTCGAGGGACGGCGATGCACGACACGGCGAGTTTCCATCAGAGACGTCAGCGCCATTCAAACAACATTTCTCTCCGCCCATAGAAAAGTTTCTGTCCGCGAGAGTGGCGTGCTTAACGCTCAATCCTCGCGGTGTTGCGCACGGTTCGCATTAGTGGGTCGTGGCTTATCGCGCTAAATGCCGCGCTCGTAAATCTGATCGCGTTTACACGCCCAGAACTCGCGCCTTGTTTACGCCACTCGACGCCACTTTCGCGGTCACGGAATCGGCGTTAAGGGTTGCGTGTCGTCGCCACGATTCCTCCGCGTTAACGAGACGAATCTCCTCCTTTCTTCGGAGGAGGAAGGAACTAATTTTTTTCCTTTCTAATGATGTTAGTTTAAAGGGACAAATGCGTTCGAAAAATTGTATCGTAATAATTGAACTCGTTGAAATATTTCGAAATGGGAAATTTTTAAGTTTTTTCGCCATGAAACGAGATATTCGCGAAAATTGTGTATATATATATATATATATATATATAGTAATTTTTTTCTAGTCAGAGCAAGTGATTCGTAAGAGGATTTGAATTACATTCGAAACGTTGAAAATTGCCGCTTGTGAAATATTTCGAAACGCCAGAAAAATTTATATCGCAATTTTTTCTTTCTGATAGTAATTATAACAAATTGCGAAGGGATAATTCGTAGGATTTGGTTCGAGACACCCGCGTTCGAAAAATTGTATCGTAGTAATTGAACTCGTTGAAATGGCCCCTCGTTGAAATACTTCGAAAATTTAAAATTTTTTTCGCGATGAAACGAGATATTCGCGAAAAATTGTATCGTTGAAATGGCCGCTCGTTGAAATATTTCGAAATGTCAGGAAAATTTATATTCGCGAAAATTATATATATAGTAATTTTTTTCTTTTTAATATTAGTCAAAGCAAATGATTCGTAGGAGGACTCGAAACATTCGCGTTCGTAGTAATTGAATGGACGCTTGTGAAATGGCAGAAAAATTTATATCGCAATATTTTCTTCTTCTATAGTTAGTTAGAGCAAATATATTCGTTGTGAATGGATAATGAAACTGTAATTCGATACACTCGAAAAATTGACACGTGAAATATTCGAAACGCCAGAAAAATTTATACAATAATTTTTTCTTTCCGATATTAATTATAACAAATCTGCTCGTTCATCGTCCAATGAAACGAGATATTCGCGAAAATTGTTATATAATTTTTTCTTTCTATTATTAGTTAGAGCAAATGCATTCGAAGAAATAATTCGTAGAAGGATTTGACTCGAGACATCCACGTTCGAAAAATTGTATCATAATAATTGAGTTCGTTGAATGGCTGCTTGTTGAAATATTTGAAAAATTTACATCCATTGAATATCCAATGAAACGAGATATTCGCGAAAATTATATCACATCATTCAATTGTGAGAGAGAATTTGTTTGTACGAGTTAATTGTGAATAATTGATAAGATTATGTTGCTTGGTACAGGAGGAGAAAAGAGAAGAAACTGATTTGATGATGTGTTGCAGGACACGTGGCCGAGCAGTAACGAGGGGAAACTTTCGAAAATTCTAAAGTGGACATGCGTGTCAAAGATCGGGCTGAGGCTGCACACCGATGACGCACGGTAAGCTCGACAACGTTCCCTCCGCGATTAAGGAAGAAGGAGGGAGAGGAAACGCGAATTGAGGAGGGCGGAATGAAAATGCGCCGCCGAGAATGAGCGTCCGTAAATGGCGCGGGCCAACGAGGAGCAACGTTTCTTCGAACCATTAGGTGAAAGGCCCTCCCTCGTCGCGTCTCTTTCTCGCCCGTCTCTTTCGACTCGTTGCTCCTCTTTCCTCATTAACTTGATTGCCCGATACCTCTCGTGGTAACGAAACCACGCGTGCCACTTCCTGCTTCGCGCTCCCCCATTCCTCCACGTGAAAAATGGCCCGATTAATTCCACTCTTAATTGCCATTTGGAAACGCTGCAATTGCTATTTTCTTCCTACATTTTGTATTCCCTAATTGTATAGAAATATCTCGTGTCGTATTAGAGCTTGGGAGCTCGCGAGCAGATGCAGAATTTGTTCATTTGATGAAATAACGCGTGTTTAAATATTGCGCTTTAAAGGCGCGTGTTCAACGAACAATTCGATTTTAATATTATTTCGTAAACACGGTATTCCTTGGTCGATTTATTCCGCGATATTCGCAAACGTATCTGTATATCAGCAGCGAATATTAATTTACAAATTGTTGCGGAATTTAGCGGTGTAAACTCGATTTGAAGATATATTGAACAGTTCACAACGAATACAATTTAGTTAAATAATCGCAGAGTAATGTTCGCAAAAATATCCATTACCAATAAACATAACTTATTAAAATGTTATGAATGCAATGTAGACTTAAAGGCTCATATTCATTGAACAGTTCATAACAAATACAATTTAATTAATTCATAAAATAATGGAAAGATATTCATTACCAACAAACATAAACTTAAAGACTTGTACTCATTGAACAGTTCATAACAAATACAATTTAATTAATTCATAGGATAATATAAAAATATCCATTACCAGCAAACGTAGACTTAAAAGCTCATACTCATTGAACAGTTCATAACAAATACAATTTAATTAATTTGCAGCATAATATTCTGAAAGATATCCATTACCAGCAAACATAGACTTAAAGGCTCATACTCATTGAACAGTTCATAACAAATACAATTTAATTAATTCATAAAATAATGTAAAGATATCCATTATCAATAAACATAAACTTAAAGACTTGTACTCATTGAACAGTTCATAGCAAATACAATTTAATTAATTCGCAGGATATTGTAAAGATATCCATTTCCAGTAAACACAGACTTAAAGGCTCATATTCATTGAACAGTTCAGAATAAATACAATTTAATTAATTCGCAGGATAATATTCGTAAAGATGTCCATTACCAGCAAATATAATTTATTAAAATGTTACGAATAGCAATGTAGACTTAAAGGCTCATACTCATTGAACAGTTCATAATAAATACAATTTAATTAATTTACACTATAATATTCGCAAAAATATCCATTACCAATAAACATGATTTATTGAAATGTTACGAATAATGTAGATTTAAAGGCTCGTTCTCATCGAACAATTCACAACAAACACAATTTAATTAATTCGCAGGATAATGTTCGCAAAAATATCCATTACCAGCAAACATAATTTATTAAAATGTTACGAATAGCGCATATTCGTCGAACACAATTTAATTAATTAATCCCAAAATAATATTCATAAAAATATCCAGCAAACACAATTTATTAAAATTATTACGGACAGCAATGTGAGCCATTCAAGCTTAAAGGCGCGTACTCATCGACTGTTGAACGAATTCGCTGGTCAATTTATTCCGATATTATTTTTGTTGTTCGTACAAAAGTTCGTAGTTTAAGAATTGTTGTAAACTGAAACACAGCTGCAACAGTGTAAATCCAGTCTAACGTATAATAACCTCCTTTCAAGCAGACGTTGATCGTTCTTCTGTTCTGTAACTCACGCGAGCTATTTGTGAATCGTTCAGCATAATGTGTCACAGTTTCTTGACTTATCTTCGCGCACACGGAATCACCGATCCCCCGATACGTTTACCAAACACTTTCTTTCTCCATTCTCCATCCGACCAAATGTCCATTCGAAACGTTTGATATAATATTTATCCGATCGACCCGTTCGTTCCTTGCTGGCGCACACGCAAAAATTCCATCCGGAATCGTCTAGCGGAAACGCAATCGATGGAGAGGATTGGTTTGCAGGCGAGTATTCCTTTTTTTCTCTTTTTTTTTTTTTACCATTCCTCGTTTCCCGTGTATTCGAATATTTAAATTAGATCCGCGTCATCGATGCGCGTCACTCCACTTTTCTTCCAACGCAAGGAAACGAAGGATAAATAAAGAATTTTTCTACTCTCTTTTCGTATTTCGGAAACGGAAATTCGATGAGAGAGAGAGAGAGAGAAAAAGGAGCAACGATTCGCATAATGCAATTTTTCCTCTCGGAAGAAGGTTGCGAAATGCATGATCACGCGTGAATAATTAATCGAGGCTCGACTCTCGGCCGCGTTGTTAAAAGATTCATCGAGCAAAATTCACGTATGTACCGAGAGCGGAAGTTAATAAAAAAAGGAAAGAGAAAAAGTTTATAGAAACAGGCTCTCCGAAAACTGTAGAATCATCGCAAGTAGAGTAGTGCTCTTGTAGTTCCGGGTGTAATTACGAAAAAAAGAGAGAAAAGAAAGGAAAAACAGACCCTCCTTCCCGTAATCCTTCCCGCGCTTCCAGAGAAAAATTCTTCCTCGTCCATTCATCTTAAAGTCTAAATTCGTGACAATGAACAAGTGATGGACAGAGAAAGTTACTTTTTAGTTGATTAGTTTCCTCGTTTAAGAAGATGCCAAATTATCTTTTGAACCGATTTATTATTTAACGTCGACGAGGGAGGAGGGAGGAGGAAAAAGTATCGCTTTCATTTGCCTGCCAAAGTGCCCCCTTGTAAAATAAACAGAGTGAATTCGCGGCAGAGATTTTCTTTTTCGTCACAAAAAAAAAAGGAAAAATTATCCCTTGACCACGATTTACCTCGTTAACGTGGAAATGTGTTCTCGTTGGAGAAAAAAAATTAAAAATTTCCTCTCGAAATGGATGAAATGAAATGTTAATCGAAAGAAAGAATTGGAGGAATAATTAGGAAGGAAGAATAATAAAATTGGTTTTCGGATAATTCGATAAAATTAATTGGAGAGGGGGAAGAAGATTGTTTGGTTGTTTTTATCCACGAGTGCTTCCTTTTCAATTTTTCGAGCCACGAAATTATTTTTTTCCCTCCTCTAAAATTCCATTTATTCGTGGCGGGACGCTGCACGCGTTCCATCTCGGTAATTCGAATTTCAATCTCCACCGCGCTTCCTTTTTTTTCCCTTTGACCACTTGCGTTTGCGTTTCTTTCGCGCCACGCGGAAGGAATGTCCCACTACGTGAAATTTCAGATTCCCTCGAAATCTTTGGCGCATCGAGGCCGGATCAAAAGGATGATGCAGCTTCCCTGATCGAATCGTTCCACGCAACGATTATTGTAAACGTTTCTTTATGCTGTGAGATTAAGGAAGATCGAATTTCTTGCTCGAGAATCGTAATCGGTCAAAATTAACGAGATTAATCGACATCGTCTCTTTTGAGCAATCCTGTTCTGGAGGGATAACAATGATCCAAAATTTATTTAAAATTAAATGCAACAAACTATGAATCCCTAATAATTCGAATGTGATTAAATTAAACGATTAATGTTAAAAGAGAGAATAATTCTGTGCCACTTTAAGGCGTACAAACTGTGAATCAAAATTACTGAATGCCCAATAATAAATGTGATTAATTATGTTAAACGATTAATTTTAAAAGAGAGAATAATTCTGTGCCACCCCTTTTCAGCCTCTCTTTAAAGCATATTATGAATCAGAATTATTGAATCTCTAATAATTCAAATGTGATTAATTAATGTTAAAAGAGAATAATTTTGTACCACCCTTTTTCAATCTTTCTTTTTTTATACTAAAACTATGAATCAGAATTATTGAATTTTTAATAATTTGAATGTGATTAATTAAAAGATTAATGTTAAAAGAGAAAATAATTTTGTGCCATTCTTTTTCAACCTTTCTTTAAAACATATTAAAACTATGAATCAGAATTATTGAATTCCTAAATGTAATAATATATAATAATAATAATAATTCGAATGTGATTAATTAAACGATTAATATTAAAAGAGAAAATTCTGTGTCGCTCTTTAAAGCAAATTATGAATCAAAATTATTGAATCTCTAATAATTCGAATATGATTAATTATATTAAATGGTTAATATTAAAAGAGAGAATAATTCTGCACCACGAATTCGAAGCATCCCCTGTTTTACCCTTTTTTCAGCCTCTCTCTCTCTCTCGAAATTTCCCCCCATTTTGGTATGCACTATTGCGCTCCACTTGCTAATAAACTTGGCGTTGAAACGCGAATCTCAACAACTCTCGTGGATTCCGTTGGCGCACGCGTCATCACCTTTGCGAAACCGCGTCGATCTTCACCCTCGAACCTCCAATTTCGAGGCAGCGAGCCAGGATGATGCGTGCACCAACATGATCGCGTTAGAAGCTTAGTCTGAAGAGGTAACTTTGAATGGTTACTCGAGCCACCAGTGTATTGGAAATACAGGGATTCGAATTCGGGTATTTTCAGGATGGATGGGCTCGATCGGAAGATATTGCCGCGAAAAAGAAGGGAAATTTAGAGAGGCGATCTATTTGGATCGAAAGGAGCGTTCTTTCAAATGTTTCTCTCTACTTTTTTCATAATTTTTGATCAAGAGAAGTTCGAGACAAGTTAGGAAATATTTAATGAAACGATTATGATAAACGAATATAATAATTGCAACTTGCTTAATCTTTCATGGACGAGTAACAAGTGTACGAAATGTTGTAGGATTAATAGAATAGGAAAGATTGGAAAGATAGTATATAATTTGAAGTGAATTATTAATTAGTTTATAAATCCAAGTATTTGTTTTTATCTTGCGTGGATTTTAATTGGTTAGACGAGATATTTTTGATCAAAGAGTTCGATATGCGAGACAAGTTGGGAAATTTTTAATGAAACGATTATGATAAACGAGTACGTTTTTGCAGCTTGCTAAGCTGTTAATCTTTCATGGACAAGTAACAAGTTTATAAAATGTTGTAGAATTAATAGGATAGGAAAGGTTGGAAATCCAAATATTTGTTTTTATCTTGCGTGGATTTTAATTGGTTAGATTACGATCTAAGAATTTCATGGATGTAGAATCTGTAAATTGAGCTTGGACGAGACGAAAAACTATTATTTGTTTTATATCTAACACGATCAAACTAAGATTCTTTTCAAGAGAAATCTTCTCTCGAATTTCTTTACTTTCTCTGACAGATGGAAGATACTTTTTATACGAAATGAGATTGTGAATCACGCTGTGTCGTTTCACAAAAATAATAACACTTTGACACTTTTTTACTACGTGAGAAAACCATGAACCATTTATTGTCCATCTATCCTTTCCTCGAAGCGTAGAAATTTAAGGAAATTCGTTGTTTCGAATCATCGAGTCCTGTAAAAAACTTTAATAATAAAAAAAAGAAAAAGAAACAGTTTCGAAAAGAATCCCGAAACAAAGTTTAACTATGGCCACGAATTCTTCGTTCGAAAAAGAAAAGAAGAGAAAGAGAATTTAAAGCGTTATCATCGAAGCGTTCACGGAGACAAAGTTGCAACGATTTCAGAGGATGACAACAGGTATATCTGCAACGCGTGCTTCGTAATTGAAAGTAAACAAATAGAATTAGTCAAGTTGTTGAAAGGGAAGGGGAGCCGGCAACTTGTTCGCGCCAACTTGACTCCAGTTTCCCAAACGTTCGATGGAATTCGCCGAGTAATTAAACGGCTGGCACGAGTCTTCCGTGGCACCTGTTTTCGCTTGGCAAACAGAGTCGACTCCTTCTTTCCTCCTTCTCTTCTTTTTTCGAGAAAGAGAGAGAGAAAGAGGAAAAGGATGTCTCTTTTTTACTCGCCGTCAACTTCGACCAGAAGAAGAAAAGTGAAACGAAGATTTGGAAGATCCCTTTCTCTCCCTTTCTTTTTCTCTTCACGGAATATCGAGGCGTCCCTTCAAAACGCCGACACCTCCTCCTCCTTCTTTCCCTTCTAACCCTTTCCTCCTTTCTCTTTCATATTTCACGGGGAAAATAGCGGCGGGGATAAAGGCAACTTTTTCGACCTTTGTCCCCGCGGGACGACGTTTTTGTTCAACGTCTCCCCAAAGCCACCCTCGCTTGTCCGTAAACTTTAAACGACCTTTTCATCTCTTCTTTCTCCTCACAGGGGAATAATAATTTTCCCCGCGTGCTTGCAGCGATTAAATCTCGGCGAATTTTCACTTTTCTTCCGCGTTCTTCCTTCTCTTTCAGAGAGTTCAGAGAAAGAGAGAGAGAAACTCGTCGAGAGCATGCGTTGGTTGGCAAGAGTGTCGATTCGAATCAACGTTGGGAATACAGAGAGAGAATGTGTGTGTCGCAGCGAGGGAAAATTTAATAATCCAAGTTACGAATAATGTTACCTCGATAATTTATCGTTCGTGATAATAATAAAGGCAAATAATTGTAATGGGAAACAGAGGTTATGAACTGTATAATAGGAATAAATGTTATTCGAGCATTTTAACAAGAAATTATACAATTAAATAACTTTACTCGAAATTTTTAACTTAACTTTTTCGACACTCCTGTCGTGGCGTTTGCCTTTCACAAGGCGTAATTGAAATTCTAATTTCACAAACGTCGAGAAAGAAAATGATCTCGATTACCCTTTCTCAAACAATTTCCAATTTTTTCCTTTCGACAAATGAACGTACGAGCAACGTTAGATTCGTCCCATTTCTGTACACGTTCTGTGTACGTTCAAACTTGGAGATATCTCTGGAAAAAAAAATGAAAGAAAGAAAGGGATATGAAGAAGGGGATAGAGAAAACGTTTCAAACTGGATGAATATCCACGTGCACCCGTTCTTACATACATCCGTACTCAAAGCTGGATATAAACGAATATCTCTCTTTAGAGAAAGTTCGAATAACATCGAAGAGGAGGCAAAGAAGAAAGAAGGAGCGAAGGGGAGATACGGAGAATCGTTTCGAAACTGAATGAATATCCATCCACGTGCACCTCCTCTTCAACCGGCGAATAAGGAGGAGGAAGAGATGGTATGAGGACTTTAAAGCAGGAAGGCATTCCGTTTAGAATCGAGGGGGATTATTTTCTTACCGCCAGACAATCTTTATCCCATCGTTTCTCCGAGTGGGTCAAACTGTCTCTCTCTCTCTCTCTCTCTCTCCAACGGCCTCTCCTCGACACAACACGCGAGTTTCTCGTGGATAATCGTTCGAGACGCGATTACAAGCGTTGCCAATTTTGCTCGAGGATCGCGATTCTCGGTCGGAGAATCTTTTTTTCTCCAAGCCATCTTTTATCCGGAGAATATTTTAGAGCGGGCAACCCGTTCAAGGAACGTTATTTTCCTTCCGATCTTTTCTTCACCGGCGTAAGCCGTCCCTTTTTCAACCTTCCTCCTTCGCGTCAAAGCGTAATTTCCTCGTTGTCGATCGAGGGAAAAAGGTTCTTCTATCTCGAGAGTGTTTCTTCTCCTTCTTTTCTTCCGCCTCGATTAACATTAACCCCAATGGAAATAATTCCTTCCCCCTTATTTTTTCACCAGAATTCCTTCCAACCTATTCCTATTCCGTATACAAGAATTTCCAGACGAGTCGAACAACAATCTTGTCGAAATTCGGAGAACCAGTCCCTTTCGAGTTGAATCGATATTTTCGAATTCCACCCGTTGAACGAGCCGCCGTCCAAAATGTGCACAGCACTCGAGAAACCATGTTTACAGGAATTTTCTTTTTGGTGATTTTTATTATCTCGTTAGAAATAAACGATGAAGACAAAATATCGATGCTACGTTTCCAGAGAAAGGTACTCGATAATACTCGAATCGCTCGTACAATACAATATTTCATGCAGAATAATTATAGTCGCCTATGATATATCATAGTATCTTATGCAGAGCCACTTTAGTCGCCCATAATAACGAAAGAGTGTTAATTCGTCAACAGATAATTATATATACTGTTATTCCGCTCGATTAAATCTAAGATTAGAGAAGAATAGAATATAGAAAAATTGAATAACGAAAACACGCACAATCATCTTCGATCTTTCTTTCTTCCGAAAAATCGGGAAATAATGAAAACGCACGAGGTTTCCAACGTTTCTCCAACTCGTTGTCGCGTTACATTGCGGCCAATGTATGGAACGCGATCGACACGTTCCAAGAAAGAATCGCTTGACGGCGCGTTCAGTCTTTCTCTCTCTCTCTCTCGGTCTCATCCGTCACGCAGTTCGTCGTTTCTTCTCGCTTCTACGAGTCGAACAAATTGTACCTGGCAGCGAGACACGGCCGGTGAGTAATGGGCGTCGTAGGGGGAGACTCTCTCTTTCTGTCTTTGTCGCGTCGAAAGTCGACGCAAGATCACGGACGCACCTTTTCGACGAATAACACGAATCCCTGACAATCGCGGCAACGGAAATATCTCACGATTTGAATAAAAGGGACTATTTGTTTATTTTCTTCTGGCTTAATAGCCTCGGAGTGTGGAGCCAAGAAACGATGGAACGGATGGGCCACTGTTTTGATTAGAATTGCGGCGAGCAACGTGCCACGGGAGAATTAAACGTCGTTTCACGCTGCTTTCCTTCGCTCCCTCGTGTGTAAACTCGTGTGTCACAGCTGGACAACAAGATGGATTGTAGGATTAACCGGATATGAAAGTTTGGAAAGATAGTATAATTTGGAGTATTGTCATTAACATTGCGATATAAGTGTATTCATTTTTATTGTACTAGATCGTGGATTTCAATTTCATCGATGGAGTTTGTAAATTGAAATATTGTAGCGAATATCAATTTTTTCAATTTTTGAAAAACCCACTCGTTTATCGGTTAACAGTGATACTCTCAAAAACTTCTTCTTTTCGTAATTTAATTAATTCGCAAAGAAAAATCTTTGTTTCTCAAGAAGCGTTTACAAAAATTATTTCGATGGGATAGGAAAAAATAACGAATCGACGATAGAATGAGGATATCGAGTTCTCGGAATTCTCGGAGAGGATTGGCAATGGGAGAGGATGGCAAGTAGGCGGAGGAGAGACGCGATCCTCGATTGCCAATCGGATCTTCCTTCTCCTTTGTCCCGCGTGTAATCCCACGTATTCTCCACCGACCAAAGATGTTCCGCAGGGAAAGTGGTTAACAAGCGAGTTTTCAACTGTCGAGCTGGCTAATTGTGCCGGTATTAAGTCGCAATTAAAGTTCCTCCCGTTTAAATCGCGTCAATAACCGGCGAGCTAAGCTTTTCTTCTCGTTCATTTCCTAGATGCCGCCCTAGTGTCTGTCTGCCGCCCTCTTCAAACAGAACTCTTAATTAAACGAACGAAATTAGACGTGTATTAGCTCGTGGAATTTCTTCACTTTTCTTTTCTCGGTCGGATGGAAAAACGATGTATTTTCGAAATTGTAATCTAAATTGGCTTTAACCACTTTTTCCAACCGACACATTCCATTTTTGTAAAACTTTATAGTTCTAATGCGAAGGAATTCTTCGAATAGTTTGCCGTTATAACTTGTTGAGCCTCGAATATGTTTTTTTTTCAAAACAATTATAAATGGCGAAATACAAGTGGTGAAATATCTAGTAAGAATGGGTTAATGTTTCTCTATTTCAGCTAATTTTTGTGAAGAATAGATCAATGTTTATTAGAATGCTGCTGTTATTGATATTCTCTTTATGAACCCAGCACTTTTTTCCATCGTAACGATGGTTTTAGTATTTATGCAGGATTTTCCATTAGCATATCCAACCATCGATCGATTATATAGTATTCTCATAATTCTATTCAAAAATGGACCGAGCTTTACGCGATAAACACACTTCCAAACGCCGCAATTTTGATCCTCCTTTTCCAATTTTTTTTTTTTTCACTTTATCCATTGCTTCCAAATGTTTGAAAACTTGTGATAACTTCGCTTCGACTTTGTTCAAGAATCTATTTTGAGGCTCATTTTCAAGATTCTCGTCTCCAGACAGAATGAATTTTTGAAATCAATCGAAAGTTAATCTTAATATTTCGAATAATATTCTAAATTCGTTTAAAACTTTTCAATAAACGATTATAAATCGATAGAAAATCGATAGACAAGCGAAAGATATAGAGTTTACAGGTAGATTTATTCTAAAATTGATAACATAAATTTTGAATATATATATAATAAAAAATGATATTTGGAATACTCATCATGCACAATATTTTAAAGTTCACAATATTTTAATATTCCTTTGTAGGAGATATTTATAGTTACATTGATTGATATTGTATCGTTACAATCATCTCGTTGATAATTTTTGCAACAATTTTACAGTTTCCTTCAAACTCAAACTTAGCTTAGGTTCACCAATCTACTCTCCAATAGAACTTTGATTATTCCTAATTATTCCCTAATTAATTCGAGTTCTAAACTTTTACACGACGTTTCCCAATGGTGTATAGAATAAGAAAAATTTCACGGGAAAGAAACTGAACTCCCTTTCGATTCCAACGAGCACCAACGATAACTCGTTCGAGGAGGGGAATTGTTGCACGCAAAGCTGCGGAGAGTTACGCGCCAATGCTTGTTGGAGCGCATAGTTCGATCCTCTTACCTAGGAAAGTACGATATTAAAGATTTTAATCCCTCCTCCTCCTGGATTAAATCGTGTTCGATTTCACATTCTCGTACAAATATATAAATAATATTGTGAAATGATAAAAGATTCTCTTTTTATCTATTTATGTTTCAATAATTGGGAAAAGTTTCAGATTTTCGTTCCGTTTCCCTTTTTCCTTTCCAACTTCCACGCCTCTTTTTTTTTTATTCTTTTTAACCATTGTCCACCAGGAGGAAGGAAGGAAGGGAGGAGGGGAGACGCGCGTGGAATTCGTTAGGAGTCACGAGCAAGTAATCGGAACCGCAATTGGAATGAAATTTGTTGGAAAAGTAAGGGGCCGTTTATCACCGCTTCTCTTCCCTATTCACTTCTCTTTCAAAGGAAGAGATAAAGCATTAGAATTAGAAATTCGAAAGTGAAACTAACTCTCAGAAATATTCCCTTTCCTTAAGCAAGGAGGAAACTCCCCATCTTTTGCCAATTCGAATTCGATCGAAAATTTTTTCTCTTTCTTTTTTAAGATTGTTATTCGACGTACTTTTTTCCCGCGCGCGGGAAATTTCAAGCGTTCCAAAGCGGACGTTGGTAAACTTCCTCGGCTTCCGGAAGGATGTTCGAGTCGCGTACCGAGGCGACTCGACTTCGATGGTATTCGAACTACGGAACTTAATGGATTCGGCGAACTCGAAGCCTGCTTTCTGGCTGCCGTTTTGTTTGTTCTCGCCTACCTTTCCTCTCTCTCTCTTTCTTTCTCTCGTGAATCAAAGCCGTAAAGAAGGTTTCTATCAACCTTCTATTCGCGAGAGATATATAAAATTTTAACCCTATTTAACCCATCGATACAATCGTTGGCGAACTGTGGCAAGGAATCAAAGGTCGACGTGTCTCGCGGGAGCGATTTCTAGATCCAAATTCGCCGTATTGGATCAAATATTTGCGCAACGTGTCGCCGGTTTATTGACCTTTCATCATGATCTTTCGTCAAAATTTATTTTTATCATCGAGTATTCGATTCGAAATCGTACGAGGAAGCGAAAGAAGAGAGGAGGAAAAATCACGCATCGAGTAACCATAAACGTTTCTTTCTTTCTTTTATTAATCTGACGAAGAAAGGAAGAAAAGGATTCGAACTTCTCTTCCCCAGAAAAACAATATTTCTAATATTTATCCAATATTTATGGTAGGAAAATATCTACCGAAAATTCGAGTAAATCTATATCGACGATAAAACCTCGTTCGATGCATCCCTTATGCAAACACGGGCCAATATACATATATTTTCATTCGGGGATGGTTTGCCCAACCGCCGCCTCTCGATGGTAAACACCGTTCTCGAATTATTGCGCGCCAACAATTCTTGAACTCGAAAGGAGGAGGAGCGCGGATTTCGCAAAGCGAGGAAAACGATGCATCCTTTCGGTTTTTTAAGTCGATCGCTCTGCCCTGCTGTTATTTAACCCCTTATCAAGATTATTATCACCCTTCGCGCTTAACCTTCTCGCAACACTCTTTGTATCGTTTCAAAAGAATTGTGTAACCTCGAGAAAATCATTGATACGAATAGTGTATCGAGAAATAATGAGAAAGTTAGGTTAGATTAGATCGTGGCTAGTCGTTCATTCGAATTTATTTCGAAGTGTACGAATGAACGTGTTATAAGCGTGACTTGGGTCGGAGCAAAGGTCATTCGTAAGTAAAGTTGTAATTGATGAATTGAAGGATTAATTGGTTTAAAAGTTTGGAATTTAAAGTTACCTTAAGTGTTTGAGTTTATTCGTGGCTACGATAATTGATCAATTTTAGAATTAATCGCGATCATTTCGATGGTTTCGTTTTCTATTTACGTAAATGCAAGAATGAATAAAATTTTAAACGGAATTAAAGTTACTTTTGTGATAAAGTAATCACTTAAAATAATTGTATCCAACTCCAGATCTTAAAGATATAAGATCTCGTCGTGTTTTATATTACAATTAATTGTGTCGTAATTCTTTGAACCGCTTTCAATAAAACACATTAATCATCGATAAAATTATATTAATCTATCATTAAATTACATGAACACGAAGACGAGTAAAGTTTCAGTGTTCAAAGGAATACGATACACAATAATGACCAAGGAACAATTATATAGCGGTTACGAATAATAAAAGTTACTCGTGCAATATTTCGCGACAAAGTGGATAAGCTTAAAATAACGTTACCTTTAATATTTTAATTTTAATCAGGTTAAAACCATTCGACCCTGATGTTGAAAAGAATGTAAGATCTTATCGAATTATTAAAATCGATCTTAATTAATAACAACGTCGCGTTTAACACGACGATGCACCAGCAACGATGCAACCCCGACCATTTTTCTAATTGAACCGGGGCAGAGACGCGCACGCAGCTAGATTAAAACGCGCGAGTGAAATTACAAGTTTCCCCCCTCCCCTCCCCTCTCCTCCGTGCTCGGTGCCCTTCCCTAATTACCGAGTGACGATTATTTAACAAGTATAAGCGGTGCCCGCCACCACTTTAATTAAATTACCACTTATCGTATCCCGCGGCGCAGTTGTGCGGCTTCGTGTCCCCCCCACTCCGTACCCACGTCCACGAGAATTTCTCCCATCGCCGGATATTGTTCCCAGTTCCCGCCACTTTCCTTCCGCCACGCGCTCCTTCCTTCCCCCCTCCCAAGAATCGATCCTTACGCCTCCTTCCCCCCACTTCTTCTCTCGATTACAATCAATTCGCGTTGATCGGGAGGAAATAATTTTCCCTCGTTCGAAACTTTCCTTGAATCGATTGGAAAACCGAATCTTCACTTCGACCGCGATATAAACGTATTTTAGATCGCGTTGTATCGAAATTCTCAACAATGGCAAATTATTAATTTAATTTATTAACGCTTTAAACGTTTAAACGTAAAACGAATGAAAACGCGTATCCATTAAGTACGCGTTTAATGCGCCAATTTTCGACGCTCTTGTTTGAGGTTATGTAATAAGAAGGCGACGAGAGCGCTCATCTCGTCGATGGATGATCGATCGACGCGCCTTCGGTCGCGTTGTACGTTCTCAATCGTAGGAACGAATCGTTCCGTATCGATTAAGTATATTGGACCGTTGGAATATGGAAGGTTGTGCCGCTTTAACTCTCTCGCTCGATCCGGTTCTCTCGTAATCAAGACGTCGCCGCCCGAGGCTCGCTCCTTCCCGACCACATTTTTCTTCCCCGCCCACGCAGATAGTCGCGTAGTACTACGACTCTCTCTTTCTTTCCCTCTCTGCCTTCGTATCATTTATATTCTTTATCCGTTAAAAGCTTATTTAGATAACCTCTTCGATGTTTATTTTAGATAATATATATATATATATATTTATATTAATCAACTTTCGACTCGATTGATTGCGAGTCGACCGTTATAACGAATCGATTGAGGAAAGATACTTTCGAGATACTTTTGTTTAAAAATGTCTATATCCGTTTCGATATCCATTTCTCGTTTCAAGAGTGACGAGAGATACGTACGCGATATAGGAAACGTGTATGGAAAAAGTTAGGTTATGCGCGCGAGTTTATTCGTAGATGGATTCGACGGGATGAAAATCCGGAAAATCCGTGCTCGTTGAACGTCGGTCGATTTATCGGTCGGTTACCAAATTGCGGTTAATTCGATCATATCGTCGGCCACCGACGATCGAGAACGCATTAACCAGTCAACGAGTTTTTCCGAGTCGTTGAATCGTTCGATTTGATAAAACTGTGTATACGAAAACTTTTATTTGTTCTGGCACAAGTAAACTCTTTTTTATGTCGATACGCCACCTCTTTTCTCGCTCTCTCTCTCGTGAAAAATTATTCGCCTATTATTGGAAAAGGATTTTCACGATTGTGGGATATACGGGGAAAATTTATTCGATTATTCGAGAGTGGTGACGTTTTATTGGTTAACGTAAAATCGATTCGGTTGAATAAATTTATAGCGCGGTAAAGAAAACAGGGAAACGACTGGGATACCTTTTTTTTTTATCGAACATATGGCCTTGCGAGCTTTATCGACGTTTTTTTCGTGGCAAAAATCATTACGCGTGTTGCACACACACTGGACTCGAATAATTAACGCGTAGAAACGTGGAAACGAATCGATGATATCGAAACAGGTTGGTGGGCCTGCTAGTTTTATCGCGTATTTTTAATGAAAACTGAGAAACGACAAAGGAAAATATGTTCAATCGGTCGAGATATTAATTGTAACTATGATTCTGCCATGTATTTTCATTTTCCTCTTTCGCTCTGTTTTTTCACCGTTTTTTTAATTTTGACGAACGAAATCCATTTGATTTTGGACTCTTTTTCCTATAAGAGAAGCTTCACGTTTGAGGAAATCGTGAACTCTATAATGCACCACTTATTCACGTTTTAAATTTCAATATATTTCGATATATTTAGATTTGAAAAATATTCTAAATCACTTCGAACACCTCGTATCCACCCACTCCAACCACACTTGGCGAAACAAAAATTCGAATGTTATCCAAAAACCGATTGGAAAAAACAACGAGATATAAACGAGAGATAAATATATGAAAACAATCTCCTAGTAAGTCTATCTATACTGGATTGGCGTGTCGCGAAGAATTTTTACCAGTGTGTATGCGCATGCGTAACAACCCGGTAAACCGTAATTCCCGAAGAAAGTTGAGGGGAGAGGAGGAAGCGACGTAAAGACGAAACGAGTGTCCGTTACGATCCTTTAAATGCCTCGTGTTATTTCCACCAGGCGGCAGGACGATATCCACCGTAATAACGCGATAAATAACTTCGTCGCAATGTTCCGTATACGTAAGATGGTTGTTGCTTCGTGCACGCCGTTTGGCCAGGCCTCTTTATTCCGGGCCATGGTCGGTTTATACGCGTTAATTACGTGTTCCTCGGGTCGCGCAAGATGCTACGTTAAACGGTAAGTCTCTCGCTAGTTCCTCGCTGCTTGAAAATGAAACGTGTGCCTCTATCCTTCGACACGATGGAAAAAGGAAATTCCGATTGTTTGAGGTTAACAAGTTCGTGGATCGACTCGAAATTCGTAAATTCATAAGGATCGTCGGTGATATTATCCAGTTATTATTCTTATTCCCGAGTCAAGTGGAGAAGTGTGTTCTCGAAGTTTCGAATTTATTCGAAATGATTCTAAACAATCTTACAGGTAAGATTAGATTGATTTTTGAAATTATGCAACGAAGAAAATGTTCTTCTCGCCAATAATTTATTACTATTATTATTATTATATATGTTATTTATTAGATAAATAAGAATTTAGAAAACATACAAAAAAAAATAAATTGTTGGCAAGGCGAAACGGTTACGCGAGGCCATCGAATTTCACGACCACTCTCGAACCTTCTCGATTTATATGCTTTCCTTCGCCGAGCGTTAAATCGTGCTAAGTATAAGATAAACACCGGCACGTTGCAAAATCGCGAACAGATCTTGCGTCGGATAGATGATCGTTCTCGCCGAGGAAGCGAGGGAGGGAAAAATTCGAAACGAGCTCGGCAGAAAATCTGAATACGATAACCTAGCCGAGCACCGGATTCCGTTTATTCCTAGGCTGGAACCGCACTATTATCCAATTTTCTATTGCGGAGATTTGCACGCGGCGATTGCACGCAGAGGCGGATGGCGTGGGCCGACTGTGCTCGTTCTTCCCGGCTGGTCCCCCCGTCGAGCTTTTTCCCCGCCGTTCCGACGCCTCCAGTTGGGTGCAACCTGCGCTCGAATCGAGCGCGGTAATAAAATTGATATCGAGTCGATCTCGTGATTTTTTTTTTTGTTTTCTTAAAATAAACGTATTATACGCGGAAGAAACCCACAGTCGTCGTAATTGAAAAATTGAAGAATGCTTAACGAGCGATTTCAATTAAATCCTATGAGTTAATTAAATAACTGGCCTTTGTAATATCCATTAGGGAAATAGAAAAATAAAACAAATCTAGTAGGAATTAAAAACTAACTTAATTTACGTGATGCTTATGAATATATAAAATTTTGTAATATTTATTAGAACAAAAATAAGAAGTATATGTGAAATTTTTCTTTTGATTTATCAAAAACTTAATACGATTTTGAATTGCTCTTTGCGATGTGTATTAGAGTGATAGAAAATAAATAGAGATTTTTTATCAAATCCTATGAATTAAATATCTTTATAATAGTTATTAGAGCAATAGAAAAAAAAGCAAAAATCAGAAATTAATTTATTTTGCTTATTTGATATATATAAATAATTGTAACTTTATAACATTCAGTAGAACAAAAAAAGAAAAGAAAGTCAATAAATGCGAAATTCTCTCTTTGATTTATCGGAGACTTAACCTAATCTATACGCGATACCATGAATTGTTCTTTGTGTAGAGTGAAAAGCAGAGATTCGTTTTTTTCGTCGAATTCTATTAGTAAATAGTTGGCCTTTGTAACATTCATTGGAACAAAAGAGAAAAATAAATCGGTATTATTCCTTCTTTTCGAAATTAATTCATCTTGATTTATCTAATCTACACGAATCTGCCATGAGTGATAGAAAATAAATAGAGATTGGTATTACATTAACTTATTGTTCGAACAGACTCAACTTAATTAAACCTACGAGTTGCTCTTTGCTATATCCGATAGAGATATATTGTATACTCTTTCGAAAGTAAGACTAATTTAATCTCAAGAGTCGGAGACTAACCTAACCTAATCTAAACGTGATGGCAAGAGTTGGTCGACGAACAACCCACGCAACATCCATTAGAAGAATGATAGAAAAGAGATGGCTAAACGTCTGTGTGCACGCTTCTTTTCAAACTTCTCCCTCCCCTCCTCTCTCAAACGTATGATTTATCTACGTATGGCTCGATCGAGGTAGAAAGAAAGAAGAGGTGGAAATACCTATTTTCAAAGAACGTTTCCTTTCCTTTCCCCTCTCCATTCCGAATGGAAAAATTCTCTCCAAGACTTGTTTGCGAGTTAAAAGGAAATCCCCTTCCCCTCCGATCGGGTAGACTTAACCGATACATCCCTGCTGCGTTTCGTCTTTATTCGAAGAAATTTCACGGAGGGGGGCGGAGAATTCCACGAGATGGAAAGAAAGGGATGAAGGGGTTCGAAATTACGACCACGAAACGATCGATGGGAGGAAACAATCCCTTTTTATATTCTCGACGCGATACACCGTATCATCCGTGTGATACGGTGTGATTCCGTCACGGTTTCTCGTCATTAAAACGACCTACCTCGAGGTCGCCCTCCTTCCCCTCCCTCGTCGTTTCGAAGTTCCTCTCCGGTCCGCAAGGCGGATAATGAAGGCTTGGGTGAGGTGGCGACGCGCCACGTGTGACCGGCATTTTCGTTTCGAAGGCGTTTTAACGGCGCTTGTGGATCGATCGATCGACCGATCGATAAAACAGTGTAACGTAAACGTTCCCCCCCTTCAAATCCGCCGAGGGATCGTTCGACACCTTGGAGGATCCATACACATCGGTGTGGACACACTGTGTGTGTGTCGTTTGCAAAATGCGAAACCTGCCGCCAGGAACCGTCCAATAAAAAGGGGCCTCCCTGAATGGCCGGCAAGGTTAATGCGATTGGATGATTGGCTCGATTAGCAAATTGGCTCGGGTTGTTGGTGTGTAGGACATTGGGATAAATGAGGATATGTCTATGCTGGGAACACGGCACTGCGGCAAATTGATGGGAAGGGATCGAACGACAGCACCGATGTCGTCGCTGATATATTATATGAGACATGGTTTTCGATAGACACGGCTTACGCGCCCGTGTCGCCTGGCCACGAATTAAACGCGGCTCTTGCGAGGTAGCAAAGAAAAAAAGATATGGAATTCCATTTTCCATTCTCTCTGTCATTGGTTTCGCTATTTTTAAATCGATAAAATTGCGAGAAATTGCGAATTTCAACTTAAAATGATTTCACGTATATTCGAATTAACTTTTATATTTTATGTAATATTTTACGTATATTTATGTACGTAAAGAAAGAAAATTCGTCTATATTGTTGTTTTGTGTGAAATTTTAAGGGAATATTTCGCGAAAGAAGGGAATCGATCGATCGAGTGGCATAAGTCTGCGTGGAAAGTGGAAGATAAATCCTACGTGTCCTATATGTCCCGATTTATTTCTCGTGCGGTTGAAAAACAAACAAACAAACACGCACACGTATACGAAACGGTATAGTAGGTGCGTCATCGAGCGCGAACGTGGGTCGTTTACTTTTAGGCGTGGGTGTCGAAAGGTGTAGCCCGAGATGGTTGCCGTGGTTGGCACGTGGGTTAACAGAAGGGCCGTATCCGGCGCGTGGCACAACGAAATTTTTCTCTCTCCATACCTCCATCGATTATTTTCACGCCCATTATCGCCAACATACGTACATTTGTATCTCGTTAGCCTTCGTTTTCGTCCCTTATCCCGCGCCGATCTTCCTCGCCCGAACGAGGGGGGGGACGAGCCCCCCCCCCTCCCCGTGCCTGAACACGTCGAGATACTCGCGCCGCTCGCTTATCTCGTAACTTGACCACGTTTAAGCACCTTTTGTACTCCCCCTGCCTTTTTTCGCTCGGCCGAACGAACCGAACTGTAGATGATTTCTTCCCGCGCCCGTTCCGTTCAATTTCTTAACCAACTTGAAATGATTTCACGCGCGAATTAACGTATAAAATTAACGTTTTATGTTGTAATATATTGTGTATCTTTATTGTGTAAAGAAGGAAAATTTGTCGAATATCGAAGTTTTATTGAAATATCTGATCATCAAGATGCTTCCTTGGGGTTTGTTAGGGCAAGTATATATCGTTCGATGTGTTTCGCGTTTCTTATTTTATCGAGAGCAAACTTTACAATCTTAATAAGTGTTCTCACATTCTATATTCTTCTCACACATCTCTATTCTTATTTTCCTTCTCTCTATCCTCAATTTCTCAACGAATAAACATAATTTCGTTATTCGATAACGAAAAATCAAATCTCATTTTCTCTTCTAATTAATCTCACTATTGTGTTCTATTTTTATTACAAAATAATATTTCTATTCCCATTACTAACAAACTCGAAAATATAGTTCAATCCGCAATCGTCGATAAAAAAAAACACCTAACCATTCGATATTATTATTATAAGATTACACGTGAAGAGCGATATTTTAAAAAAGTCGAACAAAAATAAATGTTTGCCGCATCGATCCAAGCGTCGCCTCTCGAGTTATCGCGTCGAACCGATAGTGAAACCGAGAGACTCACCATTCGAGTATCTCTTAAAGGGTTAAACACATATTCCAGAAGCGGAATTCATTCGTGGAAAAGTATTATGCGTGCGTTTCCGAGCGGAAGCGACAAGTTTGCCTCTCCCTCCTCTCTTTTTCACTCTCTTCGACTCTCGACAGTTTTTCATCACACGCGGAAAACAGTGTTGTTCCGCATCTTTGTTCCACATCTTTGTTCCACGGCAGAGGAATCGTAACGATACTTGCCAGCGAACTTTTGCTAGCTTTTATCCTTCTTCGCGTAGGGAAAAGTGTATTGGCGCGAAATTTCTCGTGTCTCGATTATCTCGGCTAATTCTATTCTCTGGAAACGAATAAACGAATATTCTCCTTTAATTACGGGTGTATATAAACAATTAATTTTAATGCAAGAATCTGAAGAATACGAATAATTTTCTCTCTAAATATTTTGATGAACAACTTGTGACAATTATTGTCTCGGAATAAATATTTTGAACATTTTGACGATGATCATATTCTAAGAGTATTGTGATTTGATTTTAATAAAATATTTTTTTTTTTTCGTTTAGAAATTTCTCGTGTCTCGACTATCTCGACTAATTCTATTCTCTGGAAACAAATAAAGTGAGCTATTCTCTTTAACTCTTTAATTACAGATCTATATAAACAATTAATTTTGATGTAAGAGTCTGAAGAATATGAATAATTTTCTCTCTAAATATTTTGATGAATAATTTGTGACAATTATTGTCTCTGAAATCAATAAATATTTTGAACATTTTGGCGATGATCATATTCTAAGAGTATTGTGATTTGATTTTAATAAAATATTTTTTTTTTATTTTGTTTAAAGCGATCGGTTAAGATTAAGATTTAGAGTGCTGCAGTTAAAGAGTTAATTCTTGACGAATGTCTTACATTAAGCAACGGGTAATACGATTTTATACACGCTTCGAATAGTAAAGAGATGAAGATCCAAGGAATTTATTCGCAAATGTACCGCGTTTTTATCGTTTGGAGAGATTTAATAAAAATCTATGTAGTAAGTTGTCGCATTTATTATTTTAAAAATATCAATATATAAAAAAATTTACAAATATACAGAAAAATAAAACGTGTAATAATATAAGTTAAAATAAAATAGAAAATACTTAAACAGAAATGAAAAGAATAAAATTACAATTTTATTAAAATATAAACTATAACATTAATATATCTACAATTAAAAATATTACAAGTTTTTGCGTCCAGAAGAAGAGCAAGATACATAGATTGAACAAATTGACATTTGTATTGACAAATCGACAAGAGAATCGTATCCATTCTATCTATCTAAATCCAAAACCTCCAACTTCATTACTCTCAGAGATCGTACTCTTAAGTAACCTCGCGAAAGAAAAATCTGCGTGGTAAAAAAGATAAACGAGCAATTAACCGAGCTTCTCTCTCTCGAGCATTAAGAATTAAAATTGAATGAAGCGCTCTTTTCGACTTGAATTTTCCATTCCTCGTTGAAACTTTTACACGGGCTGAAATTAGTCATCGCGCGTGTTAAAATATCCGAAACGGGCGTTTAAAAATTTTCTTTCATCGCCCACGCGACGAGAGACGGGTCACACCCATTTAATTTCACGGCCTCCTCCTCCTCCTCCAAGGGTTTCTCCCGTCGTGGTCTTTCCTCCTTATTCGGCTCGCGCTTCCTCTCCTTCGTTAGTCCCTCTCGTTAGCCCGCCATTTATATCCTTCCTCGTTTGTACATCAGGGAGGGGAGGGAAGGAGAAAGAAGCTGAACCCTTGGCAAGCCGCGAAATCCAAGCCCTGCCGAAAAAAGGAATCGCGCCAACTTGGAGGCGAATTGTTCCCCGATCGGTTACGCTCTAATTGGGGGAACGCAATTAGCGGCGAGTAAATAAAGCCGGCGTACGCTCTCTAATTAATTCTTGGCGGCTCGTTATCGGCCGTGAACCGATCCTGCCCGTTTCCATTTCACGCGCCCTCTGCTTTTCAAACGAATTCACCGCCCGGATCTCCCGATTCGAGAAAATTCGTGAGCGATCAACGACGCGTTTTTCGATGGATGCGCTAATGGAAAGGAGAGGAAAGAAAAGTGGATATAGATAGAAGCTTAAGTTGCTTTTCTAACAGGAATCTATGTCAGTGTACGATATGAAAGGAGTGTTAATCGAAAGAAGAAAATTAAATAGATAGTGAAAATTGTACGATTTTTAACGTCGCTGTAAAGTTTTAAACGCGTTGAAGAGATTAAATCGTGGATGTAGAAATCATTCGAGCTGCTTTTCGATATCATAATGAAAGATTATCGAAAAAGAGAGGAAATCATTTAAACTTTTCAATTTTTGTTGTAATAGCACGATGGAAGGTGTGCCAATCGAAAGAACGAAATGGTTAGAAGGAAACTAAATACAGATGTAAAAATCACTCGATTTTTAATGCGTCACGATAAAAGTAGATTTAGTCGAAAATTTTTAAAGAAATTTCACGAAGAAATTAAATCTAGTAGATATAGAAATCGTTCAATGCACGTGTTAATCGAAAGATCGTCAAAAAAGTTGGAAAGAAACTAAATAGATGTAAAAATTATTCGACTTTTTGATGTCACGATAGAGGCAAGTTTAATCGAAAACACGTCGAAAAAATTTTACGAAGAAATTAAATCTAGTAGATACAGAAATCGTTTAATGCACAATGGAAGGCACGATGTTAATCGAAAGATCATCAAAGAAACCAAATAGATATAAAAATCATTCGATTTTTAACGTTGTGATATCACGATAGAGACAAGTTTAATCGAAAACACGTCGAAATTTTATAAAGAAATTTTGCAAAGAAATTAAATCTAGTAGATATAGAAATCGTTCAATGCACGATGGAAGGCACGATGTTAATCGAAAGATCGTTAAAGCAACCAAATAGATATAAAAATCATTCGATTTTTAACGTTATGATATTACGATAGAGGCAAGTTTAATCGAAAACACGTCGAAATTTTATAAAGAAATTTTGCAAAGAAATTAAATCTAGTAAATATAGAAATCGTTCAATGCACGATGGAAGGCACGATGTTAATCGAAAGATCGTCAAAGAAACCAAATAGATATAAAAATCATTCGATTTTTAACGTTACGATATCATCTCATAAAGGTTTATGTGAAATACGTGAAAGAAATTTCACGAGGAAACTATAAAAATCATTCAAGCTTTTTTATGTCGCGGTATCATAAAGATCTATCGAAAGATTATCGAAGAAAATTTTCGAGGAAATTAAACGACAGATATAAAAATCATTCGTATGAAGACGTGTTAATTGAAAACGCGTGAAAGAAACTTCATATTCAAACTGATGAGCGATAATCGAAAGAAATTTCAGGAAAGGAGGCAAAGTACGGAAAGAGGTCGAACCGTGACGAAGATAGCGGCGACCGATTTCGTGCACGCGACCAATATAAGGAAAAAGGGTTATCGGAGCAGAAAAGGGATGGAACGAAGGGAGAGAGAGAGAGAGACGCGATCGATCGAACGCCTTGGCGAGGACGATGCCTCCTCGACTCGCACCGCTTTTTCTTCCAATCCCTTTGAACGAGTTACTTCCGGATTCTTCGATCGCAAGTCCTTGGTCGTCACGCGTTAACCATTCAATTTCTTTTCACTCGCTCGTAATTCGATCCAGTATCTTTCACCTATACTTGTTTTAATTACGACAAATTCTCAAAGTTATCGTATCAAAATGATCGATCTCAAATATTCGCGCAAAGAAGTTGCTTCCGGGTTTTTCGATCCCTTTCCATCACAATCGTAATTCTTTTTCCATTATATATTATTCAATTTCTTGATATTCTTCATTTGCTTGTAATTCGAGAGTGCCTTTTATTATTACTTATTTTTAATTACAATAAAGTCTCAAAATTTTCATGTCACTATATGATCAATCTCTTAAATCCAATTTCACGTGGAAAAGTTACTTTCAGATTCTTTGATCGTAAATCTTTATATTTTATTCAATTTGTTGACAGTTTCAATTGCTCATTTACTTATACTTTATTTATTTTAATTACAATAAAATATCAAAATGAAGAAGTTACTTCTTCGATCGTAAATCTTTTTCCGTCATATATTATTCTTTTTGTTGATAGTTTCGATTGCTCGTAATTCGAATATCTTTTACTTTTAGTTATTTTAATTACAATAAAAATATCAAAGTGAAGAAGTTACTTTTTCGATCGTAAATCTTTTTCCGCCATATATTATTCTTTTTGTTGACAGTTTCAATTGCTCGTAATTCGAGTATCTTTTACGTTTAGTTATTTTAATTACAATAAAAATATCAAAGTGAAAAAGTTACTTCTTCGATGGTAAATTCTTTTTCACCATATACTATTCAATTCCTTGACAGTTTCACTCGCTCATAATTCAATTACCTTTTATTACTTCTACTACGCTTTTAATTACAATAAAATCTAAAAATTTTCGATCGCAAGTTCTTTTCCACCATATATTATTCAATTTGTTGACAGTTTTGATTGCTCATAATTCGACAGTATCTTTTATTTCTACTTATTTTAATTACAATAAAAATATCAAAGTGAAGAAATTACTTCTTCTATCGTAAATCTTTTTCCGTCATCATATATTATTCTTTTTGTTGATAGTTTCGATTGCTCGTAATTCGAGTATCTTTTACGTTTAGTTATTTTAATTACAATAAAAATATCAAAGTGAAGAAGTTACTTCTTCGATTGTAAATCTTTTTCTGTCATATATTATTCTTTTTGTTGACAGTTTTGATTGCTTGTAATTCGACAGTATCTTTTATTTATTACTATAATTACTTATACTCTACTAATTACAATAAAAATATCAAAGTGAAGAAGTTACTTCTTCGATCGTAAATCTTTTTTTGTCATATATTATTCTTTTTGTTGACAGTTTCGATTACTCGTAATTCGACAGTATCTTTTACTTATATTCTACTTATTTTAATTACATAAATTTATTAATTATACATAATTTTATTAATTACATAAAATATCAAAGTGAAGAAGTTACTTCTTCGATCGTAAATCTTTTTCCACCATATATTCAATTCCTTCACAATTTCTTATAATTCAATAATACCTTTTATTACTACGCTTGTTTTAATTACAATAAAGTCTCAAAATTTTCGATCGGAAGTTCTTTTCTTTTCCATATATCATTCAATTCCTTGACAATTTCAATTGCTCGTAATTCGACAGTATCTTTTACTTATTACTATATTTATACTCTACTTATTTTAATTAAATAATAAAATATCAAAACGAAGAAGTTACTTCTTTGATCCTTTTCCACCATATATTATTCAATTTTTTGATATTCTTCATTTGCTTGTAATTCAAGAGTACCTTTATTATTACTTCTTTTTAATTAATAAAGTCTCAAAATTTTCGTCTCACGTATATGATCAATCTTTTAAATCGAATTTCACGTGGAAAAGTTACTTTCAGATTTTTTAATCGTAAGTTTTTATTCAATTTGTTGACAATTTCAATTGCTCGTAATTCGACAGAATCTTTTACTTATACTCTACTTATTTTAATTACAATAAAAATATCAAAGCGAAAAAGTTACTTCTTCGATCGTAAATTCTTCTCCTCCATATACTATTCAATTCCTCGACAATCCTTTTCACTCGCTCGTAATTCGAAACTTCCCTTTACCCTATTTGTTTCGATTACAATAAAGTATTCTCGAGGTTTTCAAAGCCTTCGTACGCGAGTATACCGAATCTCGAAAATGGAAGTTGGCGCGAATTGCGAACAGGAAGGATCTCGAGAAACGGATATCAGTCAAGTATAAGGAACGAAATCTATCCGGATTTTTCCCTCGCGCGGTGTCCCCTGGCCGGTGGCCAGGGACCTTCGAGGATGGATCTGCTTACAATTCCCCAACGCATATCCATCCATCTCCCCCCAACAGTCTATTTGAGATAAAACCGAAGGGGGTGGAATTTCGTGGACGAAGAAGAAAAAAAGGAAATAAAAATCCTCTAATCCTGGAACGAATTTTCTTTCAGAGTCGGTGACGAGGTGACGAGCACGACGACGACGACGACGACGACGACGACGAGCGCCACGGAGCCACACGAGTCGGAGGAAACGAATCGAGGGATCATGGCTAAGAGCGCGGAGAGGTTGCCCGGCACCTCGACCAGGCTAAGAACCAGAGACGACGGCTGCTGCTCGGTCAACTTCCTCAAATACGTTCTCCACATTTACAACGTGGTGTTATTCGTAAGTAATTCCAATATAATAATCCAATCCGAATTTTTCTTTCTCTATCGATTCTCCTCGAAATCTAACCCTTTAATTTAAGGATTAATTAAAAATTTGGAATTTAAAGTTACTTTAAGTGTTTGAGTTTATTCATGGCTACGATAATTGATCGATTTTAGAATTAATCGCGATCATTTCGATGGTTTCGTTTTCTATTTACGTAAATGCAAGGATGAATAAAATTTTAAACGGAATTAAAGTTACTTTTGTGATAAAGTATTCGCTTAAAATAATTGTATCCAATTCCAGATCTTAAAGATATAAAATCTCGTCGTGTTTTGTATTACAATTAATTGTGTCGTAATTCCTTGAACCGCTTTCAATAAAACATATTAATCATCGATAAAATTATATTAATCTATCATTAAATTACGTGAACACAAAGTTTCAGCGTTCAAAGGAACACGATAGATAATAATGACCTAGGAACAATTATATAGCGGCTAATAAAAGTTACTCGTGCAATATTTCGCGACAAAGTGGATAAGCTTAAATTACCTTTAATATTTTAATTTTAATCAGGTTAAAACCGTCCGACCCTGATGTTGAAAAGAATGTAAGATCTTATCGAATTATTAAAATCGATCTTAATTAATAACAACGTCGCGTTTAACGACGACGGCTGCTGCTCGGTCAACTTCCTCAAATACGTTCTCCACATTTACAACGTGATGTTGTTCGTAAGTAATTCCAATATAATAATCCAATCCGAACTTTCCTTTCTCTATCGATTCCCCTCGAAATCTAACCCTTGGAAAGTCACGAATATATCAATATATTCATATACACGATATTAATATATTCCAAATATGTTAACACATACACGATCGTTGTATACGCGATAATTGCGAGAGGGAGAAAAATGAACGAGACAATTTCTCTACGCCGCGGAGAGACCTACAGGGGCGTAGGCCTTCTCCCCAGCCGGAGGAAACGAGTTCTCTCCCGTCCCACGACCACGGGATTGTAAACAGGCGGTCGAACATCGGTGACCGATCGCGATACACGCCATAAAATGCTAATGAAGTTGGAGCGGCGAGCTGTAGCCCCGGAAAGGGAAGCGTCGAAAAGAAGAAGAAAAAAAGAGGAAATCGATCGGTAGCCTCGTTTAATTTAATGCATAAAAATGTCGACGCCTGTTCGAGAACGCAGGATTAAAGAGGAGCCTTGTACGTTATCCTTCTCCTCTCTCTCTCCATCCTCGAAGAGAAATATTCGAAAGGAACAGAAGGCATGATCGGGTTCAATATTAACTTTTGAAATCGAGATGGCTTTAAAAACTCGGTCGATGACAGGGATAATCTGGATGGAACAATGCTCGGATCGATCGCTCCCCCTTCCACCCGTCGAAATTCGTCGTTACTTGGCGATTGCCAGACCCGGTGTCAGGTTTGATGCCGTTGTTAACCGTGTCGAGGCGTGGTTCTCGAGGCAATAACGCGCGCTCTCCTCCCTTCTCGGAGTTGAAACTCGCATAGCTCTGGCGTGCACGGACGCCGATCGAATGGGGAATGAGAGGGCGGGAAAACCGTCGATCGGATCGGCAAGCAAAGTTGCGAACCGCGTTCGAAACGAAACGAGCTATGAAAGCAGTCCATTGGAAAAAAGAGAGAAGAATCGGTGATAATCGATTAATTAGGTACGAGGCTAGTTATTGATATATACGATTTTATTAATGAGGGATAAGATTTTTGAAGATTCGCGTTGAACTGTTTATTGTTTTATTAGATATAATTTTCGACTCCAATCGAGAATATACCTGTCGAGTATATATATATTTGGCCTGATGTGTATCCTGAAACTTTCGTTATCGGGAGGGATCGGACGGATTAATTGTTAGGGGAGATGGTTGCGGCCTATCTGCTAATTATCGATTAATAATAGACCCTGCCGAGTATCTGCTCGATACTTGGCCGTTCCGTAAAATTATTCTCCGAGCTTTCATCCTCTCCCCCTAAGATCTTTCAACGTCTTTCCTCCGTTCAGCGCGTAATAACGCGGCGGCCGAAACACAAAGAGAAGAGAGAAAGGGGAATGCGAAAGAGAAAGGGAGGGAGGAAGAAGGGGTACGCTATTTTGTTTCCCATTGTTTCGACATTGGTGCGTGCCCAAGCGCGCGGAAAAGCGCGGTGGAAAGTTCATTCGTCGAGCCATTTTCATCGTTGCTGTGCAATTTTTTTGGAAGAAAGGGAAAAAAGGGAAAAAAGGATGGGCAAACTTGTTGGAGGTGACATCTTTTTTTTTTAATTCGATCTCGCGTGGACGTCGATGCGAATTAACGCTCTCGTTTCGAACTGTCGTAAACATTTTCGTCCGACGAGAATCGATCGAGAAGAATAATGTTTCTTTTCTTTATTTCTTTATTTTCTCACTCACCTGTCGGTTTTCACGTTGGAAGGGGAGCGGTTCGTCGAGGAAAATTGCGGTTGCTCTCGATCCTCTTAGCTTTAAGCCGAATTAATTTTAACGATCGTTAATAACGAATATATATATATTCTTGGAGCGTGATTCGCGAGATTATGAAACGCGATTATCGCATTACGGCTCCTCGTTATACTTATAATTCGGCGCGTAAAATGGGAAACACTGGCGGTGTTAAAAATCCTCTCACGGCGGTGAATTGAAACCGTGTATTGAAACGCGCGTACACATCGCGCAAGTCCCATTTAAACGAACCTGTCCGGGGACAACCATACTTCACATCATGCTACGCTGCGTAATGGAGCCTCGCATAATGCGGATAATGCCACCTATTATTCCCGGTTTAATTACGATGCGGAAGAATTTTTCACGCAAACGTTTTCCCTCTAAAATGTACCGAAGCTTTCAATTACGAATCTCTTATTTTCTATCATACATATATTTTTTATGATTTTATAAGTGATCTTTTGATGAGAATTGTTTTCATAGATTTTTGCTCATAGGACAACGTATTATTTTCAGTTCGATCGAAGCAATTGAACATTTAGATAATGTAGAGATTTTTACAATTCAATTTTTGATCGATTTGTTGGGAAAAACAGGTTTTATGATATAATAGTAGAATAAAATATCATTTTCAGTTACTGTACGAAACATTTTTTTTTAAAATGTATAAATCGTTATGAATCGACGCTTTGTTCATTTTCTAGATATATTATCATATATTATCATAGATTATCATAGACACGATATACACATTTTCACAATCTTTTTCGATCTTTGCTCTATTTGTTAGGATTATTCACGATGTAATCATAGAACAACGTGTCATCTATTATTTTCAGTTCAATCGATACGAAACATTTGGATATTTAGACGATATACACATTTTTACAATTCGTAGGAAATATTTTTCAATCTTCAATTACTAAACATTTTCCTCTAAAATAAATCGACTCTTTTGTTCATTCTCCATCATATATATATTTTTACAATTCGTAAGAATTCTTTTTCAATCTTTACTCGATTTGTTAGGAAAAAGAGGTTTCACGATATAATAATAAAACAAAATATCATCTATTATTTTCAGTTCAATTACTATTCGAAACATTTTCTCTAAAATGAATCGACTCTTTTGCTCATTTTCTGCCATATACACATTTTTACAATTCGTAAGAATTCTTTTTCAATCTTTCCTCGATTTGTTAGAAAAAAGAGGTTTCACGATATAATAATAGAACAAAATATCCCCTATTATTTTCAGTTCAATTACTATACGAAACATTTTCTCTAAAATATACAAATGAATCGACTCTTTTGCTCATTTTCTACCATATACACATTTTTACAACTCATAGGAATTCTTTTTTAATCTTTTTCAATCTTTATTCGATTTGTTAGGAAAAAATTTCACGATAACATCATTTAGATATTTAGACAATATACACATTTTTAAAATTCGTAAAAATTCTTTTTCAATCTTTCCTCGATTTATTAGAAAAAAGAGGTTTCACGATATAATAGTAGAACAAGATATTATTTTCAGTTCAATTACTATTCGAAACATATTCTTTAAAATGAATCTACTCTTTTGCTCATTCTCCATCATATACACAATTTTACAACTCGTAGGAATTGTTGTCCGCTCGATTTGTTAGGGAAAAAGGGACAATTGTCCTTGTTCGCGACGTAATCGTAATCCGGCGTGATTTCCGGATTCGAAAAGGGAAAGAAAGAGGCGAAGCGGGGGAGGGGTGAGGATCGAAACTAGTCGCTCTAAACGAACGAAAACGACCGTCATCCGGCTTATTTCTCGGCCGACTGGTACAACAGCCGGGAGGTAATGGCCGTTCGATCACCTAGCGCATTCCCCCGGGCTACTTGCGATTTCCGCGCAGGAACGCGCGTAGGCGCGCGCCTGCATACCGCCGCGCCGTCCAAGGATCGCACTTGGCGCGCTCTCCCAACGCCTCTTTCGCCTCTTTCTTCAAAATCCCTTTCCACGTCCCTCTAATTAACGCGAATCGCTTTATAAATCGCTCGATAAATTTCCGTAATCGATATTTTATCCACTCGAAATAATTGTTGAAAGGAGTGTTGAAAGAATTTTAACAAAAAGAATCGCTCAATTCAATAAATCGAAATCTTATCCATTTGAAATAATTGTTGAAAGAGTGTTGAGAGAATTTTAACAAAAAGAATCGCCCAATTCAATCATAAATCGATATCTTATCGTCTCGAAATAATTGTTGAAGAGAATAATTATTGAGAAAATTTTAACAAAAAAAATCGTCCAATTCAATCATAAATCACTATCTTATCCACTCGAAATAATTGTTAAAAGAGTGTTGAGAGAATTTTAACAAAAAAAATCGCTCAGTTCAATCATAAATCGAAATCTTATCCATTCGAAATAATTGTTAAAAAGAGTGTTAAGAGAATTTTAACAAAAAGAATCGCTCAATTCAATCATAAATCGAAATCTTATCCATTTGAAATAATTGTTGAAAGAGTGTTGAGAGAATTTTAACAAAAAAGAATCGCCCAATTCAATCATAAATCGATATCTTATCGCCTCGAAATAATTGTTGAAAGAGTGTTGAGAGAATTTTAACAAAAAAAATCGCCCAATTCAATCATAAAAATTGTAGAAATGAAAAAAAAAAATAATGAAATTGTGACATAGTTGAAGAAAGATTCTTTTCTTCGTATTCGTAGAATAGGATGGTGGAGTAATAGTTAAAGGAGGTTTTTTAGAGAGTTTATTTATTAGACAGATATTCTTCTTCTGCTAGTTTCGAGATGGTTGAGGATTATTAGAAAGTTGGATACGTTACGAAAAATATCGAAGAAACGCTCTCGAAGAACAGTGAATTAACAGTGAAACGTAAATTTGCGCTTCGAATTGAAATTTTTTTTCGCCGAGTTAACACTAGATTTACGGAGCTAGATTTATATACTTTTTTTTTTTTTACTGAAATCCGTCTTTTCGACGGGTATATTAAAATTATTTATTTAAAATCTATGGATTTTTATTTACTGTTGTCTTCGATACATTTTTTACATATAAAAATATCTTGGATGTATATATACTTGTTAGATACCAGATATTGAATTGAAACTAATATTTTGTTCGTCGTCCAATTTTTCAGTTAATCGAAAGAGAAAATTCTTTCGAGTTTTATTCACTAGGCATCGATGGGTGCCAAATCTAAAAACAATTATAAAACATCTACGGGATTTATCTTTTATTTCATTTTCGTTTTCAGTATCTGAAATACGCATTCTTTTCCTTTTACGGTATGTATTGTGACAATTTTCATTCCTACTGTCGTCAGAATCTTCAATTTCGTTTATATTGTAAAATTCTTCCTCGCTTTGTTGGTTATTCTTCTTTTTATTCTTCTTCTTTATCAATTCCATATCTTTTAAAGACTTGCTTTTAGCTAAATAGGTTAAAATATATATTTTTTTGGTTTAGGAAAATATCTTGAAAAATTCAAATCTTCACTTACGAAAATAAATTTTTGTTAAGCTTCCAAATTTATTTATTTATTTATTTATTTACAAAACGCACTGTTGAAACTATCTCTCACGTGAATTTATTTTTTTTTTATAAAATAATAAGACAGATTCACTTACAAAAATCACTTCTGTAAACAACTCGTTTGATCATACATTTATTGCTAAACAATCTTCATTTTCTCTGTGTTGTCTTATCTTATTCATTGCTATTTCCTTTTTCTGTTAAATTTCGCAATAAATTGATCTACACAAATTAATCCAATTTGTCAAATTACTGGATTTTCGTAAAAATAGATCAACATCTATTATACAAATAATAAAATGAATAGAAATATATATTTTCCGTATCACCATATAAAAATCAATAACAACAATGTCTAAAGAATAAAATTTGCGTATTGAGAATTTTTAAGCCCAAAAACCCGTCAAATTAGCGTAAATTTAGTATTAATCCTCGTTGCTCGATTAGATACGCTTGGATCTGCCGTTCGTGTCCTCGCTAATTCCAATTTCATATTCGTATCGAATATGATTTCTTCCCCTCTCTCTTTCTCTTTCTCTCTCTCAGAAAACTCTTAGCGAAGAAGAACTTTTCCAACCGTTGGTTCGTGAAAGAATCCTCCGCGAGAAATCTTGATTCTTCGAAGGGAGAATAGGGGAGAGAAATGGAGATGAAAGCGCGAGACGCGAGATTATTCTAATTTGTTGCGGGGATACAACAGGTCTCGGGCCACCGCTGGATCTACGTGCCTCCCCCAGATTGAAGCCGGTGCGTTGTATTCCGGAAGCGAGCAGGCTCGTGGTCGTCCTCGCGGATCTGGAATCTCATTCTCGCCTCTGCGAGGAGGGAGCGTTTCTCTCCGCAGTTGGAAAGATTATCTCCACGGCTTTCTCATTTTAATGTGTTTCCATGCCGCTTGGATCGTCGAATTGAGAAGCGTGGTTAATTGACAAATGAGGGAGAAAAAGATCTTCTTGGAGATGATTCCTTTCGAATTCTCTATTTAATACGAGATCTGGTATGCATAGATACTTTCAATAATATTAATTATATAAATTTAAGTAATTAACGAAATAATGATAAAATTAGTTTCAATAGAGAGAAGAATATTCTCGACTTGGAGATGGAAAAAGGTTCGATATTCTTCCCTTCCGTCAACTGTAGAAAGCTGGAGAAATTGGGCTGGAATTTTTGGACACAGCTTCTTATTATCCCAACTTATTAACAGCTTCGTTCAGATTTCGTAAGAATTTTAACGCCTTTCGAGATCTTCGCTCCGTATGATAGACTTAGTGACTATAGATTTGGATACATAGACTTGGTGACTCTGCTAAATTTATTCTGGAATAGAGATTCTCCAGGAAACGAAAGTGATTTCGATTAAATTAGCCTAGGCTCATTCAAAGACGAGGATAAATTGTTTATCATTACATTCTGGTGACTCGAAAGCAAGAGTAAGTTGGCCTTTTCAAAAACGTCGAATTTTGTTATCCGAAAAAAAAAACGTAGACCAAGGTCTTCGAAATCTTCTGGAATCGATCCTCTAAAGCTGTTTCTTTACACGATATCAAGTATTATATCAGGGGAGAGAAATAAACGTTGGTGGGGTTGGCCGATGATATCTCGAGTTGCAGCTGCAACGTGGAACGAAGCGAAGAATGCAGCAGGACCGAACTCGAGAGAAATAATCGCGTCTGTTTTCCCTCTGCCCTCGTTTTTTCCCCCCCTCCTCCTCCTCCTCCCACTTAATACACCAAATAGAAAAGGCAGGGATAAATAACGTTGTTGATGCGAACCACTCGCTCGCCGATTTACGAGCTTCGAGATCTTCTCTTCACTTGGCTGCTCGCACATTCGATACGTGTGTGATGCACACCCTGTGTGTATGTGTGTGTATATATATTGGACGTGGAAACAGGCGACTTCTTATTTGCGCGTAATTCGCGGATACAGCGGGCAAGATTTAAAATTAGACGCATCTCTGACATACTTTGCAGAAGCCAACGTTACGTAACTGTACGAATATTGCACCGAGTCGAGGAAAGAGAAGAAGCCTCGTCGTGACAAACAGGTTTATTCGGCGCGAGGAAATAATAGAAAATAAATTGGATTGTTTTTCTAATGCGAAAACATCAGCGTTGGAAAAGTGAAGCAATTCTTGACGTGTTTTGATGGGGAGAAATATTTTTAAGCAAAATGTAAAAAATCGTGTGTTATGAGGCGAAAATTCGTAAGAGGATTTGGAATTAGAGATGCGATATTTTTATATTTATCTATTATTTTTCTAATTGGAAAGAAAAAAGTAGGGAAGAAGCACTTGCTCGTACCTTATATAGATACATGATTCTTTTTATAAATCTTGGGAAAAATTCGTAAAAGGATTTCGAATTTTACGAAACTACTTTTCAAACTTATCATTTTCGTCACTTACTCCCAATCAACGAATTCTATAAGAATTCTTCCCCTCTATAAACGTGGCGCCAATCTCTCCAGATATTCTCTATATTCCAAAGCAACAATTATCAAAAATTCAGAACCGAGTCTCTTTATTCCCCTCAAGGAAGACGCTTCTTCTCGAAAGGAAAACGAATTTTCCATCCTTCGACGTGAAGAAAAAGGGATGACTCTTTACTCGCTCTCTCGAATAGAATTCATAAAAACTTTGGTTGGGGGAGGGGATAAGTCGCGCCGAGAAAAGTTTGGAAGCGGCGGGGAGCGTCGGAAAAGAATTCCAGAAAACCTGTCCAAACGAGGCTTTCGAGTCTCGGCTGTCGCACAGTTAGCGGGCGGCACGGCCCAAGCGCCCCTCTAATTGAGCAGAGGCTAGATAAAAACGACCGTCTCCCTTTTTTTTTTTCATTTTCGGCTCCGGATCGAACCGGTGAGACGATTCCGGATATCTTCGATTCCATTGTTCCATCCGACGCCTTTGTACCTCTTGCGATTCCTCGCGGACCACCCAGACTCTCCCCTCTCTTTAAGAAAAGGAAATCGCGATAGGAAAAATAACTAGAGAATTTCGAATAAAGTTAAGTAATTAAAAATTATCGAATATATTCGATCGAATTTTTCTTATCCTTACGATTGTCGAAAAAAAATATGTGTATAATAATCGTTCTCGAGAAGAGAATTTTCGGCATGGAATTCTGTTAAATTTCACGATGAAATGTACAATGTTGCTCGAGCGAATATAAATATTCCATTCAATTCGCGGATATTAATCGTAGATTGGCGTGGAGACACGGAGTCGTAGTAGAGCGTGACTTTCTTTGCCTCACGTCTTTCGCCTCTCCTCGCCCTTGTCACGCGAGTCCTCCTCTCTGGAATTAAATATCAATCGGGGAACGCTGGTCGTCTCCTCTCTTTGTTCCCTCTCGTCTCCCGATGCAAAATGCACGCACGCTGGCTCACAAAGGTATGTCGTATCGCTACACGGTGGATTTATACCGGGAGCGGGGGGGAGGGGCGAGATACGTGGCCGCCTTCGGCATTCGGGACAATGATAAAATAATAAATCGGTACCCTCTCTCTCTCTCTCTCTCCGGGCGGAGCCTCCCCGCAGAGAGATATTTCGAGGCTAGAAACGGGACTCGAGAGACGCGGCGCGCTACAGGGTGCACGCGTGTACAATGTCGCGTGGATATTGGTTCTCGAAAAACGCGGGTGTAGAGGAGAGTTTTCGAGAGAAAAATTTCAGGCGATAAAAGGATCAGCGAGTTCTTTCGGGAAAATTGTAGATTGGACAAAGGGTTTTAGGAGAATTAATTAATTTGTTTTGAGTTGGAAAGGAATTCGAGGCGCGCGGGGTTTATCGCCCTAAATAATTATAACAGCGTTTCAAAACTTTCGAGCGATGTTTTTTTATCTTATCGTTGTCGTTGCGCTGGCCTCGTTGGAACGAGTTCAAATATACGTTGACATACTTTGAAAAACGAAAAAATATATATATATTCGATAGAATTTATTTTAAGAAGGGAATTATATATTTTAAGAGAAATATAAAAAAAGTTTCCTCGTTCATTAAGACCAATTTCGAATATTTCGACCTGAAAAAGTCTCGACAATTTTAACCGAGAGAGAGAGATAACGCTTTGATCTTTCCCTCGAGAGAATTTTTTTTCTACCCTCCCTCTATCGAAAAAAAATAATCGAACGAAAAAGAGCCGTGGCAATTAGTACCGATAACGTACGATATCACGGTCCCGCGTGTGCATCCTTGGGAGGACAGATAATGGAAGCCAGAAGCGTTTAACACGTTCGTCGAACTCGCGACTGCTCTAAAAACCGAATTATACGAAAGGCCACAGTTGCATTCCTCGATACCGTAAATATCGCTTGTCCACCGATATTTACGTGCACGTTGCTCGTATATTTCCCCAACGCTCTCTACTCCCGTGGGAGAGGGGGCATCGCGATGTCGAAAAATTCGAGGGAAATCAAGGCGATAGGAAAAAAAAAAAGAAGAAGAAGGGAAGAAAAATAGAGGCGAAAAAAAGATAAATAGATAAATCGCGTGCGAGGATAACGAAGGACGCGCGGTTATCGACTGTGTCCGTACAGCGCGTGCAGATGTTCGTGGGCGGATATCCAACACGTGGAATTCATCGAGCTTCCATATCGGTTGAATGAAATCTACCGCGTAGACTTTACGATCGTATCGCGTTGAAATGGACAGACTGTGTATTTAGAATGGAACGAATTAATCAGATGTCGCGATATGCGTTCAACTTTGCTGATATTTCGACGAGTATCTCGTGGGAAAGGTCGTAAACTTTTACTAAAATCGTGTAAACGAGTTTGTACAGAGGGCGCGGAAATGGGTTTAACGAGTTGGACGCACGGAGTGAAATACAATTAGGCGTAAAGTCAACCGTGAATCGCTTTATTCGCATTAGGAGGAACGATTAGACGAGAGGGAGGGAGAAAGAATGCGTTTAACGCCAATGTGCTTCGAGCCTTTGTGCTCTGGTTGGAATGCTGGCTGGGCGCATTAATTAGAGAGAGATTAAAAGCGTGCAATGTTTGAGAACGGTTTATTTTTGTTTCAGTTGTCTGGACTGGTGGTGGGCGGGATCGGTATCTGGACGGTGATTTCGAAGCACAGCTACGTGTCCCTGATGACGACCTCCACGTATCCGACGCTAGCCTACGCCTTGATCGTCGCAGGTGTTCTGGCCGTGGTCGGTAGCTGGCTCGGATGCGGCGGTGTAACTTCTGAAAATAGATGCGTACTTCTCATAGTAAGTAAATACTAATAATAGTAATTCCACGAAACATCACGAATAAACTCTACTCCAGATTCGCTCGACTTCTGCTCGCTTGCGCAACTTGAAAAATTAACCAATTAATTGATATACAAGTTCGAAACTCAAATCCTGTACATTTTTTCGATTCGGATTTGGTAAAAAAAAAATTAAAACGATCGAAATTGTAGAATCATCGCGATTACTACTTCTAATGGTTTCGATTAGATTTCTCGTTCGTAAGGAAATGTTGCATTCGAACTTATATACCGATCGATCGGAGCGGAAACACGGCTCGTGCATCATGGAAGAATTCATCGCTTAGCCGTGAACATATATTTACACCGTTGATGGGTAGCACGGTGTCTCTTATCGATCATGCGCTTCCGTGTCGGCCATTTATCAGGGTGCCACTATTGTCTGATTAATTAATTCTCCGCTCGGGCCAAATGCTCTGCGTTGGGGGGAGGAGAGACGGAGGCAAAGATAAAGCCGAGGATATAGGAGGTTGGAAACCAGCCGCACGAGTAACTCGAGCTATCGCTTTCAGAATTGCCTACAGCCTTGGTAGCGGATGCTCTTTCTCTCCTTGCCTAAAGGAGAGCAGGCGATCGTCCGCCAAAGTTTCGTGGATTCCATTCGACTAGGTGACGCGCATAATGGATTCGTTTCACGAATCGGCCAGAAACGTCCCTCTTTTCACCCCCCCAATCTTGCTTCCCAAACTTTTCCACCAAAATTTCCTTCCAAATCATCCCGTGAATTTCCATCAGCGGCGGAAGAAGAAAAAGAGAAAGAAGAAGAGAAGACAATAGTCGCGATGGTAATTAAAATGGCGCGCCAAAACTATCGAGAACAAACTTTCTCTCGTGCGTTTGAAAAAAGATTTCGCCAAGCTCCGTTTCCGGGATATGCTCGCATCCTTCTCGCTTCTTTCTGAACCCCATCTCCCTTTGCATTATTGCATTATTGCATTATTGCAGCGTAAGCTCGTTTACCTTGTTTTCATCGATCGTTTCTTCCAATCGCGGATTCCAGCCGATCGTTGTGCGGATCTCTGCTATTTTTTTTTTTTTTTTATTTCTACCACCTTCAAAGGTGGCTCAAAGCTGTTCTTTTTTTATTTCGCGTAAGATGCGCCTGGTAAGGCGTAATAAATACGCGGTTACAAGGTCGATTTCACCTTAAACATAGTCGATTAGCTCCCACTATTACCAACCCTCGACTCAAGTGGCCTCCCCCTGTTGATCCCCTTGTTGATCCTCGCGACAGGAAAGTCGAACATAAGATAAAGGAAAGGAGAGAAGCTGGTTTTCGAAAAATATACTTCGATTAGATTTTCGTTAAATAAAATTAATAAATTAAGATACATCTTCTAAGATGTACGATTTTATTTTAGAGGGAAAGTAAGAATAATTACAATGATGATGGAATATGATTTTCCTTGCTTCCTCGGTTGAGAGAAACGGACACAGACGCGTATATAATTGAGATATATATCTCTCGATATATAAAAGTCATTGTATTAGACTCGAGTGCTCATCATCTCTGATGTTGCATCGAATGAATAAGCGTTCAATACAACGTTCAATATAACGCGTCCATTATTGCAATATACAAATATACGTTGTTGGCAAATTATTACAAAATTATGTTACGTCGAGCGATGTTATATCAAAGAATATAATAAACGTGTATAATAAGAGATAGAAGCTTTCGTTATTATAATATTATAAGTAAAAAATGGAATGAAACGAATTCGAACGACGTTGATGAGAGAAGGTGATTTAACGCTCTTCAATTCACGAAATGGAATCTTGTCCGCATTTTTTAAGGAAAATTCCTCCTCATAGCTGGATAATGCTACTTTGTAAAACTTTATTCGATAAAAGATGCGATGAATTTTCGGTGGATGCGTCAAGAAGCCAAAGAATTACTTTGTTTCTCTCGAAAGTTTCGCCCTTCGAATCTCTATCTCCAGTTGTTTCCATCCGTCTGAAAACTGTTAGCATCCCCCTCCTCCTCCCTCTTCCTCCTGCTAAGCTATAAATTACGCTTAAACGAGAATTAGCACGAGGACCGGTATCTCGAGCCACCATTTCAGGCTGCAGCGCCACCTTGCTGAACTGGCTCACCCTTAATTCCGCATAAATGATAGTTTAATTCCGCAAACAACCCTTGCTAACCACTAAGATACGGGATTTTCTTTCTCAACATGGATGCATTTCCATTCATCGCCAGGATTTAATTGGACAAGATCAATGCAAAAAAAAAAAAATGAATCTTCTGGTCGCTGTAAATCGTAAAATCGTAGATTATTATTTCCATTCCCCGAAGCTGTTTGGCGGTGGGGAGAAGAGAAGGACAAATCGTCATCGTGGGAGCCGCTATTATCGCGACTATTATCGTGGATCAAATTTATCGGTGTTCGTTCGATGCTTTTACCGTGGCGCAGCAAGCATTTACGAGGTTACGTTTTTCCGTTGGGTAATAGCGGAGCAAACACCTTTCTTACTTTTCTGGAATTTTACTTTCACCCTTGCGATACGAGAGAGAATATTTCTCTATTTATTTCGATCGTATTTTGTTTGAAACACACGAAGTTTGAGTTTTGAAAAGTTCGATTCAACGAACGAGTTAGAAATCGCGTCGAGAATTGATTAGTAAATATTTATATAATTAGTAGATAAATAAAAGTGTATAAAAATAATCAATAACAAAATATCAATATCAAATAGCTAATTCAAAATTTGTATTATGTATATTTGAAAAATGAATTTTTAATATTCGATATAATGAAACTGAAAGAGAAATTGAACCATAAATTCTGTCGTTAAAGCAAAAGAATGAGTTTAGATATTCAATTGTTTGTAAAATAGTAAACTCCTAAAAACTCCTAAATTTTAAATTTATTAGAAATTAAGTAATAATAATCCTGAAGAAACTAAATAAATGAATTTAATAATGGAATTTCTATTGGATTAAAAAATATAATATTTTTTGGTGGTCATATTATATCAATTTCAATATTTGGAGAAATTGGTGAATGAAAAAAAGTTCAAGAAAAAGAAATGAAAATTATTATTCTGAAATAATTCTGAAATAATGAATAGAATTATTTTAAATTTTAAAAAATTAATAATAAAAAAAAGTATGTATTCCTTGAAATGTTCTCGAATAATATCTCGAAATTATAATATTATAATTAATTATTAATACAATTAATAATGTTTAAAATTATAAATAAAGAAATTGATCTATAAATTCAAATTGCTGTTCTAATTAAGAAATTTATTAATCTAAATGATAAGATGATTGGTCAAGGACTATTTGTCACTATGTGGAATGGAAAAATATATATATATACATGTTTCAATTTTCAATTGAAGAATTACATTATTGTAATCCATTCACGATTTTAATGTCTCCTGCCTATTCAATTTAGAAACCGCATTAGAAATCGTCGCATCGATTCAGCCTTGAATCAACCTCATCCACGATAATTTACCGTAATTCCGAACTCCTCCTGTCAAAATTATCGCCAATTACCCGTCGAACAGCTATCATAATCGCGGCGAAACTCGCATTTCGATTGGACGATCATATCGGATTCCACCATATATCCCTAACGATTAAGAATATCGTTATTTCTCCAATAATAAACAAACACTGACAGAAATGTATATATTATGATACAAGATAGGTTAAATTAATCCATAAATATGAAATTAATTTTGATACAATTTTTGCAAATCAAATATGGCGGTAAAAAAAAATAGAAACTTTTTTTCATTCACCAATTTCTCCAAATATTGAAATTGATATATGACTACCAAAAAATATTATATTTTTTAATCCAATAGAAATTCCATTATTAAGTTCTCATTTATTTAGTTTCTTCAGGATTATTATTACTTAATTTCTAATAATTTCTACTTTACTATTCGATTCTTATCGCGTGAAACGATGTGGAGATATATACATATATATATACATATATATACAATAAATTATCGTGTGAATTTCTAATATTGAAATTAATCACTCAACTTCAACTTTAATTTAAAAAAAAAAACAAAAGACTTATCGATAATTTATTACATGATTTAAATTACATGTATATATATTGAAATTCAAATGTTTCTTAAAAAAATTTCACAGAATATTTCTCGAAATGTTGAACGATCGTTTGCCTATATTTTGTTCAACAAACAAACATTTGAAACAATTATTTTTTTATTCACACATTCGAAAATTTTGAATTTTCTCCATTCTTTGATCCACATTGTTGTCGATCCACTCTCTTATCTCCGAGCGTGATATCTTTCTCGCAAGATATCGTGGAGACCGATAATTAGAAAGCGAGCGCTCGGCTTAATTAACGAGGAGCCGTGGCGCTCAATTAGCATCCGAGTGATTCCGATTTCTTTCTTTCGTGAATGACGTGTCGTGACCGGGGGGAGGGGGTGAGATCGGTCGGTCGAGCAGGCCGAGACAGGTCTCGACGCCTGCGGACTGGTTTCGAACCAGTTCCACGCCGATCGGAGCGCGCTCCAGGCGAGACCGCATTGCTTGCCGAGTATCCGGCCGGCCGATCGCGCCACTTACGCTCCAATTTATGCCCGGACCGAGGCCTCGCCAAGAAAATCGCTCTCCTCGAGGGGCGAAGCCGAACCGATCTCCACCCGATTTCCATCCATCTCCACCTCTCTCTCCGCCAGTTCCTATCCTTGCTTCTTCGAATCTTCTTTTGATCCAAGTCTTCTCCCGCGAAATTTTTCCGCCAGTTCCTATCCTTGCTTCTTCGAATCTTCTTTCGATCCAAGTCTTCTTCCGCGAAATTTTTCCATGCCTTTGTTAGTGATATGGAAGGGGCAAAGGGAAAGGGGAGAAGCGACAATGATGGATAGCGGATATGGAAACTACGTTGGAGAGGTTAAAGCGAGTTGATTATCCAGTTTGGAAGCACTGGTTTTTGGAAGGGTAGAGGAAAGAAACAAGGTTTATGAGATTAAGAAATTTAGGAGGGAGATTGGTTAGATCAATGCTTAGATGTTGCTCTCTTCAGAAGCATTTGTAATTACATCTTTCTCGCTTTCTTCTTTCGAGAGGAAGGATAGTGGAATTACATGCTCGAATATTAGATCTTCGTAGAAAAAAGGTTGGAAATCACGCTTCCTTTTTCTTCTTCTTTATAAGAAAGATTGAGTTCGCTAATTTACGATCAATATTGAAATGACGGGAAAAAGTTGGATTCGGAAGAAGGAATAGGAAAGGAGGAGGAGGAGGAGGAGGCTCGTTAAAGTCGTGCGCGGGGCGAACGTAAAAGGAGATTCTCCAAGGATCATCGACGATATCTCCTTGTTAAAACGTGTCCACGTTGCGGGGTAACGAGCCGTCTCCCGTTATCGAATCTAGGGATAGTTGCTCGCTCCATTTACCCTCCCTATATCTTTGATTACGGTATGCACCGTATACGGCTGGAAAATATATGTATATATATATATCGAAGGGGGGCCCTTATTCGGCCCTTTTATATTTGTTCGCATGAAATACGCTCACCAACCGGATAAACGGTTACGCCGGGTTAACCAAGTCCGGCTACGGTGGCAGCGTTAGGAGACAAAGGGTATCCTTTCTTAGAATCGGGATACCTCATTATCGAGACGCGTACCCATTTCTTCCGACCATACCTCGTTTAATAATGTAACGGTGAATGGTTCGAAAGTGGATGAAAAATGATAGATAGAGATACTCTGGAATTCTCAAATTTTCAATCGAAATCTTTAACTTTTTGGGATATTAAGATACTTTCGAGGATATTGTCAAAATTAGGATACGTACTTATTTTTGGGCATGGTGATGGTAAAGTCGAAAATGGAAAAATGTTAAATGTAGTGACAAGATATTCTTTTTTTCTCAGTCGAAATCTATACTTTTTGGAAATATTTCCGAGGATACTATTTGTTAAAATCAGGATATTTATTTTTGATCATAGTTCGTATGTATGGTAAATTATTCGAAAGCTCGATCGAAATTTTTACCTTTTTGGGAATACTTTCGAGGATATTGTCAAAATTAGAATACCTATTTCTGATCATAAAGTCGATGGAAAAATGTTAAATGCATTGACAAGATATTCTTTTTTTCTCAATCGAAATCTATAATTTTTGGAAATATTTCCAAAGATTGCTTATCAAAATCAAGATACCTATTTCTGATCATAGTTCGTAGTTACAATATGTATTGTAAATTGTTTAAATTGTTGTAAATTTGGAAAGCTCAATCGAAATCCTTACTTTTTGGAAATACGAGGATATTGTCAAAATTAGGATAAATTATTTGAAGATCGACAAAAAATTTTAGATACTTCGACAAGATACCCTTTTTTCGAATTTTCAATTGAAATTTTTACTTTTCAAAAATTCATTTCCGGAGGATATTACTTGTTAAAGTCAGGATTCTTCGTTATCGAGATACGTGTCTATTTTTGATCATAGTTCGTATAATAATCGAATTATCTTTTATAATTTTTGAGAATATTTTCGAGAATATTACTTGTAACGGTAAATTGTTCGAAAGTTGATGGAAAAATGTTAAATACACCAATAAGATATTCTTTTTTCGAATTCTCAATCAAAATCTTTACTTTTTGAGAAGATCTTCGAGGATATTACTTGTCAAAATCAGGATACCTCATTATCGAAGCAATTACCATTTCTTCTGATCATAGTTTGTATAATAATGTAATTATTATTTGTAAATTATTCGAAAATCTATGAAAAATTTTAGATACACCAACAAGATATCCTTTTTTTTTTCGAATTCTCAATCTTTACTATTCAAAAACACTTTCGAGGGTATTGAAAATTAGGATACTCGAGGCACGTACTTCTGTTAATCATAAATTGTATAATAATGCAACGGTAGATGATGATAATATCCATTTTTAGAATCATACTTTTAGATCATAATTCATATATGGTTCGACAAATAGTTCGAAACTTGATATTAGACACCAAGAAAAATTTTCAATTCTTTCAGATCTCCTTCTTTCTTTCTTTTTGTCGAATTCTCGAGGATTCGGCCATTTCAAATTTAACCTTGCCTTAATTGCGCGCCGCTCTAGCTGAAGAAGCCATCCGACCGCCGCTCGAAATCTTCTCCAACAACGTACGAGGATTATTTCGTACCTCTCCTGGAGGACACTTGGACACGTTCGGATCTCTGTTTCTACTCGAGGACTTGTAAATCTTCTCGTTAGATCGTGTCCCCGATGGAGGAGATCCTCGAGAGAACCTTGAAAGCAGTGTCTTCCGGGGCAAAACGTCTGAAAAAGAAAAAAAAAAAAAAAAGAAAAACGAACAAAGGAACGGAAACAAAAAGTTCCAATTTCTCGTTTCGCTAGACTGGCGACGAATTCTTCCGTTCGAGTCAAACCATCGTAAAAAAAAGAGAAAAAAAAGTGACGATATCGATGCTCGTTTCCTTTTTCCGGTTCTCATTTCTCGCGAATTATTTCCATGAATTTTTCCATTTTATCGTCCCGTTTTATCATCATTACCTCGCGATATTAACGCGAATCAAAGAGAGAAAGCTGTTACATCAATGGCGCGACTAAAATCGGATCGTCGATTCCGCTCCATTGGAAAAAAAAACCTCGATTTCCGATTCATTCACTCCATTTTTCCTCTCTATTTTCCCTGCTTCGCTTGGATTCGACACAGAGTTTAATCCAATCGCTCAACAAGCGTGGACGTGGTTTTGAATATCACCGGTAATCGAATTTTAGAATATTTTAGAATATTCTTTTTGTTCCTCTCCTTAGAAAATTAGAAAAAAAAAATTACTCTTCCCGAAATTTTTTTTTATTGTTATTCGACGAGAGATTTTCCTCGGAGAAGAGTCGAATCGAGGATCGATCACGCGAAAGGTTGTTTCGGCCAACCTTTTGCCTCTCCTTTCTCTCTCTCTCCCTCCTCCCTTTCACCACCTGCGCGCACGATGCCACGAGCGAATCGTCTCATTAGCCGAGCCCATATACGGCCGGTCAATTAAAATTTTTACCGGCTAGCTAAAATCCCGATAACGAACCGTGTTCTCTCCCTCCCGTATTTTTAAGGAGAGTAGCTGCGAGAAATTAGAAATAATCGAATTTTTATTCCAATCATTAAATTGTAAATTGTTCCTAAAATTATTTACAAAAAGATTGCTTCATCTTTCGATCTCGATCGAAGATGATTTTACTACTTGGTCATTTTTTTTCATTAAAAAGTTGTTAACTTGAAATAACTTTTCTTCAGGTTTCTAAAATTATCGATAGTTAAACATTGTTCACTATTTTTGTTTCAGAAATTGAGATCGAATTAATCGATTAAAAAAATTTAATCCAATTTCCAGTTTCACAATTTATGAATTCGAATTAGTCTCCATAGATAATAATTCCTCCCTTAAACATTTACCCTAAAATAATTGCGAGTGATCGACAGATACGTCTGATTGCGAAATTTTTCCCACCGAATCTCTCTCTCTCGAGAGAGTTTTTTTTTCGACGTTGTTTTCGTTTTCGTCGCTTTCATAGCGCGCGTCACTTTCAAATGGAATCGACGCGAGCACCTTTCCTGCCTCCCCTCCCCCGAGATCGATTTATTTGCATTGTCCCCGGATATCGGCGGTGATTGCCGCGACCGCGGTCACTGTTTCATGATCGACCGCTTCCATCCAATTCTAAACTGTCAATTGCCGTCCCGTGTTCCGATCCCGCGGCCACTGTAACGTACTTACACGTCCCACCCAATGTACATTGAATTTAAATCGAGCCACGTGCGCGTCAACGTGTAATCCCATCCGTTTAATCAGTTTCTTCGAATCCAATTCTCTTCCGCGAAATTTCATCGCTCTTTCTCCTTCTTTCCACGTCGATTTCTTTTCCTTCTTCCTTTAATCGAATATAGATATATATAGAAAAGGAGATATATGGTTGCGAAATTTTTGACGAAGTATTGTTCCTCGTTGTTCGACTTGGATGGAAACTTTTCGTCGATCGTCGACCGTGGCTAGTTCTGGTTTGAATATTCATGCGGATAGGTCGACGGCGCGACGAGGATTTATATTCATGAAAATTCTAAAACGCTTCGCGCAGCGTTTCGCGGCGTCCACGGCAGACGCTGTGAAGAAAAAGTTTTAGTTACGAAGATTTAGATTCCAAGATGGTATTCTATAGTGATTCCATTTCTCGATCTCTTTCGAGAAGGATTCGAATTTGATATCGAATTTGTTCGATAAGTCAAGGAGTTGATCGTACATTCGGAATTTTGAGGAAACTATTATCAGATACGAATTACGAATCCATTTTTTAACAAAGATTACCAAAGAATCGAATTTGACGATAATTCGAAAAATGGCAAATTGACTATATAATTCGAAAATTTGAGAAAATTACACCGAATAATCTATAATCGAAAATCCAAATAAGAAAGATAATAAAAATGAAATAATTTGAAAATTTGAAGGAACGATAAACAAATTATTACTCAGGTATCCCATGGGTTTATTTGTCTAAAAATTAGGGGAAGCTCGATTTATTGGTCGCGTGTTAGCAGGTTGTTGACAAGCTTGGCATAACTCATCGCGGCGGACGACGGAAAGAAAACAGGTTGGCGAACACGTTCTCAACTCGGAGCCCGGCTCGAATAATCGTGCACGATTATTAATCGACTTGTTCCAAGAACTAGACGCTTGAAAACTTCCTTTTTTTCTTATCTAATCCTTCCGCGACATCTTTCACCATTATTCCTCTACTTTTTCCCCCCGTAATTTAAAGAAAAATGCGGAGGAATCTCTTAAGAGCGAAAGAAAACGCATTTACGCAATTGAATCCAATTCTCCAGTTGATCATCCGGTAATTTTCTATTTCACGATCGAAATATTCTCGTTCCCATGACACGTGTCTTTTTATCACACGTGAACACGTACGAGCGAGCGGAGCATCGAAGAAGAAACGCCTCGATCGGTGTGAGTGATTCACGTTCGACGGGTATCGAGGGAACCGATCTGTAGGATGCAGGACAAAAGTCGAGACTACCGTGCGCAGGATTTACGCCTTTCCCTCGGCGAGCATTAACCGCGATTTTCCGCTTTTGGAGAGACGCGGAAGTCGTTAGGGGACGGACGGACGATCGTGGATATCGTAGGTGGAAAGAGGAGGACACGAATCTCAATGCCCGCTCTTCGATCCGTTTCGTTAATCAACCTGAAAATGGCCGCGTTCCGCGAAACGAATCCGAGAGAGAAAGTTGACAGTATTCGTTTAACATTCGTACGCATCGAACGAAACCTTATATTATCGTCGTTAAATCCATACGAATTCCAATGATTCAGACTTTTATTTTTAAACAAAAGAAAAGCGCGTGATATGTGAGAAGAAACCTTTTAATTTCGAAAGACATTTATAGGCAATCGATCGATTATTTATAATTCAAAATGTAATAATAATCGAAAACAATTGTGATCGCCAAACAAGCAAAGTTTACACGAAAAGCGGATCAATTATAACTAAACGAACTAAATGTTATTCGAGCGTTTTAATAAAGTAATTTGCTTAAAAGTAACTTTACTTTTCCATCGTATCTCGGAAACAGTTCATATATTCGTTTTCATTCTCGACGGATCGATCAATCAATTTCCTTCTAATCCACGTTTCTCCCCTTCTGCACAGTACGTGTTCGTGGTGATGCTGGTGTTCGTGCTGGAGGCGGGTGTCGGTGCCCTGGCGCGTCTCTACGAGGAACAAGTCGGTCCTGAATTGAAGATGAACCTTAATCGCACCTTCCTCGAGAACTACGCCGTGAGGCGCAGGGAAACTTCGGCGATCGACCAGATGCAGATAGAGGTGAGTAGCAGAGCTAGTCTACAGAAATCGAAACAATCGAAATCGTCCAATTTCTTAAATTCACATCTTCCCTTTATGTTTATCTTTATATTTATCCGCAAAACAAAAATTGCGAAACGTAATTCTTAAAGTTTCTTCTTCGTATTCCCTCGATATCCTTCTCTTTAGAAACGAAACGTTTCAGGATATATCACTGTTTACAAGTTCACCGGAGAGACCGTGTTTATGTTTTTTACGCCTCTTTCCTTCCTCTCTCTCTATCTTTCTCTTTCTATCTCTTAACCGCAACCGAGAACGTCGTTAAGTTCGGTCGTGCGCGGGTTTGGCCTTACATGGCCACGATATCGCCTAACCTATTTTTCTCTCTACGTAGGCCACCACTCCTGTTACTTGTCCGCTTTACAAAGGCAAATCATCGTTATCGCGGCGGAACGGTTCGTCCTTTGCGAATCGATCCGCGGACTGAAGAACCGTGGCTCCTTTCATCCGTCCATTTTTCTCCCCTCTTTTTCTCAACTCTCCTCCTCCTTCCTCCCTCTGTCCCTATCCCCTCCTTCCTGCGCGAGAAAGAATTCCTCGACGTTTCCTCTCTCTCTCTCTCGCAACGGTAGGAAAAACGGTAGGGCGTTATTTTATTCGGTGAATGTGTTTTTTCACAGTTCAAATGCTGCGGTGCCCTGAGATTCGAGGACTGGGTTGTGAGCGAGTGGCACAAGGACGAGAATGTGCTGAAGAACGGGAGCCTCGTGCCGGATAGCTGTTGCAAGACACCGACCCTACTCTGCGGAAGGAGGGATCATCCGTCTAACATCCATTACACGGTATCGATCGACTCTCAACCCGCCAATATCTTTGCCAATATTATCATTACGTTATTAGATTTGAAAAGCTCGTATAATGAAATCGATCCGCAATATATGAATAAAGTTTCAATTCGATCCATCGTTTCAGGGTTGTATCTACAAGTTTCTCGAGACGACCAAGGATCACTTGATCATCCTCGGGGCTGTTGGCCTGGGATTGTCGGTCCTCGAGCTGTTCGGCATCGTGCTCGGCTCGTGCCTCTACATAAAGCTGAGGCACGACTTCGACGACTGAGAATTGCTGCAAACACTGGAGAGCAACAATAACGGCCGTTCCTGGTGCAGATACATGCAGAACGGCGCGGGAGCCGTTTGATCGTTGGGCTGGAAGGAAAGGAAGAGGGGAGGGGAGGAGGGGAGATAGCCGTCGGGAAGGAGAGGGAGGAATCCTTCTTCGCCGTTTCTTCTTTTTTTTCACGTTGAATTTCCCTCCACCAGAGGGGCTCGTGGAATTTCTATCCTTTTCCTGGAGGACGACTGCAAAGAAAGAGGGAGGAGGAGAGTAGAAAAAGAGGGAAAATGAAGGGAAAACGGTGTGACATATGATATTCCTTAGATCCCACAGGAATCTTTAAAGTCAGACTCCTTTTCTCTTCTTTCTTTTTTTTTTATATATATATATATAATATAACGCGAGATTCGAGACAAAAAAAAGCGGATGCAAATCGCAGGATGAATTATATTCGATTTAACCCGGGTCACCGATTTCTCCTCCTCTGTCTGGATGATAAATCTACTGATGGTTAATTCTACTGCCCGGCATAACTATCCTCCTGCTCCCCCTCGTGCTCTTATCACACCCATGACAATTTTATAGAGAATATTTTAACGAAACATTTCCACCCTTCGAACTTGTTGTTATTCGTATTTTCGTAAAGGGGATCGCGCGCTCTAATCCAAAGTTTTTGTACGCCGTTCTCTGCTTTCTCTCGTGGGGAGGGAAACGGAGAGAGGGGCATTCCTGTTTTTATACACGGGACGACATCGATCACGATGCCAGCGGTTTATACTCGCGGCTAGTGATCTGTTCGATTACGAATCGAACGTATCGTCGATTCCATTGTCGGCAACGTTCTTCCGCTCGTACAAATCACGCTGTCTCGTCGAATACTGCCGTAACGAATCCGCACAAACGTTTCTAAAGGTATATATATATATAAATACACACAGATTACACGATTACACGAGGAGCGAGTTTAGCGTTCTTTAGCTAGTAAAAAAAAAAAAAAAAAGTCACGACGACGTGTTCCAATGGTCGCGATCGAAACTGTTCTTTGGGTCCAAACGGTCCCCATTTGTCGATCAAACGGACCATTTTATCGTCCTGCTTTTTAATCGAATAAAAAATAAATAAAAAAAAAATATCCGAGAAAAGAGAGATCCGATTGTTCGAGCGATAGCGAAACGATCGTCCTTCTATTCCGTTAAATAAAGTCGACCACCACTCGCGTTCTCGAAGTTTTCTTGTTCTCTGTAAAAAGAGAATTTTTTATTCGATCTATTGAAACGAATCTAACGGATTTAATATATTTATCGAAAAGAGTCGAGGACGTGTATCGATGTGTTTTTTAAATAAAAAGAAAAGAAAAAAAAAAAAAAGGGAACGACGATGGTTTTCATCAGAATCGAGACCTCGAATAGAACTGTAAACAGTGCCTTGACAAAGTTAGCGTTAAGTTGAGATAATATTTTAAATTATCGCCGATTGTAAATTCGTGCAGAGAAAATTGATAACGATGTAAATGTACGTACAGTATTTATTCGTATATGATATATATATTATATAATAATATAATATATATATAGTATATATATATTTATCTGTTGCTTCGCAGATCAATAAAAGCCTTCGCACATTATTTATAGCAAAGTTTGTCGTACAACGAGAGCACTTATTGCATCGACGATTACGCGCAAGAATGTTCTTTCCTTGTTTTAAGGAAACGCATTCGACGTATGTTATTAACGTTAATCTCCTTTTAATGGGACAATTTGATGCATCCTCTCGTTTCTTATTGTTATTTTATTTGAAAACCTTGAAAATTTCTTTACGTAATCGTCGACTCAACTTGGTGCCGCGCTCAAGACAAAGTCTAAGAAGATATTTTATTATTACAACACGATCGCGCCATATGTTATTTTATTTTTAATGTTATTTTATCCTTTATTGGTATTTTATTACATATATGTGTATCATCTGTTAGAATTTAGAACTTTATAAATATTGTACATATCAAACCCTATTCTGTTACGAATAAATATTGAAATTGTACGAATCGCATTTTCTTTAAAATATTTCTGATATATAGTTTAAAAAAAACATAACTTATTAAAGATGAAACTTTTACTTCAATATAAAAAGAAACACGCCTTCTCAAAAAAAAGTGCAATTTTTTAATCTTTATTTAATTGTGTGTTTTATAATCGTAAGATATAAATACATTATTCTTATTGTTATTATAATAAATAGAATGATAATATAGATGAGATACGAGGATATATCTAACAATAAATAGAATTTCATATCCTATGTTCTGAAATGCTGATCAAAACATTTTACATGTTAGAGAAGTTAAGAATTATATACAATTCTATCAGAAAAATGGTAAAGTAATGGTAAAGTATTCTATATATTTTAAAAATAATTTCTTTAACATCTTTTCATAAATATTTTTATACAATATATGGGATTGTATTCATTTTTTGTTATATGATAAACAGACAGTTGAATTATTCATGAATTTAAAATTACGCCAATTCGATTGTTAATCAGATATTGAAGAGATCTTTTGAACACATAAATGCGCAACAAATACGCAAATACAACAGCAAAAAAAAATAAAAATAAAAAAAAGATAGAAAATAAAAATATATAGGAATCAACGTCATTTTCAGAGTCCTGTAAATAAAACTAATTAATCAAGGATAGAAAATAGCAGAAGAAAAATAGAAATAGAGTAAGAATTATTCGTCATTTTTTAAATATTAAAAATATCTTTTCAAAAAATATTTCTAAAAATATTTCTAGAATTTCTAGAAGAGGCATCGATTTTCAACTTTGTACTATCTTATCCTCCTTTTGAAGAAATGTTTTTGATACTCAAAAGATGGCGTCGATGATCAATTCTTATTCTATATCTATCTTTTTATCATTGTTTGCTATTATTTATTATTTGCACTACTCTGATGATAATGCTGATTTCCATAGTTTTACTTTATCTCTATCTTTATTCTATTATTTGTTATCCTTATGCCATATGATGATAATATAAATTAAGTTATCTATTCTAAAGAAATTGATTTGTTATCCAGAGGTCTCAATATCATTTGCATATTTTTTCATTGATTGTAGATATATTAAAAATGAATCGTCCCTGGTACCAAGAGCAACAAATAACCATGCAAACATTGCAAGTACGTCTTTCGAGATGGATATCTTTTGCCAATTATTCAATTCGTCCAGAAGAGATTGAATATTAGTGACCTAAAATATATTTAATATAGAATATAGAAAAAAATATTTTGCTTTAAAATCAAATGCATTATTTTTTATTTACGTTTTGCATAGAAATGTTGTTGGAATTGTAATAATGGATTAAACTTAATTTATTGTCAATCTTTGCACAAACTTGATGAAGGCAAAAAATGGTCAGATACAAAGGAACTGCGATTATTGCTTTATTATAGTCGAAATAAAGCTCACGTAGATGCTCTATATCGAATCGTGCCAAATCAAATCTAAAAAATACAATCTTATTTAAAAATTTAAAGAGTAATTAGTTTTTTTAATAGATTAAATTTACTTATCAAATGTTGCCACAATGGATAAAGCGATAAGAATTGAGAAATTATTTGTGTAAATTTCGGAATATCTTGAATATTTTACAATAAATTCCATGGAATTACTAAAAACTGTGCATAACTGAAAAAAAATTAAAATAAAAGATTAAAACACAATTACAAGAATTTTTTTACATCAAGAAAACGTACCGTTATAAAATGCATTAATGCTGTACCAGCTAAAAGACCTTGACATAAAAGACCTGCTCTTTTCCAAAATTGTTGAACAGTAATAGCTATTTTTATAGGTGGAGAACTTTGATTATCAATAGTATCACTAGCATCTTTTTCGATATTTTTAATATTAGAAGAATTCTTGGAAAGATCTTTTGATGGATTCATTTTCATAGTAGTGAAACCACCTCTATACTGTACATAAACTTTATCTGTATTTAATACAGGAAATGACGCTTGCTCTTCATATGTATTTTGTGTATTTTCTTGCGATCTTCTTAAGATTTCTGTAATCGGCAATTCATTATCTCCTAAAATAAAACAAAAATAAATTTATATTCAATATTTTAATTTTTTATTAAAATCATTCAACTTACTTTTACCTGTAAAATTATGTTTTTTTCTTTTCGATTTCTCCAAATTACTTTCACTATAATTTTTATCCGAGGACTCCGAATCAAACTCCTTTTGTTCCTTTTCCCCAAAATCCTCAGAATATTCATGTTTTCGTTTATCACGTCGATTGTGTTCTTCTTTTTGCTTTTCAATAACTCTTTCATGGTTGTCCTGTTTTCTTCGACCAACATGTTTTCTATGTTTCTGAAATCTTTCTAATTTTTTTTTGTTAGAAGATGCTTTTTCGATATCTTCAAATTTTTCTTGTCCTCTTCGAGACTTTTTGTTTTCTTCTAAATTTTTCCATCTAGTTTTAAGGGGTGTGCTAGTATTTTGGAGATACGGTGAATACCGAGTGCTATCGGTAGGTGACGAAGACTCCTCCTCGGTACTGCTTGATTCGTTCCTGCGTGGAATTTCCGAGATATTCCATCGTTTTGGAATTCTTTCGGTTGATCGACTCATTCTACCGACTTTTCATTCGATTTGAATCTTATTATATCGTAATTAGAACACATATTTAAATATATTCGTCTCACTAGAAACAGTTTAATAACTAGCGTATTCCTTCGTAATTCCTCCAAAATAAGGAAAGTAACCATAGTAACGGTTTGTTGTCGATACGTTATAAGTGCTTGGAGAAAATCGATAATTAAGGACATTAATTTTTTTTTACAATAATTGTGACAAATCTAAAGATAAATTAAAATATGAAGTATATATTATAGTATATAATATATATATTATATAGCCTTGTACCGAATATATATATATATATATATATATAAGAAATTCAAATTTATTTAGCTTTTTTTTTTGTATATAAAGAAAAATAAGCATACTATCTATATAAATATTATGTAAATACAACAAAGTAAATACGATACATTGCGCAAATTTTATGAAACATTATTTACATTAAAGTTTACGTTTAATTTATTATATAATTCTGTTTTATTGTGTAGAAACATTTACAAAATTTCCAAGTCGCAATGTCGAATCTCTGGATGTTTTTTCTAGAAATAAAAAAAAATATATTAAAGAATAAGAATAAATTGTATATCAAGAAATTAAAAATTGATATATAAAATTTTCTTAAGATACCTTCAAATTCAATTCCATTCTATCTATTTCTCCACCAAGCATATCTACAATAGCTTCTCCATGTTTTAACATAAATGCTTCCAATTCTTTTATATCTGTCATACCTGTTACTTCCTAGAGGATAGAATAAAATTTTAAAATTAATATAATATTTCCTGAATGTAAAACTATTACCTTTAACATTACGACGAGATCATGTTTCTCTAAATAAGATCGTGTTAATTCTCTTCCATCAAAGTCTAATTCAGCCTTATATCGAACTAAATTATTACCCATATCGATACCCTTAACATCATAAATTGCTCGAACCTGATAAATAATTGATTTAAATAAAACTATTCAAAATTATAATTAATAAAATACAAAGATAAAAATATTACCATTATATCCGATTCCAATTCCGCGTTAATCTTGTCAAGATCTTCTTGAGATATACTTCTTCCAATTAAAGCAGCAGCATTTGTATGTATTATAAATCCAGCTACTGCACCAAGTAGACAACCAACCAAAAGAGATCCAATTGCGTCAAACATTGGATTTTCTAAAAAAGAAGTTAAACCCATGCAGGCAGCTGCGCATACAAGACCAACAACCTGTAAATTTTAAAAATATATTTTATGTTCAATTATATTTAATTCTATTCTCTCTCTTTTCTTTTTTTTTTATTTTAAATACCGCTGCTAAATCTTCCGTGAGAACAACATTCACAGATGGATCTTGTCCTGCTAATACATATTCTTTAAATGTTTGTCGTTTTTCTTCCGCTCCTCTTTTTATTGATTGTATTGCTACTAATAGAGTTGCTCCTTCTGATACTAAAGAACCAAATATTATAAAATATGCCCAATAAAAGGATTCTATTGCCGCAGGATAAAAGAGGCCATGGATTCCATGATAAATAGATAGACCAGTTCCAACACAAAAGATACCAACACCAGATATTAAAGAAGATACATATCTCATATTTGTATAACCATATGGATGATCAGGGTTAGGAGTCTAAAAAAAAAAATATTTCGAACGAATATAATTATTTATATATGTACATATTTAATTTCATATGATATGTACATACTTGTACTGATTTATGAATACCATATGCTAATATTAACTGATTACATGTATCTGCAGCAGAATGTACACATTCTGAAAACATACTGTGCGAACCAGTGTACAACCAAGCACACAGTTTAAATAAAAAATTACAACCATTTCTAAAAAAAAACGTATTAAGTATTATAAACGTAACGATTAATTTAGTAAGCTAACAGAAGAAAAGAAATATTTTCAAATACAAATGAAGAATAGTACTTACATGGCAATAGCAGTTAAAACCACTTTACCAGATCTTCCAAGAAGGCCTTCCTGTTCAAAAATTTGGGTTTTACTACCCATTTCTCGTCTATAATCTCTTAATCTTCGTTTGACAGTAAATATATCTATGAAATGATAAAATATTTAAATTAAAAGATCAGTTAATGCATGAAAAGAATGATGATAAAATAAATGAAAATAAATCTGTAAAAGGGATAAAGATTTATCAAAATGAAATAAAGCTTTAATTATTCAAATAACATATCAATCTATCTATTTATAAAGATTTAATCTTAAACATACATAGAAATATATATACAAAAATTTGAATTTTATTATATTATATAGTAAAAAAAAAAAAGAATTTTATACTTACTTTGCTGATAGGCTTTTCGTTCAAGTTCTTTTTTAAGAAGTTCTTTTTCTAAAATTTCTCGTGATCCCCAAACTTCTATTGCTCTGAAAGTAATTATAGAATCTTAAATGTTATTGTGTAATTTTTATTACAAGAATGATTATTTCATTATATTTCACTTAAAACATATATCTTACTTAGCTTCTACATCTTTTCTCCAATAGACAGTAATTGGAGGTTCAAATTCATAAGGTGATCTTCTTTTTGTCTTTGGTAGATTTTCAAGATCAGATGGTTTCAATAAAAAATCAGACATTGCTCTAACTGGTGTAATAAAATTACGTTCTAAAGATGATACTTTTTTATCCATCTTTTTCTTTTTACCTACAAATAAATATGTGATATTATACATATAAATATAAATAATAGCAAAAATAAAAACATATAATGATTTTTAAAAAAATTTAAAAATCAATAAAAAAAGTTTTTACTATACTTTTTTGACTATATTTCCTTCTGTACCTTCTATCTTCAAATTTTGTTGGCCTTCTTTAGCTTCATCAGGTTTTACATCTAATTTTCTTTCTTTCAATTGTCCCAAATTCTCTTCTTTTAATTCTATTATTGTTTGTTGTACATTATTTTCTGATTGTTTATTTATCTTTCCTATATCTTCTTTTTGTACTTTTGCTATGACAGATATTGGCTTGGACATTGTAAAAAAAATCCACCTCCATTTTTGTGAATGTTCTCTTCTTTTTATATTAAAAATCTTTTGAGGATTTGCAATTCTATGCAATTTACCTCCTATATTATAATTATATGTTATCAAAGTACTAGTATGTCTTTTTGCATATCCCACTTGAAACATATATAAATACTCTTTATTATAATAATTAATATGTTGAAGAAATTTCAAAAGATTAGGAGCTCGTTGTATCATGTTTTTAATACTTGATTGCTGCCAAATATTCCAGAAGAACACAATCTTATAAAAAAATATGAACTATCTAACCTATTCAAAAATGAATTATATTTAAATATATTTATTAGTAATTATTTTTTTTATTTAAATATTTTGTAAATATATATAATAAAATTCTTCTTTATTAATTATTAAAAAATAAAAATAAAATAATTAAAATTTAAATAATCTTAAAATAGTTAAAAATGATTAAAAAATAAAACATATTTTGAAATATTTCTTTACCTTCGTACATTATCTTATTTTATACAATAAAATACATTGTTGATAATGTTATTAAAAAAATACTGTTCAGTGTCAAATTGATATTAAAAAAAAACGGTTCGATAAAAATCCCTCAAACTGTCATAAAGCTAATCAGCTACTGTCCAATATATCAGCACCAATATGGATAAAGCATCGATTCAATTCAAAAAAATTTATTAACAAAAATTTATTTTTTACATACTTAATTATTATTATAATTATTATTAATTAATTTATTCGATTATTTTTATATATGATTGCATTAATTATATTAAAAATAAAATTTAATACGAAGTAGAAGAATATATCTTAAAATAAACATATCAAGGATATTAATCACTTTATTAATTTATTCACAATTGTTTTAATAATAGAAAGTTAATTTTATACTTTATCTTTATTTATATAGGATTGAAAAATATAACAAGATTTGTTTTGTATATATATTATCTATATATATATATATTGTCTATGCAAGACAACACAGTTCTAAATATATAAGTTTACTGATACGTATAATAAATGTATATATATGTATATATTTTTTTTATTTTTATATCCGTTAATTTATCAAAAATGAATATAAAAAAATATATCAATAAATATTAATTAATATTTAATTTCGATTGGTTGATTATATGTTGCGTATACGTATATATCTTTTTTACAATATGTATGCTGCGCCCTTGTCAAACGAATAGGAAAAAACAATACAAAATAAATAGCTATGGATGGAAATCAATCAAAAGCAAGTGATTCACAGTTTATTTCATTTCAAGACTTTCCTTCAATAAATCATGAAGGAAACATTACTCAAGCACAATTGGATATTAACACAACCACTCATCAAGGTTTTAATAACCTCTCAAGTGACACTTCAGGCATTGGTATTATCGAAGATCTTCAGGGAATGCCTGATAAAGATGAAGGTTTATGCTTTTAAAATCTTTCATTTAATTTTAGATAATTTTACGAATTTAATTCGTATTTCCATGATAGATATTTTATAATTTAAAATACTCTGTCGATATTAGATGTCTGATTAGACATATTTTTAAAATTTTATTTTTTCTTTTCTAGCCAACTCATCACGCAATTTTTGGACAATAGAGTATTATCAAAAGTTCTTTAATGTAAAGACAAATGATGTTGTAGAAAGAATTAAAAGATCTATGTTTCCACATGGTAGTGAAAATTATTTGATATCCCATATTAGACCAAATCCAGATCTTTATGGCCCCTTTTGGATTTGTGTTACATTAATATTTTCTATTGCCATTAGTGGAAATCTGGCTGATTATTTACAAACAGCTAATTCGAGTAAATATCATTGGAGGTATGAATTTCATATTGTATCTTATGCTGCAACCTGTATATTTTTATACGCATGGTTATTACCACTTACTTTGTGGGGAGCTCTAAAATGGACTACAAACACAAGAGATACAGAGGAGGAATTAATTGAGGTTTGATATTGTCTATTTATTTATTTTTTTTTTTAAGTATATAATAATTTTCAAAGAAATATTCTTTTATTTTAGTCTTATGCAACTCCTGGTCTTCTAGAACTTATATGCCTTTACGGTTATTCTTTGGCTATTTATATTCCTGTAGCTTTTTTTTGGACAATTCAAATTGAATGGTTGCAGTGGAGTTTAGTCGTAGTAGCAACTTTTTTATCTGGAGGGGTATTACTAAGGTCTTTGTTGCCTTTAATAACAGGTATTATATTATAAATACAACAATTCCTAAAACAATGAGAATAAATTGATAGAATACATTAATTTTCAGGCAGGTATAGGATAATGTATATTGTAATAATTCTTGGTATGCATCTTCTATTGGCAATAGGATTTATGCGATACTTTTTTCATATACCATCAAAGACTTTAATTATGGAACATATAACGCAAACGCAAACAGAAATTATAGGAAATCAAGGTGCAAATAATCATTCTGGCTAATTATATTTCAATTTATTATACGTCAACAATGGTGGATTTGAAAGCATCTATATTTTATAATAAGTTGCCGATATATTGGCAAGCACATTTATTCCAATAAATACCGACTGATAAAACCGAATGATAAAATCGCACATATTCGTTGAAAGTTAATTCCGTTTCGTGCAGATGTAGATGTAGTATTTATACTATACCTGTGAGCAAAAAAATAAATGAAAGTAACTAAAATTTGTCACATTTGAGGCACTAGTGTTTATTAAAAACATTTCAGTCAATTCATATCAAATATATGTATATATATACATACATATATATGTATATATATGTATATATAATATTCCTGTGTGTCAGGGCAATATAGAAGGCCAACAAAATGTCTGGTTGATTTATTTTCACAGCCCCTATTTTAATATAGGGACGCGTTACATATCAACGCAACACATATCATTTACAATCATACGAACCTCCATATTGTACATAATAATTGTTAGTACTCGTAATACAATAGATAGTATTTATAATTATTAGTCGTCATTAATACAATCGTACGTAATTCATTAAGATTTTCTTCTTTATTATGATTAATTAATGTGATAAAAGGCAACATTCACTTTGTAATAGTATCGTCACATTATTATCATCGGTCTATCAATATTATATCATGACAGTAGTAATTTGCCGTTTAACGTTATTACACAAACGATGCAACATTGATATATTGATAAATAACTTTCCAATTGTTTATCGTGATTTTTACTAGATTTAATTTTTTTTTTTTTATTTACCATACGAAAACGGTTTACGTGATCTTCGTTGGCGCTATTACCGAAAAGAAACGAGTGCCATGAAAAGCTATTTTTACTAATATAAGAATGTTCATTTTATCTACAAACGATTTCGCGTTTCGATTCTAATTGGAAGTTAAAAGTTATTTCTTTCTCTTTTTTCTTTTTTTTTTTTTTTTTAACTTTTTCAAAAAGTATCAACACGATAATCTTGTAAAAGTCCAAGCAATTCGCAAGAGATAATACGATAGTAAAATTTAGCAAATATTTTGAGTTCTACCAAGTCTTTCGTTTTGCAAGCCTTGTCGATGTGAGCGTCGCGTGTACAAAATAGAAAAAAGTTCGACCAGAACTTGACTCCTTTAAAGTAAGTAATAAAGCATCTCTCGTAGCCTGTATTTTCGTCCACACTCGTGCAATATTTTTTAGATTTTTTAGTTTGATTACTGAAAATTAAAATTACGATTCGATGGCCACTGATGAGAATAAAAATTGATCGATGTCGAATTATTCGGATATTTAAGCACAAATACTATCAAATGATAAATCAGTAAATATTTTTTAATCAATCGAGCTTGAATATCGAATTTTTCCAAAATTTTATCAAAAATTTTGTCAAATATTTATAAATCGATGCGTACTCTTGTACAGCTGTATATAAACGATACGTTTAAGGAAATATAATATTGGATAATGGTGAGATGGGCGCAAAAGTTATGGAATATGTTGTGCACACAATGACGTTTTTTAATACTGTAAAACAATAAACATTTTTTATTAGATCGGTATTTTCGCTTGGACATTGGTATCCTTGATACAAGCTACCAGAATTTCTGTTCGAGTTCGCGTTTAAACTCAGTAAAGCGTTTCGACGATCACGAAACCGCCGGAAACGATAATTCTATAATTTACGGCTAGTGCTCACAACGACTTGGTCCAACGTGTTTACAAGATAATTACAGTCAAAGTTTTGCGAATAGGCAGGAGCAATAATAACGAGTAATAAATCTACGACAGTCTACTTAGTTACTTGTTTTTTCTCTTCTCTCAATCTTTTCTGCATTCATTTTCACGCGAAACGATATTTTTTTCTGTTTCTCATCTCTCCTTTCCTTCCTCTTCTTCTTCTTCTTTTTTTTTTCTTTTTCTTTTTAAATATTAAATATTAAGATTCTCAACGCGTTTACACGGACACAAGGAGAGCGTGTTAAACGAATTGAGAGAAGGATTTGCAATTAGTTCTTATTACCGTTATTTACAATTATGTATGTGTCGCCGGGCATGTCTATCGTTATTATTATTATTGTTAATTAATATTAATATTATATAATATACATTTTCTTCTTCTATTTCGAAAATGCAAACACGCATAACTATTACAGAAACATACAGAGCAACTGTGCGCGAGTCGCACGCCAGGCGCCCTTTAAATATTACACATAGATAATAATGTTTACCCTGGTTTTATCAATTATTACAAGTATACGCATATATGTATATGTATGTACTTTTATATATATATATATATATATATATATATATATATATATATACATATACATACACACACACATACTTATACAACATTGCTCATAAATGTCATATTTTCTTTATACAATCGTTGACTATCATCTTCTACCATGTTACACAATATTGCGGTAATTTCAGTCGCATGCTTAAATAGTATGTAATCCATTTCCTTTTTCTTTCTTTCTTTCTTTTTTTTTGTTATCCTAAATTTCGAAATTTTTACTTACAATAAACAAACTTTAAACGATACTGTAAGTCGTAAGTTGAATTAATAACGAGATACTACTCTGCATTATTCTTGAAAAATTACTTTTTTCCTTCTTAAAGAAAAAAAAAAAAAATTTATTTATTCTTTTATGAAATGTTACATTAAGTTGAAAATAAACGATAATGTACGATACGAGAAAGACGCGTTAATACTTATATATACATATCTTTTTTTTTTCATGTTTTCATTTTTTCCTTTATCTTGCCAAAGTTGCAACTATTATATTGTTAATTATTATTGTTTATTTATCAAAGCTTTCTGCGTTTCTCAACATTTTTTTCGTGTGCGATTTATCATGACCAGGATACAATTACCAATTTCGAACCAATTTCAATCGTGATGAAAATGCATATATTTTTTTTTCTTTTTTTTTTTTTGGAAAGTGGTAACTACCGCACGGTCGGTTTTCAATTCGGTTTAATTACAATATCTAACAATTGTTTTGCAATTTGACTACTTCAGGTTAATCAGGATGCAAGTGATTAAAATCTTCCCTCGCTTCTTTGCACGTTTCGCGAGGAATTTCTACTCTTTATTGTACTATCTAGGTGAATGGTACGTTTTTTTTTTCTTGAGAAATTAAGGGCGAACAAAAAAAAGGAAAGGGATATAGGCGTTTAACTTTTCTGTCTTTTCTCTTTTTTTTTCCCTTTTTTTTCGTTTCTTCGTTTTTTCAATAGAAATCTTTAAGAGGAGAATGGATATCAAATTTTTTTGGTATTTTTTTTCGACGACCGTGACACGTTGATATGTTCTTTTCTAGACTGAAGCTACACAATTTTTCAATTTGGAAAAGTTTCATTTTTCATTTCTTTTTTCTTCTTTTTTTCTTTTTTTTTTTTTGTTAGAAATTAGTGAACGCAAAATCTGGATTCTATAAGAAAGATTCTTCGGAAAGACGAGATCTTTTGCTGCGAGTACTACTCGAGTACTTTCAAATATATATATATATATATGTGTGTATATATGTGTGTCGAATCGCTCAGTCGCTTTAACCGTAACTTTCTAAGAAGATAAAGTTAGTCCGTTTTGGTCAATTACTTAGGACAGATAGTTAACTTTAATAATAACTAACACGATTAAAAAACTACGAGAAACTTACACTCGAAGAGAATACACATTACTAACTGTACGTACGTGTATACAATGTGTCATTACTTTTTTTGCGCGCTATGAAATTCTTGTTGCTCTCTAAATTTTTCGTCGTTAGACGATTAGACTGTTTTTTAAATACGTGTTCTACGAGTAAGGTTCGAATAAAAATCCAATACGTTACACGTTTATTCGTGTGTGTGTGTGTGCATGTGTATGCGTGTATACGTGTGTCTGTGTACGTGTGTGTGTAAATGCATCACGTAAAAATATGTTCGAAACGTATCGCGCTAAAAGCACAGTTATAGAAACAGAGAAGAAACACGTAGCGAACAACAGACGCGGGCTAAAATTTTTTTTTTGTTCGTGCCCGTTCGAGGAGAAAGAATTCGCCAGCGTGGTTCGTTGAGTTCGATGCAAAGTTATAAAAAAGGGACGTTTCGTTTGCTCCTCTTCCACTTTATCTTAACGAGTTTTTCACCTACGGCTTATAAGAACGTGTGAGTTTTTTTTTTCTTTCCTTTTTTGTTTTGATCAAATGTTCCACGTTGATCGTTAATTTTTTCTTCTTCTTCTTTCCTTTCTTTTTTTTTTCTTCCTTTTTATTCCGATCGAACGGTTCGTTTGATTGCGTGCTTAAGTGATAACAGGTACATAAATTACACACGAAGTAGTGAACTATAATTTTTTTTTTTTTTCTTTTCTTTTCCCTCTTCTCCTTTCGAAAAGCTTCTTTCCGGAATTGCCTGGTGGTTGGGGAATGTTCGGCGATGCCATTTGTTCTTTCTCTTATCCCGCGAGTTTGCTCGGATCGATCGTCTCGAATCGTTCAACCAATCGACAATTCTTTTGCTCGATTATTTTTCAATCGACGGACTTAAGATTTAACTTCTCACAACGCGAGACGCGAGTAGTAACGAGAGTAACGAGAGAATTGCGAGAGAAACTGAAAGAAAAGAAAAAAAAAAAAAAAAAAACGCAGGAAGTGAAACCGGTAATAGCGATACCCGATATATACTTGTTTCCTTCTCCGATACGACTTCCTTTCGAAGCGTACGGAAGGTGTGAGAACGTGGACGATGCGGTTATCTCTGTTGTTTACGACGACGACGACGACGAGGACGAAAAAAGGATAAAAACAGACTCGTCGATCGGATGATATGATATTGGATAATAAGGATTCGCGGCCGTTAAGCATAAAAGAGAGAAAAAAGGGAGACAACGTTTGAAAAGAATAGAGCCGTAAAAAGACAGTTGAAAATTCAGTTGAAAAAGTGTCCGGGCGAATACACGGACATCTGCATTTATTATTAACTATTTAGAACATAGTGATGCTTGCGTGAACTTTTCTCTTTCTTTCTCTGTCGTTTATACTTTTTGCATTTTTATTGTTGTTGTTATTGTTATTATTATTATTATTATTTTAAATGTTTCTTTTCGTTTATTCATTCCTTCTTTTTTCTTTCTTGTTTTTTTCTTTTTTTTTTTTTTTTTTTTTGCTAATTATCAATCGTTCAAGTTGCATAGCTTATTTCCTCGATTACATTTTTTTTTTCTTTTTTTTCTTTTACGCGGCTTCAAAGAGCATCGAAGCTCTGATCGATCACCTTAAGCATTAGTCTTTAGTGTTTGATTATTATACTACAGTAATATACAGAAAATCGTGGTTCTTGTCCCGGTAGCCTGCTCGTCCATCCTTTTTTTTTTTTTTTTTTTTTTTTCTTTTATCTCCCGTTAGTTCGCAATCGCGTCGATTTTTAATTGAATGTCGGTGGACGAGCAGCCCCCCGGGGAACTTTTCAATTAATATTCAATAATTACAATACACTAAATATAATCGGCCCGTGTATATTAAAATATAAATATCAAATAGACTTTTTGCCCCCAGGATGTATGCACCTAAATGCCGATGCGCGACTTAAAAAATTGAGAAACGTTTTCGTTAAGTAAGTCGTCACCGATTAGTCAAAAATCCCTGTTGTCGAAAGTACGCGGACCTCGTCACCGCCAAAATTTCGATAAAAAAATCCAAAAAATGAATTTTATTATCATTATCATTATCATTATTATTATTAACGGAGAAAAATATTCACAGTCGATAATCGTTTTGTTTTGTTTTGTTTTTTTTTTTTCCTCTCTAATCGAGACGAGATTTTTCTACTGTGTGTGATTATCTAGATATAGTAGATTTCGGTGGTGACGAGCCACGAGCCTCGAGATGAGATTAATTAGAATTTTTCGGTTTATCTCTACTGGATGATATTATAAATGTCTCTTAACTCCATTACAGTATCGAAACAGTGTCGTGTCGGTCGACAGTGACGAAGAAGATTTCGAAGAATCGTTCGTTATACAATTTTAAAGCCTAAATAACTTTTTGATTTGTCTGCTTGATTGATTTATAATTGTCGTTCGTTTTCCATCGTTCCATCTCCAACGAAGCGTTTATTGTCAGACACACTAAAAGTGAACGCCAAAGAACAAGAAAGGAACTCGTCGCGGTCGGTCGACCCAACGCCGTGAACCGTAACGCAGCGGTTCTTTCGCAGTTTTTTTCTACCGTTTCTTCTCGATTTTCTTTCTTTCTTTCTTTCTCGTTCGTTCGCTAGTCTATGTAACAATTCCTTTCTCTCGAAACTTATTATTATTATTACCAATTATTTTCCAACAGTTTTTCTAATATTCGACGACGACGACGACATTCGGATTCGACTCGTATATAGTTCCGTATATTCGTGCACAAACTATTTCCGAGACCAAACTAAACCTATGCTTTGTACTCTGGTCGACCTCTGAAATAATTCATCGCACGCGCAAGCAGTGGATATCTCAATTTTTCTTTGCCTTCTATTATACAATTTTCGTATATATTCATGTATGTGTACGCGTGTGTGTATGTGTGTGTTCGTGTGTGTATGTATGCGTGTAAAAAGAGAAACGGCGTTCAACGAAATAACCGAGCATGAAAACGCGAGACGAATCGAATTCTAAGTTGTAACGAAAAATAATTAGCCCGGTGGAAAAAACGAGAATTCTACAAGATATTCTGCATGGATCGTCGATATATAAGGCACGCTCTACCGGTAAATAAATTTGACGAGTCGACGAATGCGAGCGCAAGCGCACTCGCTACTACTTTTCGACACACCGATACACTTTTACAGGCCATGCGTTTTTTCTTAAGCTGATTCGATCGTGTGTTCGTCGAGAGAACACGAGAAGAGAAAAACCGTCGATTTCTAAACCGTTCCTTCCCCTCTCTCTATTCGCGAACTTGCGCCTTCTACCGCGTTTTTCTAAAATTCTACGGCGGAATTGGCGCAAAGTGAAAAGCGCAAAGTGGACAGAGAAATGCCGTCTCTCTCGGATGCTCGGATATATCTGTTGCACACCATTCCCGTTCGACGACTCCGCGGCCGCCATTACGCACGCGGCAAAGACAATCGGCGCAGCCTGAGAGTTTTAATACTTTAAGAGACAGACTTTCCGCGAAAGCTTAAAAAAAACTTTTTCCTTCCCTTCTCCTTTCCTCCTCCTTGTGTACGCGTGTGTTTCGCTCGCTCGCTCGCTCGCTCACTCACTCTTTCCCCCTCTGCCTTCTCCTTTTTATCTCTCCGTTCGTTCTCCTAACGCTAGCTAAATACCGCCGTTTAGAAACTTCACTTTACACTCGCTACGACAGCGATCGATCGGGGTTTATGCTACGTTATGCTGGATCCACGAACGTACCGAATCCATCGAATTTAACGTTTTTTCGCTTCTTTTCGAATTTCTTTTTTTTTTTTTTTTTTGAAATTTTTACCCGACACCGCGAAGTATTTGATATTTTACACATGTTTCATATTCAAGAAGAGAACGATCGATAACTTGTTGGAAAACTTTCGATGAATTCGGTGATTCGACCGTGGTGTAACGATAATTTACACATTTATACACTTGTATATTCGTATTACGTATAGGATAAAGAAGTTTGGCAAACAATGTCAATATTAATCGACGGCACGAAGGACTTATCCTCTCAACATGTGTGTGTATGTGTGTATATGTGTGTGTATGTGTACGTGTAACTATTATACATGTATCGATGATAATGTTACCGCGATAAGGCAATGCTATGAAAATTCTTCGCGTAAAAAGGGTTAAACAAAGAAGAAAGGGAAAAGACGAGTGAAAAATCGAATTGAAATGTTCGAGAATTTTTTGGGGAGAGAAAAAAAAAAAAAAAAAAAGAAATATTTGTTTGTTTTTTTTGTCACCTTTCCGAACAAGCCCGGCTTCTTTCGAACAAGTGGAAGAGAAAATTACGATCAGAGAACGAAAAGATACCAAAACACACATGTCGTCGTGGAAGATGAAAATGATGAAATCTTATTTTTCCAAGATATCTTACGATCAATTTAGATTGACAGAAAAAACTAATTAAAAGATACAACAAGTTGTATCGGCCCATACGACACGGATGAAACAAATACAATACAATTTGTAATCACAACGATGTTAAATCCGTATTATCCAATAATAATAATAATAGTTACAAATAGAGCGCTACTGCTATCATAGTATAGTAATTAAAATACACAAAAGGCGAACATTCATATAGGCGGTACAAATATATATATATAATATAGCCATATATAGCGAATAGATTTATTTTTCTGTAACAGCGAATTCCTCTTATTCGTACGATTGTAATATTCTAAGTTTTAAAGAAGAGATTTTTTTTTAGATAGACCTGTTTTAACTTTCGTTACGAAACCGTTATTTTTTTTCCCCCTTTTTTCTTTCCTCGTCGAATCTCATCTTTCAACTTTCATGTTGTTTCGACGTTGAAATATAGAAATCTATGAAATAGAAATTAGATTTTTGGAAAAATCACGATTGGAAAAAAATCTCGTCGAAGGAATTCCGAAGTTGAGCGAATCGGAGGAGAATCCTTTGAAATCCTTCTTTCATTGGTGTGAAGAGTAAAAACAACCAATACCTTTGAAACAATCTACAGAAAAAAAAAAAAAAAAGAAAAGAAATTGTCCGTTCGCTCGAAAATGAATTCGCTTTTTTTTTTCTTCGTGAAAATACCGATCTGGTAAAATAAGTAGTCCAAAGCGGAACGTTTCGTCCGTCCACGAAACGAAAACAACATGGGAACGCGTTTGTTTTCCCGATTCTTCGAAAATCGAACGTTTCGAAAAGAGGGATAGAAAACGATTTATATTTCATGAAAAAGGGAAACTGGTAGTAGAAGTAGAAGAAAGAAAAATCCTACGTAAATCTAAATCGTACGAACATCATCGAAACACCGAAATTTCTACCTCTTTCTTCCACAGCGAATACTATTCAAAAAAAACTATAGCCAAGGCGTAAATCTCTAATTATCGATCATCTCTAATTCCGTCACCCATTAAAGACGAGAAAAATCGTACAATTATAACAATTATAACAATGTCTAAAGCAGCAGTGATGTGTTTTACACGAGTGTTCTTCCCCCTCCCCCCCCCTCTATTTTCGTTTAAAAACTATCAATAGATCAGCCCCTCCCCTCCCTCCCCCCCTTATTATTCGTATAACATTATGCAATTACAATTGTTGACAAACGTATGATACAAGTACTACTTAGTTAATATTATTTGCAATTATTACCATTAAGTATAATAATAGTGAACATTAAGAACATCGAAGAACAGTCAGATTGTGAATCGATTCGATTTTTTTTTTCTACCCTAATTTTATACCCGCACGGTTTCTATCATTTACTTCTTGCTTCTCTAATCGGACATCATTTACTCGTTACGATACGTCGAGTTACGATACGGAGCGGAAGAAAGGAAACGAGAAGAGAAATTTAAAAAAAAAAGAAGAAAAAGAAAGAAAAAGAGGAGGGGAAAAAAAACCAACGGAATATAGGACAATCGTCTTATCTTAAACGCGTCGCGGTTCTCCGTCACGAAAATTCAAAATTTCGTCAAAAATTTTGAATCTGGTTTTTTTCTCGAGGTACGAATTAATCAAAACTATTGTAAATTTCTCTTTGCACGGTATATAATATATATATATATGTATATGTATATGTATAATATATATATATATATATCTACGAGATCGCGCGCGCACGTGTAAACCGAAGAAAGAATTCGTGCGTATCGAGAGCAGATCGTGAGCAAAATTCTAGTTAGACGAGTCGAATGAAATTTAGGACGAAAATTGTATATACATACATGTTACACGCCGATAATGGTATACGCCGTTTATGGGTTTTTTTTCTTTCTTCTTCTTTTTTTCTTTTTCTTTTTTCATTATTCGTTTTTTTTCTAAATGTAAATGTGGTCCGATCGTGATGAGCAATCTCCGACGATTAAAGACCAAGAACGTAAGAAGACAGACGTTTAAGAATTCACAGAGCACGAATACAATATCAATCCTCTAGTAGTAGTAGTAGTAACTCCAAAAATATGTTATTCTCTCCTATATTTGTAATAACTACGCTATCTATTCCTCGCAAAAAATCAGTTACTTTGTTTTACAGTGATAATATATAATATATTATTATACGATATATATATACATATATAATGTATAATATGTATATATATATAATTTTATACGAACTATCCATACAACGCGATGAACATTAAATTCTAAGTCCACAAAAGAAAAACGTAATTTTTTATTTCCTGTGGATTTCCCTTCTTTCTTTTCGTTTCTTTCTCTTTTTTCTTCGTTTCTGGCCATTTCAACGAGAGTTATCATTATTTAACATTGTTGTTCCAACCTCGTTCGTTATTCTATACGACAAATACCGAATACTCGTGTACAGAAATTAATAGATCCATCCAGAAAAATGCTCTCTTCTCTTTTTTTTTTCTTTTCCCTATTGATCATTATTCCTCTTCCCTTTCGTCCATCTAGTCGAAGGGAAGAAATCTCGAACAAGTTCCGTGCACGAGCACTCGGGTCCGAGCATTAGAGATTCCACACACGCTAAATAAATTTTCTATTGGACACAATCTCATTTAACATTTTAGGCACTACACCTAGACACTAAGAAATCACTCCGCTCCCTTCTGCCCTGATGCGATAAGAAATGTATGTACAAATTTAAAAAAATGATTAAAATAATATTATATATATCTCTATAGCTTCGAGTGTATACGTGTATGTGCACGTGTCGTCACGCGCACGCTTATATAAACCGTGTATTATGTAGGTGTATTTTGTACATGTGTTCCTTGTTTTTCTTTCTTTTTTCCCCCTTTCTTTTTTTTTTTCCTTTTTTTCTTTTTTTTTTTCAATGTATCATCGCGTCACCCGAAACGAAGAGGCAAACCGTTTTACGCTTGCGCCCAAACAACAATGCGTGAAGTAAGCGTCACGATCTATCCTAGAAAATATACCTTACATACTCTTTTTCTCTTTCTTTAGCACAATTTTCCCTCTAAGGTGGCAAAAAAGTAAATGGAAGTAAAAATCTATCACAAACATTGTGTCTAATCTCACTCGAAGCAAAATATTCGCGAGAGGAGAGAAAAGAGGAGGAGAGAAAAAAAATAAAAATAAAAGTTGGAGAAGGAGAAACATAGAAAGAATTCGAATTAAATTGGACGATGAGCAGCTAAGGTAACATCAGTATCACCATCCTCTATCGAAAGTGACAATCGTATGATAACGTGTATAACCTTCCCTCGATCGTTAACGACAAACGCTATACTATTTTCTTTCCTTTTATATATGATTTATATATATATATATAACGCGTCATGCACGTTGGCCTATCTAAAAGCCCGATCAAAATAAACATCGTGCATCGAAAATGTGTTGGATCTTAATAATTAATAAAATATCACAACTAGAACCATCGTTATTAATATTACGGTACGTTTTCGGAAGAAAAATAAAAAAAAAAAAAAAAAAAAAAAAAAAAGAAAAAGAAAAAGAAATCGTTTTCTTTTATTTTTTTTTCTTTCTTTCTTTCTTTTTTCTTTTTCTCCGCATTAGTGGGTGAGCTACTGTTATTCAAATACGCGTGGACGCGACGCGTTTGGTTAACTAACTTATCTAACCGTAAACAGCGTAAAAAACGTTGTTATTATAAAGTAACAATGACTGCGCTAATATGACTATGAGCTTGTACTGACTGACGATCTACACCTAAAACAGTGATAAAAAAACTAAACATAGGATCATTGTATAGTTGCGTATACGTACTAAACCCAAAGCTTTGTTAATTAATTAATTAATTAATCAATAATTAATCATAAACATCGACGATAACATAATTCTATTTGTTAGAGTTATAATCCGATATCCGATACTCCACAAGCTGATCATCTAAAATCTATTTTACCCAAATACTTCTTTTTTTTTTTTTCCCCACACTCGACACGCTAATAACAACGCGAACTTAATAAAAATAAAAAATACTTATATACTTGTTATAGATATATATCAGATGTATCATAGTGATTAATCAGAATCGATCGATTCCCACGATCAGCAATACACAGTCTTATGCTAACGTTATACGAATATTATATATCGTCAGTCAAGACTTGCTCTTTGGATGAAGAGAGAGAGAGAGAGAGAGAGAGAAAGAGAGACAGAGAGAGAGAGAGACAGAGAGAAGGAAAAGAAAAGGAAAAGGAAAGGAAAAAGAAAGAAATCTGACTGAAATTCTATCGCCTATCTATCTAGTGACACGTAGTAATGTAAATATATACGTTCGAATGTACAGAGGAAAAAAAAAAAAAAAAAAAAAAAATGAAGCATGATGGTACATGACTATGACGCGTGAGACTGTCGTGTGAGACCTCGTCTTCTACGTGTGTGTTTGTGCATGCATCGATATTCACGCGACGACGACGACGAAGACGAAAACAAAAAACAAAAACAGAGAGGAGAGAGAGAAGAGAGAAAAAAAAAAAAAAAAAAGAAAACACGTTCCTATACAGATACACACCCGCAACGACAATTTCCTTATTTCCCTTTTCTACGTAGAATGCGAAAAAAAAAAAAAACAAAAAATATCTAAGGATATGACTTTTCGTTTCTCACGACTTACGAGAAGAAAAAAAAAAAATGTTTTCTTCTTTCTCTGTGATACAATTTCTATATCGATTTTTATATGGAAGCATACATATATACATGTAGGCGCGCAAACGTGCTCGTATAATATAATAATTATTATATAATTGTATAACTCGTACCATACGATCGATAGAATACAATACGTAACACTTACAAGCTGATTGATAACTTTTTGTTTTTTTTTTTTTTTTTTTTTTCTCTTTTTCCTTTTTTCCCCGTTTTCTTTTGTTTCGTACCGCAACTTTCAACTATAATACACGTTTCTGCGACTCTATATACTCTATACGCTCTCAATTTGCAGTTTAAATATAAATGTAAATTATGATTAATCGTTGAACAGGCACATCGACTTGGTTACATGACTTTTTTTTTTTTTTTCCCCTTTTCCTCTTTAATTTTATATCGATAATAATAACGCGCGTAAATAAACGGATAAAGCCAATTTCCATTCGTTATAACGCGCCGAATAATAAATTTGAAATTTACGTTTGAAAAATTAGATCGAACGGATTATTTCGAAATATTTCGCGAGAAATAAATATATCATTATTCCGAATCTTTGTAATAATGTGTCTTTTGACCACGTATTATAAAATTATATCCATCCTCTATCTATCGAATTGGAATTAATTAGCCAGTTTTTCCATTTTTGTGTTAATTTTTTTTTTTTTTTTTAGGAAATTGAAAAATTTCTTTATAGGTAACGTATCTCTAAAAGTGTCTATCACTCTCACACGCTCTCTCTCTCTCTCTCTCTCTCTCTCTCTAACACTTCTCTCTCGCTCTCTTCCCCTTTCTCTCTATCAATCACGCTGACCACGATTCGTTTATTCATATTCACTTGTTCATTCAACATTTTCGCTCTAAGTGTAAAATACTTCTAATTAAACTCTGGACATGGTTCACTCTACAATCAACATACCGCGGCTAATATTCCTGTACGTTATCATACAGCTATGTGTATAAAATAATTAGCAAAACAATGCCTAAGCGTCATTCCGTTAAAAACCACGAGATATATATATAATAATAATACGTCAGCACGCAGAAAAATCATTATCATATTATTATTATTTTTTTTTCCTTTCTTTCTTTCTTTTTTTTTTTTTTTTTTTCTTTTCTTTTCGTTAAAAGTATTTCGCGAGTTCGTAAAATGATGATCGGATGATGTGGCAAATCCATCCTCTTACAGGAGCTGTTCTCAAACATGTTAAAACGTAGGAAGAGAGCCACTCGCGATAATTATATGTACAAATCGATCATTTTGGGCATGCACATCATACATCGAATGCGGGAGAATTGCAATCAATATTTTTTTTTTTCCCCTTTTTTCCCGTTTTGTTTCCATTAAGAAGATAGAAATTGATTCCTTTATACTGACTGACGTGAAGAAGAAGTGCGAACAAGGAAGAACCATGATTCGATTCAAGGGGAGAGGAGAGAGAAAAAAAAAAAAGAAAAAGAAAAACGAAAGAATTGCTTAGGAAAAAAAAAAAAAAAGAAAAAGAAAAAGTTGCACCATCGACATGCTTGATCGCAATGGAAAGAATCGAGTGTACGTCGAAGAAAAAAAAAAAATGTGTGCAATCCGACAATTGTAAGCGAATACTTGCAACGAACAGTCGTCTTTTTTTCGACGACTTTTTTTTTTAAGTCTTGCAAAAGATTGAATATTCAATCCTCTTCCCTCCTTCCCTTTCAAAATTTTACAATTTCGCGATTATATTGTACACACACATCCCCTTTCCTGTTGTCCATCCTAATTATTGTGTACCGCATATTTGTGCAATGTACTCCGATAGGTACATTCTTCTAAATATATATATATATTATATATGTGTATATAACCCCTGGTTCGAAATGCAAAAACGTAAACAGGTGAAAACGAAGGTGTGTTTCGATGAAAAGAAAAGTGCGTGTGAAAATTCATTGTACGAGAAATATGTTTTCAACGTTGAAAAGGAAAAAAAAAAAAAAAAAAAAAAAATGTTGTAATAGCAAGAAATCTCAATTCAACGAATCTAATTCAATTCTATTGTAAACGGGGGATTATCTACGAAGAAAACTGCTAGCAGTGTAATTATCTTAAAATCAGTGATGCCTAATCGCAATAATAGTAGTAGTAGTAGTAGTAGTAGTAGTAGTAATAGTAGTAATAGTAATAGTAGTAGTAGTAATAGTAATAGTAATAATTATAATGAGGAGAATAAGAGAGTAATTACGTGGTAAAAATAAATAGTGAGGCTGCTGCGAGAAGGCACAGCTTTTGTCAAATACAAATTAATCGTGCGATTAAATATATATTCGTTAAACATTGTTCGAATCAAAAATAGAAGAATTCGATTCTAAACCCACAAAAGACACACGTGCTTTCACGTGGCAACATCCTCGGAAGGACGTGACGGGATGCGGAGATTGACCAACGGCACTCCTTACTCAAGACAACAAATAAAAACTTGGAACACATTTTGTTACAACGAATTCAATGTGTTGTGTAATGATGTGTGTATGCGTGTAAAAAATTGATCAACTCCCCTCTGTGACTGTGAAGAAACGGGATTTCTTCATTCGACGATCAAAAATAGAGCCCGTTTTCAATGAATTTACGAGAACGCTTCAAGTATTTTAACAGCGTTAAAGCGTTGTCGTGGTAATAAAGCGTCTCGGTAACAAAAAAAAAAAAAAAATCTGTTGTTGAAATTCTATTAACTAATTGCCGCGCTAAGATTATTTTCTTTTCTTTTCTCTTTTAACGAGCATCATTAAAAGTATATAATATGACGTGTATGATCGTACTTATCATACCATAAAAGAAAAATGCAAATTTATTTCCCGTTAACGCTGAACTTTGATTTAAAAGATAAACTTGCTAAATTGTTTCTCGACTAAAGTAGCCCAATTTTTTTTTTTTTTTTTTTTTTTTGGTTTTTTTCTTTTGTGTTTTTTTTTTCTTTTCTTTTCTTTTCTTTTTTTTCACCAAATCACCGATATCGATGGTTTATCCACTTAAACCGCGCATAATTTTTAAACAATACAAACTCGGATATCATTCTCGAAGAATCAAAATCGCTTGGTCTTTTTTTTCCCTCCGTTTATACATCATCTACGTGATTTTTTTCTTCTTTTTTTTGGCGCGGCAACATTTTTTTTTTTTTTCAAAAATATACAAAACACATCAAGTATATAATATATATATACTGCCAGGTATATAACATATGCGCCGTCTAAGCCGAACAAAAATTGTTATATCGATCATATATCACCAAATAATATTTGGAAAAAATAATACAAATAATAAATCACCAAAGCAATGGTTCACTGAGGAAACAATTGCGCAATGAGAAGAAGCATCAAAAAACCTTTTCTCTCATTTTTTTCTACCTTTCTCTTCCTTTTTTTTTTTTTTTTTTTTTTTTTTTTACTTTCATTTGCTTTTTCGTTCAATTATTTACGATTTACCGAACAAAAGGAAAAAGACAACACGTTTCATAATGGATACGCACGACAGAATAACGCTAATGAAAGCATTAGGACGCGACGCAAACGCGATCAGTCTATCTCGACTTTCGGACCATTCATATATATATATACATAAATATATATATTTCCTTTTTCGAAATCGAAATCGAATGGATAATTCTCCATTTTTTCTTCTTCTTCTTCTTCTCCTTCTTCTTCTTCTTTTTGTAATAGCACAGACAGGCAGTTTGAAGGGGGGGGAGGCGATCGCTGTTTAAGGACGGATTGTCTAAAAGTTAAGTTGAAGAGCAAACTTCAACGGTCTTGTCTCGAGACTCCGTCGCGAGTCTTTTTTTCAGTCATAAATTTCTTTTTTCGTGACGATACAAACAACAAGCTTAGCGTTTTATTTTCTGTTTTTTTTTTTTTTTTTTTTTTTTTTACAATAGTTGATAATAGTAATCGCGAAAAATCCCCTTCGTTTGCTAGTTGAAAAAAAAAAAAAAAAAAAAAAAAAAGAAAACACGTTTGCGAGGAATGAATGTGACAAATGTATAACGATGGAGTTTCTCTTTTTCCCTTTATTCGATCATCGTATCGTACGCGACCAGTCATAGAGTCATCTTTCGATCTTGTAAAATTTAATTTGTAAAAAGAAAAAGGGGGGGAGAGAGAGAAAAAAAAAAAAAAAAAAAAAAAAAAAAGAAAAAAAAAAAGCAAAGATGCGGCGAAAGCCAGTGCTCGCGCGCCGTTTTTGATTTTTTTTTTTTTTTTTTTTTTTCTTCTGAAACCAGACAGAGGAATAATTTACTCGGTGAACCACAAACTAGAAGGTTGATATTGATGTTTGGCCGGTGAAAGCGGGGCCAATCCGTAAACGGCTGTTGGCTGCATATGTGCAGGCAGTGGATGCGCTGCATGACTTGCCAGTAACGGTCTGGCCGAGCTGTGATGAGCTGGTGGTGGCAACGCTCGACTAGAATCATACAACGTTAATGGAGACGAGCTGTAAAAAACGGGATAATGAACGTTAGAAAGTCTCCGTAATGTTCTAAAAAGGGAAATGAAATTCATTTGTTTTAGAAAAAGATCATTTCTTCGTTCCACACGCATACGGTTTTATATATAAGGAGAGATAACATTATATATGTACGTATATCATTACATTGAAAGAGAATCGAGTAATCGACAAATTTCTTTTTTTTTTTCTTTCTTTCTTTCTTTCTTTCTTTTTTACTTTACATCAAATACAATCGATTTCGTTTGTATTTACGAAACGTTTTTTTTTCTTTCTCTCTTTTTCTTTTTTTCTTTTTTCTTTTTTTTTTTTTGTGCAATTATCTAAGCAGGCAATCAATGGTATATATATACTACCTTGTACGAAATATACATGTACATTCGAGCGTAAAATACATACTGTACATTCATCGTAATGCGAGATAAGATAATTTTTTTACACTTTGATGGAGAAGAGAAAAAAAAAAAAAAAAAAAAAAAGGAAAAGAAGAAGAAAAAAAAAATGATAATAACGGAAAGGAGAAAAAACGAGAAAAAAAAAAAAAAAAAAGAAACGAAAAAAACGTTATATCTCTAGAGAGAAAAAAAATATCGATTATCCGACTGAATATATAAATACATCACACGATTTTTTTTTTTTCTTTTTTTTTTACAACGTTACAATGTTACATGCTGCTTGAGAACAAGATAAAAACGGTTGCACGGGAACGCACTATATATATATGTATATATATATATGCATATATATATATATGTATATATATTGCAACAATTAACTACTGGTACGATCACAAGTATATAATAACAATACGATGAACTATTCACTAAAACGAAAATATAATAAATGGTACACACATGCATGCATCAACTAGGTGTCTAGGTACCCACCCGGGTGTGAATCCCTGATAGGTGGGCACTTGTTGCTGCTGGATAGCAGTGGGAGCCTGAGAAGGCGCGGCGGTAACGTATACAGGGGGTGGCACGGCATGGGCTCTTGAACGTACGTGAGCGTACTCCTGGTACAGGGGCTGACCCAGATGTTGGGCACTTCCTATTACAGGCCCCCCCGCAGGACTTCTACCCCCGCCACCGCCCCCAGGACTGAGGTGGGCCGGATGCCCATGATGACTGTGGGTATGACCCGGATGGGCTGCCGAACCCACCACCTGGCTCTGCCTACAAAAACCCAAAACAAAATCCAACCCTTCGTTATGCAATTCCCATGCGTTCTTTACTTACTTTAAGAAGTCTCTCTAAAAGGACAGTGACCAAACCACAGACAGAGAGAGAGAGAGAGAGAGAGAGAGAATCAACGATCGGCTCATCATCATCATCATCATCAGCTTTCAAAGAAGAGATTTTTCACTCTTTATTCACTCTCGGCTTCACTTTTACTTTGCGGAGAGAGGGGGTTGGGAGGGAAGAGGGGGAAAAAAGAATAACATAGAAATTCATGCTGTTTACTTGCCGGTCACAATACTCGGCCCGTCTGTTGTCTCACACAACGTATATACGCGAGCTGCCTGTCATCGGTTTGGTCGTTACACACATACAAAGTGAAAATTCACATCATGCGTTCGATAAACTACATGCGGGCAAATTTCACTTGACCATCTCTATGTGTTATTTTCTAAATTCGGTTTTTCTAAATTTCTTTCCTAAAATCTATCTATATATATATATATATATTTGTGTGTGTAATAACGTGTAATAACATGCTTCGAGTGTGATTCAAACACGATGCGTGGTATTGTCGATGCTCACCTGTACTGATGCACAGTATTCGCTACTGCCCATTTCTGATGGTCTCTGGAATGAGCGGCCGGTGGTTGAACGTACTCGTGCTTGTACTCAGCCCTCTTTCCAGGCCATGATACCCGCTTGTCCGTGCCGGTCGTGTACACAATATGCTGCTCTTGAAGGTGGGGATGCGCGCTACTCGTGGTCACATACTGCAAGAAGTAGTCATGCATGTCATAGGCATCATCCTAGAAAAACATTTTCAAAAGAAAGAATTACTAAAACAGGGGAAGGGAGTGTCCAATGAACGTCGGAATCGTCGTTATTGTTCCTCGTTACAAGCCCAGAGGAGACTCTCGGTTGGCGGTTAAAAAATAATCGTGAAAAAAAAAAGAAAAAGAAAAAGAAAAGAGAAACGAAAAAGGGGAAAAAAAAAAGGTAAGAAGTGAATGGAAAGAAATACGTTGATTCGAATTAAAATTTAACCTGATAGGTCGGTGGCTCTTTACAGGCTGGCGCGTGACACGGATGTGGTGCAAGGTACTCGACACCGGGCTCCGGTTTCGTCGCAACATTCACCATATTGCATTCGGATTGTACTTTGGCCAACAAACGTTTCTTCTGCGATTGGGAAGAATATCCAGAGCTACTACTGCAATTAACGATATATCGACGTCAGATATATGAGAAATTATTATAAAGTTTGTCGGTCGGTGTTCAATTTACCTGCTGACGTGATGTTGTTGTTGAGGCTCGTGTTTAATTAGCTGGGTAGTTTGCTGATGTTGAGGATGTTGCGGCAAATGTTGATACAGATGATTATGTGCTCGACCCGGACTAGCTTCGCCATCGCTATCACCAACGGTTACACAACTGATAATATTTTTTCGCTGCGACCTCTGTGACGTACTATGTGCCGTCGCGTGTCCATTAGTGTGCGATTGACTACTCGAATGAGTTTGTTGCATAGGCTGGACCACGCGTGGTGTTGACTGCGTGCTGAAATTATAAAAACATGTGCTTTCGATTGAACGAGAAACAAACGGACAACCCCAATAACAATCCAAAATACGTTATACACCGAGCATGAAAAAATGGCATTAAACGCTAGGGCTGTAAGTTAGAGTTACAGTTAGAGTTAGTTCTTAATCGACACTCCAAGCTACAAATATGTTTAAATTGTCTTGATCGTACGATTCAATTTTTAGGGCCTGCAACTTTTGTCACAGGATAAAATAAAATACATTAATAATATCAAAAATTAATTTCACAACATATTAGAAAAAAAGCAATGTGTTGTGTTCTTAGCGATTATTAACCATTAATCAATGCTATTGTGTGTGTGAGATTGCGTGATTACTACGTTACATTCATATACCTTCGAATGACTTCCTCGCGAACTGGACGTCCATCGCCAGACAGGCGAGTTGCCAAATTTTGACAGGCTCCGCATTGCCGATCTCCACAGCTGTCAATGATATTCATGCATGATTCCACTACTTTCTATTCTAATAAATTACTAATAAATATATTCCATGGTGGAAACATCTATGGACAGAATTTACAGATAAATCTCCGTAGAGAAAATAAAACAAATAAAAAAAAACGATAGATATTTAATAATAAAGGAGACTCCAGCAAATAGGCAATTTATCAAATTTATCGAACTACAAAAAAATGTTTTGTAAACGAAGCAAATTAATTATGAACAAAATTAAATATACCCGACTTGCTATAACACTTTACGTTACATTCTCGATAAATATAAAGCTTCTAAATTTTATGAAATATACGCACAAAAATTTCTAACTACTTTCCAATATTCCAATAAGAAATAAATAAATTAGCTCACCATTTGCCCGGCGTTTCGTCTTCGCTATCACTGATCGTGATAACAGAAACTGCTGGCGATGGGGTATCATGAATAGTAATAGTTTGCTGCCGACCAGATGTAACTTGATGGTGTTCCACATTATGACTACTGCTGTGTTTACTGCTGTGATGATGTTGTTGCATGGGTTGTTGCTGCCAATGACTGCTCGAAGGTGAATGCCGTCTCATGTTGCTCGGAGGTGTGCTTTCTTTCACCCTCTTTTTCACCGGGCTTAATTGCTGCGTTTCTTTCTTATGTTCATGCCTGTGCTGAGACTGTTGGGGTACTGTCACGTGATGCTGATGATGCTTCGTCACGCTACGTTTCGCCCAAGCTTGAGGAGGATGTTCAACAAGGGCGCTAGTATTGTAAACTTCTGTGACAGGAAATACTGGCCGCTGATCCTTCCCAAAACAAGGGAGGTTAGTTAAAAGTCCGTTCGATTCGTTTCGATCACAGCGATAAAAATAGGGCAATAAAATTACCTGCAGAATGGCAGAACTATCCACAATAAGAGGTCTTCCCCAATCCCCTGCATCGCTCAATAATGGTTGCTGTATCGCTGCGTGTTGCGGTGGCAATTGCTGCCAAGATGGTACGATAGCAGCCATTTGACGACTTCCACCAGGCCAAGAGGTTTGTACAGCATTCTACGAAAGATAAAATTAATATTTAATTACGCACTCTTTGAATATATTTGCTTTAACTTATTACTTATGCTTACAGTCAATAACATTTGTCGTCCAGTTTCTACCATAGATACGGGTACCGCGGCATACTGTTGTTGAGCAGCTGCAGCTGCAGCAGCAACAGCCTGTTGCGATATAATTGATGGTTGAATTTGTAGCGGAGCTTGTTGCGCTTGTGGAGGCTACGAAAAAATTAAGAGACACGATTAAACGATCGTGAATATTGAAGCTGATATTGAATTCAAATGAAAATCAGTATCTCGTTTACTTGAGCAACAACTACGTGTTTTGCAGGACTTGGCATCGTTTGATAACTGGGTGGGTGACAAAGTAGACCGGGTACCAATTGATGCGGAAAGTCATGTACTCCACTTCGTCCGCTATTTGATCCACTAGACGAGCTACTGTACTGAGTCGCACGACGACTACTGTTACTGTATATTTGATACTAAAAGAAGAAAAAAAAAATACATACCATGTAAAATATAAAATAAATTTTGTACACAAGTAAGTAAAGTAAAAATAATCCCAAGGCAAATGAGTGAAATTTAATTTTAATTTTATGCAAAAGTAAAGAAAAGAAAGAAAGAAAGAAAATATAGAAACGAACCAGATTGTCATATCCTGTTTGTGCAGTGCGATGTTCCCTAACCAATCGTTGTACTTGATTGGTCAACTGGTTATTGAAGGTGAAAGTTACGGCACTACCATTCGTCGTCGGCACGAAATTAGCTACCAATGACGTTGGTGGAGGTGGTTGAGGTGCTGGCGGAGCTTGGTGATGCGCTGGACTCGCAGTGAAATCACCGGCTCGTCGGCAAACCTCCATCATTTGGACGGAAGCCTTGACATTGTTACAATGCGCGTAATCGACTAAGTGAGCCAGCGTAACAAAGGCATGGTTCAGAGCCTCCCCGGGTGTTATACGGCGCTCCTACAAATGATGAAAACATGCTAGTGAATGAAAGAACGCAAGACAAGGGGAATAACTCTTTTTGTTTCTTTTTTTTTTAAACAATGATCAGATCAGATCATTTTTCGATTATCTTAGAATTAAAACATGAACTAGATATTACTACCTGGTCCATCGTGAGCATCCTCTTCAAGAGGTCTATGAACTCTCTTCTATCTGCTTTTTCTGCCAAAAGTTGACCACCCTCCAAATCAGTCGGAACATTAACTTGACCAATATCATCGAGACAATTAAAAATATACTTTCTTGCTTCTTTAGATTTGATACCAGTTTCAGCCTCGTGTTCTTCCGGTGTTTTCAATCGCCAAAATGGATACGTGCCTGTAATTAATATAAATTAATCCAAATAAAAATAATAGACGAAATAATAATCGAATTGGATATTATATACGTACTGTCCATGTCTCTATAAAAGAATTTTGTTGTTTTGCTGGCATTGTTTAACATGTGCTCCGTTGGTACACCTTGTGTCTGACTTATATATCGAATCTGATCGTATTCCGAGCTACCAGGGTACAAAGGCCACCCTAGAAATAATTCCGCAACCACACAGCCGAGCGACCACATATCTATCGCTTCACAATATGGAAGTCCAAGTATAATTTCAGGTGCACGGTAGTATCGCGATTGCAAATAAGTGTTGCAGACAGCTTTAGACACATGAGAGGCTGACCCAAAATCAATAACTTTAACACGATAAGGCTGACGTACTGGATCCACCAACATAATATTTTCTGGTTTAAGATCGGCGTGAATCAACCCCAATTGCTAAAAATATATATATATACACATTATACGTATACATCAAGATTATCCAATAAATAATAAAAACGTACGAAAACGAGGCTTACCTTAAGTTTTAAAAGAGCGGTGAGTACTTGTTGGAGAATCGGTCTGATGTATTTGAGCGGTAGAGGCGAAAATTTATTCTGTTTCAGGAAATCATACAGATTCTGTTCTAGCATCTCAAAGACCAAGCAGGTATGGGATTTGTGCTGGAAGCACTCATAAGCGCGCACAAAGTTGAACTCATCCGCATTTTCCTGACTAAGTCGAGACAGGATGGAGACCTGTTCAAGATCCGATTTTAATTATAAATCCGCTTAATAACATACGTTATTAACAACGTAAAAATTACTCTATTCTTCTTTTCGACTCACCTCAATTTGCCCTTGGCGCGCATATGATGGATGGTTCTTCAAAATTTTGATGGCCACTATTTCATTGGTTCCCTTTTTCCAGCATTTCACGACCTGGCAACGAAACAAGGAGGGGGGGAAAAAAAAAAGAAAAAAATGAAACGATCGTTCAGTTTGGTGCGTGCAGGTAGATTGGTAGAGAAAGATTGATTTCAACCACCGGATAGTCGAGCAAGAGAATTTTACCTGTCCAAAAGTACCTCTGCCCAAAAATTCGAGGACTTCATACTGATTAGTCATAGAATAGAGAACCTCGTGTTGTACCAACTGGTAATCTCCGTCTCCTTGGGGATTGCTGCCACCGCCCCCATTGGCAGCGTTGGTCACTTGCTTGCTATGTGCCGTCATGCCTGTCTGCTTGTGCTGTTGTTGCTGCTGCTGCTGCTGCTGCTGCTGCTGTTGTTGTTGCAGCTGCTGCTGTTGCTGTTGCGTGTGGTGCTGCGACACTACAGTACTGCCCACTGCGTTCGTCGCGTTGGCGGAGTGGACTGCCAGGCCGTCACCATTACCCTCCCTCGACCAAGTTTTTCTCTGTAGGAGGAATACACCTTATACAAAAATTTTTGGACGTTAAGAGATTGTAGGTAGCTTTCGATAGCTTTTTTTTTTTTTAGATTGGGTATAGTAGGGACGATAACGACCAACACACGGAGGAGGACGATGAATCCAATGTTGCGAGACAACAACACATAATCCAAGAAACACGAATCCGTCGGATGTGATCTCTGTTACATGAGCGCATACATACATACGTACATACACACGTACACACATAAGCAGCTGCATCGTTGAAAATTAATTTCAGCCATGTATGGAAACAGGTGTATCGGGGGAGGAACGTGGATTAAAACTCATTAACATTTTTTCTCTTTTTTTTACATATCGATCGTACACCTCGACGATCGAGAGATTTTCTTTTTTAAGCAAGCGTTAAGAAACACTTTGTTATTGGCGAAAAATACATCGCGATGACCGGTCACAATATGAAATATGAAATGAAAACCTTGAAGGCGATCGATAACGTAACTACGCCATACGGAAAAGTTACCTGAGAAACGACATATCCGTCGTTGCTCTTTGATAACTACGCGATAGACGGGGGCCAAAAATCAATCGATTCGTTACCCATTCCTTAATTAATTAATCCGTGGTATCGATTTGCGAAGATGTTATTGGAAATAGATAAAAGAAGCAAATTCTTTACGGATCGAGGCTACCTTTGTGAAAGTTACTTCCATCAGAATTATTTAGACGATATTAATCCGTGAACGATTATCATTTCGTAAATACCATGTTTTCTCTCTCTCTCTCTCTCTCTCTCTCTCAGCGATACGCTCTGCTTGAACTTGTTTTTCCTTTTGCCGGACGATTTTGAAATCGTGGAAAACGAAGCTTCTGCTTCTGCCCGGCATGGCCGGATACGACGGGGGTCGATTTTCGAGCGGTGGCAAAGTGACGAGCACGCGAAATGAGGGGGGAGAAAAGAAATCGGCGGCGGTATTTTTAGCGGCCTTGGCGTCGTGTCGCGAACGATTGCGGAAACGATGGAGGCAACGATGGAAAAATAAAGACAAATACCGCGGGAGCAGAGACGCAAGACTCTCTTATCTCGGGCAGATGGATGATGAAACGAAGAATACATCGGATCGAGAGAGGATTAAATTTGTCGTTAAGTCGGAGAGGTCGTTTTTTCCTTTCCGAATCGAATAACGAGAACGGGACGGCGTGTGAAGGGAAACGGGAGAGGAAGGTCGAGGGACACCTGGAAGGATAAGGTCCCTAAAATTTCGAAAGCGTCCCCGAGAGCTTAGGAATAAACTACCTATAGGCCTATTTCCTTTCAACATTCATAAATATGAGCGTTACGATACAACGCTCGTGTTACATTCCTCGTGCATCCTTATTTCTCCCGTGGAGAAATGTCGCATGACCACGGAATCGTCGTCGTGCGTGGAGAAAAAAGGGAAAAGGAAAAAAAGTGTTGTTTTTTAAGCGAGTCAGGAGAACGGGCTTCGCTTATTTATAGTCGTTTCGAGCGGTACGCGCCATCTCATCGAGCGTATCGATAGCAAAGAACGAGAAGGGAAGAGAGAGAGAGAGAGAGGGGAGGAGAGGGGAGGAGAGAAGCGCGAATACATTAGCCCCGATTATGAAGTTCTAATCTAAGCGTTTACGAACGTATCTCTAGCGTTCATCTCGCGAAGCATTAACGTCACAGTTGTAGAGAGAGAGAGAGAGAGAGAAGTAGAGTGGGGAGAGAGAGAGGACGCGATAGAGATAAAATGAAAAAATTGAGAATAAAAGTGAGAGAGGAAGAAGACGAGGATGAATCGACTTTCCTCGGCACGATCACGCGGGTCAGAAGAGAGTTTATCGGTAGGAGAAAATCGCAGGAAGTGGGACCAACCTTCTGGCCACAGCGTTGGTACGTGTCTAAGAGCTTGATCGTCGAGGCTCGTACCAGGGTCTGTTGGTTCGGGCTACTCTTCTGCAGCGCATTATTGTTGTGCAGCGAGCTAAATGCGGTATTAGCACCGTTCACGGAGTACCGTTGTTGCAGACCGGTATTGTCTAATTGGTAGTCGCCGGTCGATTGGACCAATGCGTGTTGGATCACCGGCTGACTCACGTTGTACTCCAACTTGCGTTTCTTGCTGTGGTGGTGAACGGTGTTGTTACTGCTGCTGCTGCTGCTGCTGCTGCTGCCGTTGACGCTACTCGTCTGCTGTGTTTGGATGAACATGTCACACATTCCCTGCAACGACAAACGGAGACACGCGCATTATTTCAACAACGTTCCAACGTTCCTTCATCTGGGGGGTCGGATGAATACAGCGCGCGTTTATACCTTCGAAAGTGGCCCCCCCTCCTCTCCCAGTCATCGAATCTACGCAACTGTCGGTAAGTCGTGTAACGAGCATGATAACGGTCGCAAGTTTCGACGGTAAACAACAACGGAAAAACGGAGGCTAACTAAAAATAGAGAAGGAGAAAATGGAAAGAGAGAGAGAGAGAGAAGGGAGTAAGGAGAAGAGGAGAGAAAATTTTTGGATATATAGGTGGATGGATTTGATCCCGGGGCGTCGTTGGGAGCAGCGGGGGATCGAGGCGGAAAAAAAGGGGGGACCCAACGCGCGCCGTTCTGATTTAGGCGGAGAGGAAGCCACCGCACGCACGGCTCGCCATTGCGACGAGGCGACGCGCGATATATAAAAACGTACGCAACTAACAGCCGACCACCACGACTATGAATATTTTAGAGTCTCCTTCACGTACATGTGCCTTTGTATGGTTCCACGCTGATTCGGGCCAGCGGCTCTCAAAAGGCATCTACCGAATATCAGGTTTCTGCGCGTTGACACTCCGAGTAGCTGGAACAGGGCAAACATATTGGCTTGGTCTCTCTACCTCTATGCACGATACATCCATTATTTCCCGCGCGGGGAAAACTGTTCCAATTTCCAACATTCCCTTAAATGCTCAAGGAAAACACCGAATTAATCTTTGGAACACTTTTATCGAGCGTGGATATATATATATACACATAATATACGTTATATGTTGCATTCACGAATTTAAGCTCTCGATAAGATAACGTTTGTTTCTTTCCCCCTTATCGATCGCGGAAAGAAAGAGGAAAAAACGAGGCGAGCGAGTGCGGCGCGCGTACTACGTGTTTGGAAAAGAAAAACGAAAACGCGGGCGTGTGATCGATCGAGGGGCGCGCGTGACGAATGTTTTGGAAACTTTCGATAGCTCCGATTCGCTTTTCGACACGCGCAACGACGAGACCACGCGTCCTCTCCCTCTCCCTCCCTCTCTCCCTCCTCTCTTCCGCCAATTCTCCTTCATCCTTTGTAACGCGACGTGCTCTAATTATAGTGGCGTTTGTCAGAAATAGTGTTGCTCCGTATTATGAACGGATCTACGGTACCGCGAGGTACAGTTACGTTTACGTTAACCGGCTCGTTACCCGTTCACAGGGAGAGTTGTGCGTTTAACCGTGTGTGCAGCACATGTATCGAGTGTTACATCGTATGGATCGCCAATTAACCGAACTTCGTCGTTACATCGATGCGTACACGCTGGCTAAAAATGAGAGAGAGGGAGAGAGAAAGGGAGGGAGAGGCGCGCGAATTTGGGAGCTAAACGAAACGCTTCGTCATCGTCGCAATCGTCGCGGTGCCAAATTATTCTCTCCTCTCGCCGGTAGGGAAAGGGGAGGGGTGGTTGGAAAGTATCTGGACAGGTAAGGAAGACAAATTGTGGATCGTGGAATAATTGGAGCGGTTGAGAAGAGAGGGGGCAGACGCGGGAGGGATCTCGGCGGCGCAGCTTGCATCGAAAAACGAGGAAAAAGCGTGTGTGTGTGTGTGTGTGTGTGAGCGCGGAAGAAGTCTCTGTGTCGCGTTTCAAGAGCGAAGCGTTATCCCGATCGGTACTTACGTACGTCGTAATAAAAGAAGCAATTTTACGTAATAGCACGTGGCAGATAACGGATCGAAGGAGTTTCGGCTTACTCGTAACCGTTCCGCCTTTATATATATTATCGTCGTGTGTCGTTCGATCATCGCGGGAAACGAGCAAGGTTCGGCAACGTGAGCGATGAAAGGCGGCTGAATAACGTATCGTGATGCGTTTGTGCGCTCGTGCCTCGACGACAAACGCGATACTACACCGCGATACTACAACGGGTAACCTTTGCAAACTTTCGTTCCGAGGCGGTTGATTTTTCAACTTATATCTTCGCCCGTCCGTATATACATTGTGGAAACACAATAACGAAAAACGGCGGTTGGACAACGCGCGTACGCCTAATCTATCGCGAGATTTTGCGGTCGAGGCATCGCGAAACCATCCATTCTGGCACAACCGTGACTTTCCAAACGCGGACAGCTATTGTTTCTATATCGCGATATAGAGCCGGCGATGAGTCACTCTTTCTCTTGTCTATCCGCACAACGACGAACAAACGAACGAACGAACGAACCGACCAAGAAACGAAATTCCAATTCTGGCGCGTTTGCGCTTGCTCGCGACGATATACGTCGCGCGCGTCGCGGTGCACGACGTACGCCCTCCTCGTGTACAATCGCGTGCATCGACTATACACACACACATCCCGATGAATCAACCTGATTGCTAGGTAAACGGGAAACCCGAAACTATTTCAAAATTCGATCCGTTCTTCGCGGAAATTTCTCCCGCAACCAGCAATCGATCGTCCCGTCCATGGATCTCCCCGCGAATCGCCAAGAAATTTCACCATTGCAACAACGTAAGAATCGATCAGTTCGTGGATGAACGTTGGAAAACGGTAGAAATCGATCCCATCAGCCGACAAATCGACCAATTCTTCGCCTCTGAATAACTAAAGTTTCCACGAGATTATTCTCGAAGCTACGACGACGAATGGAGAGAGAAAAAAAAAAAAAAAGAAACGATCGAAGACGCCATGCGCTAGATGCATGCTCGTCGTCTTTCGTCACTTTATATTCCGTCGTAGATCAATCGCAATGTGTGTCTAACCGATGATTGATAACGAAAGAAAAATAAGTCAGATACAACGAGTTGGACGAGTTGTTGTCGCGCTCTTCGTTCGCGATTCGGGAAAACTCGCGACGACTAATTGATCCGTTCATTCGTCCGCGGTAAATGCGGCGCGTAGAAAAGTGCGAATTAAGCAACTAACAAACTAACGCTCGAGGAGCTGCTGCAAACGTACCCGTTGTCGTAAATTAACCGTCTAGTATCGCGATCGTAAACGTCTGTTGTTACGTCCTGTATTTATAACCTGCAATCGCGAGAGCACAAAAGTTCGCCGACAAATTGGATGATCATGCGTTGGACTCGGTTTCCACTGTGCCGGCCTTTTCGCGCCGCTGCTAACGATCTCGGGACGATAGCGCAACGGGTCACGTTTGCGAAGAATCGTAATCGGCGTTTGAGAGGATCGAATACGAGACGTTTCGAAAAGAATTGCCGCGATTATTATCAAAACCGAGGTTCAAGATCAATTTTCACTCGGATCGAGGGTTATAACGTTTATTACGCGTTTTTTTAACCAACAATCTCTGTATCTATTCTTTGCGCAATCCCTCGAGCACGTTTCGCAAACTTCGAGATATATATGCTCGGATTCGAGGAAACAATTTTTAAGGAAAATCGATCTCTCTTCTCGAGCGGGAATATCTGTCGTAATTTTTCGTCGAGATCTAATTAATAATTTTTACGCGAATCGAGCCGAGACAATGGATCGTGCAAACGACAGAGAAGCAGTATTATCATTGTTATTACGTAAGAAATTGATTTTCTACGCGAAATCGTGGACACTTTGTTGATCGATTGTTAAGATTGCCGCAACAATAAATACGTTATGCGCTCCCTCCGTTTCCCTGTAAAATTCCACGCTTTCCTTGTCGATCCCAACAAGAACGAAAGATAACGTTCCATTGACGACGGAATTTTCCAATTTACACCGTTTCCATGTCGCGTTTACACCCCTTTTAGCTCTATCCTCTCCCCCCCCCCCTCCTCTCCTCTCCGAAACGCGCTCGCGTGTTCGTGATTTCGAACCCTATACTCACGGGTATAAATTGAGCCGTTCTTTGCCCACGATATTCCTTGCTTTGCGTCACACATCGAAGGTTAGCTTCTTATTCGTCTTTGAATTTACCGCTGACGACACCAGTTCTGGAATTCGCGATTTATGAAATACTTTTTTTAATTTATAAATTTCCATCGAGTTCGAATTAAAACAATTTCACACGATTCGAGCGTGTAATCGTTGTAATTTTTTCGAGGATACGAGAAGAGAATCGAAACAATTCTGAAATAATTTTTTACCGATCGGGGGAAAAAAACAAATCGTGAAAGATTATCGATCTGTATCTTCGTTCGAAGGGCACGAGTTCATTTGAGAGTAAAATTCTTGCGGATACTTCTCGACAGAACTATTTCTCGATTGGTGAATATATTGTAATTGTAACGACGATACAATTTTCGCTCTCAATTCCCAATTTGATGGAAATATTCTCGAAAATTTTACTCTCGAATGAATATTCAAAGAAATATCGTTAACGAGATCAAACGGAATAACGGAATAATTTGACGAATTTCGTTCTATTTGTATTTGATAAAAATACAAATTTAATCAAATCGATCGAATGCGTATGAGAAATGATTTCGAAATAGAATCGAATCTTACAAGCGACGAAATAAATCGGATCTAGTTTTGTTGTTTGAGGAAAAACGTATCACGCAGCGTTTCACAGTTGTTGAGAAGAATATTCGGACAAAATTTGGTCCTTGAACGAAAGATCGTGAAGAATGGAAAGTTCCGTGTACAATGAAAACAGAGCTCCGTTTTATTTCTTTGAATAACGAAATTTCTTTGCGGAATACTAACTACGATATGGACAAAAATTTTTGTCTTTAAAATTGGTATAATAGGACAAAGACAACTAACAGTTGAATATTATTTGAAGTACGATTTACGATGATTATTAATTTACGTGTAAAAATCATATTTCAAGATTTAGAAATAAATTTGATCTATTGTACAGCGCTACACGTAACTTATTCCTTTATTTAAGGTCAACTTAAGGTTAACTTAGTTCATCAAATGTCCCCGAGTGCTATAGCAAGTTACATTCGCTTAATGTAATCGATCGATATTCGGTTTACTCCGCGGCATTGCTCGTGATCGCCTTGAAATCACGAAATAACAATCTTCGATCAAACTTTGTCATTGCCACACAATTTCGCTAATATTACTCCATAGTAATGTCTTTCGAAACAATAACGATCGTTAGAAACAGCCTACGTAGGCGCCTCGCCCTTTATGCTATACACATGCTATCATAAAAACCGGTGTCGTGCTTTGTCATTCCCCTATTCCAAGATTAAAGACAAAACGTGGCAAAGCAAAAAAAAAAAAAAAGAAAAAAAAAGAAAAAAAAAAAAGAATAATCAAATGGAAGACGTACATTTACGCACGCATGATGAAGAGGAATAGAAATCTTAAAGTATGGCAATGTCCTTCTGAAATGCGTCCGCACGTGTCGAGTAGTCGAGAAGCGAGATTTTTCAGCCGAAAGGCCATTTCGAAGGCCACGTTTGAAACCTAGCAGAAACGAGATAAAATATGCTAACCGATCGCACAGTTGCCACTTCCGATTACTTCGTTTGCCGCACGAACTGCCAGACGCAGTCGATAATTAGAAAACGATAATCAAACGCGACAATATAGAGCACCGATCGATCTGCGGATGAACGTGCAGAGTTCGAAGTGGAGAAAGCGAGATACGAATGAAACTAATTGGATTTTCAGTCCAAGTTCCGCGGGAAAATGATTCGACTCAAACGCTTATCTTTTTCTACTTTAATGTTATTTTTCCTAATCGTTTCGATTCAGAAAACAATATTTAATGAAGCATCTTTTGAAAACCTAATCCGAACCGAAATAGTTCACAGCTTTCTAGATCCGTCGCTGAAAACGTGAATTCAATTGGGAAATAATCATTTCGATGTGCGGATATGATATTCATTCTTAGATCTCGTCGAGAAATATCTGAATAATATCGTTTTCGTTTCTCGCACAGTTTTTAACATGAAAAAAAGGAACGAATTTATAAATGATCAGATATAGCAAGAATATGATACGAAGTGAACAATGGTATACTACGGTATATGGAAAATTTCCAAACGAACTTAAATTTCCGACGACGCAACGAAAAGCAATAAAATTTTATTCGTAATGAGTAAAATATCGTGTGTACATATGTACGTATACCAACAACGTGCAATACGATGACACGTAGAAATCCCGATCCAATATATATTTTTGCAATGTAACTTTTAACATACGTGCACGCATTTGCTTGCAAAACAGATGTTCTTCATATAACAACGTCTTACGCTGAAATTTTTCCACTCCGTCGGCACGATTCCGCTGGCATTTCGTTCAATTCCGGGGATACGATGTTTCGCAGAGTTGCGTCCCACTGCGCAACATACTATTGAGATCCACGCTCGAAACGATCGTTAAGGTTGGAAAAGTTTGCAAAATATTTGCGACGAAAGTTGTTTATCGAGCACAAACGCACACGCAAACACCCACCAATAAGCTCGTTGAAAACACAAACCGAGGAAAAAGACGTGGACAATACGGACCGATCACGTATCTTCTACCTACCGACGCATGCAAACCGACATTTTGAGGTTATGTTCGCCTTTTCAAGCTTTCGGCAACAGATGTTCTCGATTCGGTTTCCCGTCTCACGATCTTCTAAATGACTGTCGCGTCGATGTCATACGAAACCTGGTGCGGAAAAAAAATTTAAACTGTCACGCCGCTTACGTGAAGTAAATTATAACGTACGAACGCGCGATCGGGCGACTAGCTTTCGCAAAAAAAAGTTTTATAGAATGAACACACGGCGATTGGCCGACGTTCACAAAGAGAAAACTTTAATTTGTTTATATTTTCCTCGTATCGAACGTATGTTCGTGAGATATACACGTATGTAAAACGATAGATGATGTTATAAATGTTTCGAACGAGAATGAAGCGAATACGATACACGAGTCATGATATCTTCGACAACCTGTCAACCACAAAATCGTCCGAAAAAATTTTGAAATGTGTCATTTTACAGATCGGAGCGAGAGAGATGGAAAGACACGAGATCGGCGTGTCAAAAAGAAAGAACGAAGGAAGGAAAACGAAGCGAGTCATCGACAATGTAATGTAATAGAAAAAGAAAACGTACCTCTCGCTTCTTGGCCAGTGTCTCTCTGTTCAGGGACGGGCCCGACGATCACGTAGCAGCATGTTCCGTTTATCCCCGGGTTGTCTTTTCCCCGTCTGGTTTGTCGGCCTCTCGTTAGCGACACACAGCCATCTTGCGTAGTGCCTGGCCTGGCTCGGTCGCTTTCGGTACGATGGCCTCCGTGAGGGCGACAAAGAGGATAGTCGCGGTGAATAGAGGGGTTCGAGAGAAAGAGGGAATGAGATGTAACAGGAGAGAGAGCGAGAACCACGGCCCCGCCGAAGTGCGTGTCCCACCAATACACGCGCGCATATACACCGAAGTAGCACCAGCAACGCCACACCGCCGCCACCACCACCGCCACGACCACCACACCACCAGCACCACTACTACCAACACCGCCACTGCCACCGACGTGGAGGCACTGCACCTCTCTCACAGTTTTCGCCACTTTTTCGCACGGCCCTCGCCCACCTCCGTCACATACATATTCCGTGGAGCAGCCAGCGTTTGCGCGCACCTTCGTTTCACTCAATGGACGTTTCCGGGACAGGGTAAATGCGATGTTATTTACCCGTTTTGCGATGTCTTCCGTCGATTCGAGCGATCATACCTCCTCTTCGTTTCGTTCTGTTGTTAGCGCTGCACCACCGCCGCCGCCGTGGACGCTGCTGCTGCTGCTCCCGTTGCCGCTAATCCACTACTGACTGCCCGTACCTGTCGTTCCAACACGCACGACCACGATCGGGGGATCGCTCGGGCTCGACTGCCGCACGACGGCCTTACTTCGGCCATCTTCGGATCGCTTCGGCGATTTACGCTCACTTTCCGCGCAGGGACGACGATATTGTGGGCGCATCGAGCGCCCCGTCCTCGTTTCCTCTCCAATGACTCATGTGCCACACTGACGTATACACATTTTAACAGTTGTTGCTTTAAGAAACCATCACGGCCTCTTTATCGCATGAATCTGCAGAACATATGGACATTGCCACATGAAAATGTTATAGGATTAAAACTTATTCGCAACAAGCTTCTCTCGTTTGAATAGCAAAACATTCGATTTCCCACAAACGTTTTATATCTTAATTTTCAAAAGCATATGCTTTTCGTTACTACTCTAATGTGTGAATCTTTTTCCGCATTTGAGCGGAATCATAATGACGTCGATGGATGACGCGAATCGCTTTTCCAACATGATCAATTTATGAAATTTTATTTTATTTTGCTTTACGAGCAATTTTATTTAGAATCATGGTATACATACAACGTACAATGAAAAATATACGCGTTCATTTTATCCGTTAATTTTATAACGCTAAATTACAACGAAATAAACGTTTGTTTCGTGCAATCGTTTTCTTCATCGATTTCTCGTTTTACCATGCGCCACGATATGCCGGTTTCCGACAAAAAAAAAAAAAGAAAAGACAACAGTATACGGGTAATCGAACCAGCGATTTGCAACCATGGTAGTGAGACAACGGAAATAAGTAAAATTCCGACCGATCTAAGCACTTTCACGGTCGTGCCACCGTCGTCGCCAATCGAAACATTCGCGCTCGTGTCTTGTGATTAATTCATAATCTCGTTAAACAATAATAAACGAGAGATCGAAAATTTCCTATTTTTTTCATCAACTTCATACGATCGTTTTTTTATGAAAATGTCGAAAGAAGAACGCATTAATAATTAATAATAAAGAAAACGAAATACTTCATCGATGATATTTTATTTGTCGTTTAGGATTTGTAGATTTTTATAGATTCTGAAAACAATTCACCATGCATACCATTGAAACCATTTAATGTGCAAAAAAACAAGAGAAACTTGAGGAATCGCGTTTACATTTAAGAATTTGATATCTTTATGACTACTTTATATAAATGACCAAGTATTAATAATGCGGTGACGGTCTTTTTGTAAATTACCAAAATAACCTTTCTAATATATTATAGATCCATTCATATCCGAAAGTTATTAAGCCCATTTCTTGAAACATTCTCATTATGGTATGAAAGAAATGGAAGAGATCGATATTCCGACGATCATTAACGGTATATTGAATATTTGCGAAAGTTGGGCGATAACATAATTAGAAATTTCGGCCTCTAGATTAGAAGATAATCTGTTTGCGTGCGAGCCAAGTGAAACCGGATCTTTTTGCGTCAATACCTTCCCTCTCCCCCTCCCCAGTCTAAAGATACAGTCGATCTTTTTCTTGCATAGTACGAAATGCGAGCCGAGAGAATCGCGTGAAAAACATGTAGCGATCGATAATTATTATCGGCGGAGCGAAGAGTTGTATCGCGAATCGGTCGCATCGTGAGAAAATTTCGAAAGCAAACGAGACGAATCATTCCGTCCGTGGTCGGAACGCGGCAATGTGAAACGTCACGATCCCATTAGAGGCCGGCCTGTTCTAATCGCGTATCTGGCGATGCGTGACGTCACCGGCCATTAAAGGACAGCGGTTCTCGGGCGGGACTCTGAATTTTCCAATCCGGACGTGAAAATCCGACGGGTCTACGATATATCCGCTGGAGGCGCAACGCTGTTCAGATCTGTGAGCGAATTGGGTCCACGGCACCGACCCAGAGAGGAGGGTGCAATAAAAGAGAGTCAGACCGTACGACGGTACGCCCCTCCCTCGATCCCACTTCGCCACACCGTGCTGCACCCCACTCCGCCAGTCGCGCTTCTGCACCCTACTTTAAAAATCCCTCAACGGTTTCACGGCAAGTGCCTTCGAAAATGGACAAAGAGAAAGAGAGGGAGCCTACGGGCACCCGTTTTTCGTACGAAAATTCACGCGCTCCTGTCTGACCTGGAAACGCAACAGCGTTCGGCCCGTTATTCTCCTTTCACGGCCAGATCTCCATCGTATCCATGCGTTTTCCGAATTATATATATATATATATCGTCCTTATCGCATTATTTTCGCGTGAAATAAATTACTTTCGAAATTTAAATTTTAAAATTATTCAATTCGAAGCGTATCACAGTTTTTTCTTTTATTTTTAACGGCGGTTCCGTTTTTCTTTGCAAAAATTTGTTCGACGCGTAACAGGATCGAGGTGAAAAGCGACGTCGGGGATACTCGATCGCGATTGAAAAGTCTCGAGGAAGAACTCGAGATCTTGCCGGGACTTTGTACGTCCTGGCAAATGGAAAATTAAAATCGTCGCTATTTGCGTAGCGATCGAGGCACCTTGAATCTGCGAGCAAGTCACGCGGATTTTTTTCCTTGCCAAAAAGCTAAGCTACGACATGCCACGACAGCGACTGTCATCATCGATATTAGACCCGTAGCAAACACTCACTTCGCGAGTTTTCGATACGATCCATCCGGATCCATCCATGCCGCGCACCGTGCACGAACGTGCCACCGACCAGATTTTCCACGTGTCACTGGGTCACTGCACTTGCTGTCCTGCGCGGGAATGTGAATACAGATCGCTCTCTAAATATCAGAGTACCGCGAACCATGTATTCGGTCTCTAAAGTTCAGCCAGGAGCACAGTAGTATGCTCGAAAAATACTTTCGATAGTGAGATTTCGTGGATAAAAAGAGGAAGAAGAAGAAGAAAAAATTTACGATTTTTAACGAACAAACGGTTTCTCTTCGCACTGTCAGACTCACCTAAATTATACGAATCGAGCGTGTTCTCGAGCACGCAGACACGGTAGGCGAACGCAATGCTCACGAAACCGATGAACGTCAACGGTGGGTTACCGTTCCACTCGAAACGAGGCGGGCAGCTAGCATTTTCGTGAGAAGCCTCGAGGCACCGTCGTCGTCGTCGTGGTGCATCGTTGCGAAAAATCATTCCCGTTGAAGGTGGTTTCTCTCCCTCTCCCTCTCTCTCTTTCTCCTCCATCCCTGTCCGCCTCCTATCGCTTCTCCGTCGCGCAATACGAAACGAGTTTCCAACACGATTCAATGCCTCGGTCTTGCAAATGTGAAAGTACATTACTGCGGGCTCTGAAAGTCGTTTTGCTCGAAGGTTTACCTCTCGAGCGGCCCTGGACCGTTCACCGAGAAAAAAAAAAAGAATAAAAAAATTGCGAGGACGAGGCGTGCACAAGGCGAAAAATCACCGGGAGACGAACACATAACCGAAAACCTTTAACTTAACGGTTAACCAGTTGGGGAAATTGTTTGTGTTTACGGTTAATAAAAGCGATGTTAAACAGAATAGGGTTCAATGGAAGAATACACTTTTTTTTTTTGCGCCGGAATTATCTACGGTTTACGTTTGATTCATCGTATAAATCCCTTCACGATCCCAGGTAAAAATTCTTTTGTTTCGAAAAGAATTTATTGGAAATTGTAAAATTCCAAAAGAAATATTGAAATAAAAGACTTTGGAAAACTTTTCCTTTCGGACTTCGAACCCTTCGCTACGATTTTCTTTGTTGTCCAACCTTTAACGCGCTCAACTTTGGCTATGGTAATAAATGACATTCGAATAATACGGTATCTTTTATGACTTGGACACTTGCTCCTTCTTAGTTTATGGATGGATCGACTGGACGATTATCGATTCGCCTCGATTTGAAAAATATCCCGTTTCTTTCTTTATAAAGTGGAGAAACATCGATTATGTTTTCTCTTCGCGGTCGCGTGTTTCGATTATGAAACGATGAAAAATACTTGAAATATCGAGAAATGACGAGCTCGGTGTTTTTAAAGGAAAGTCAATAGCAACGGGTATAGACGTAATCAAAAACTGATATCGACGAGTCTTATGTGTGTGCGTGATAGAGAGAGAGAGAGAGAATGGCGACAGAGGGATAGAAATCGTTTCGAGATGACGCGATTTAATTTCGATTAGCTTCGACCTCGGTGAATCTTTACGACGTCACAGCATGTCAACGTACGCGCGGAAAAATACTTGACTCTGTTGAAGATAGAAAGAGAAAAAAATATGAAGTTGCGTTTAAAAAAAAAAATATCGAGAGAAAATACTAGAACTACTGCACAGTTATTATCCGATCGAAAGATAAAAAAAGGTACGCATATTATAAATATATAATATAAAAAAATTCTATCGTATCGAGATTTAATCTTTTACTATGGGAATTAGGCGAGAATCATGAAATCCTCTTGTCGCGATTTCTCATCGACGAGACGGCCAAGTTCAAGACGCTTTTTTTTTTTCTTCTTCTTCTCGAGTATGATTGAAGATTCGATTAGAAAAGGATCGATCGATTTGCCGATAACGTTTCATAACATGGAACTCGAATTTCCAAACGTATGTTAAACATTGTCCGTCTTAAAAATCATACAGAATACTATACGTATACAATTTTTAGAATAAAAAGACGAGTGAATAAAACGAGTGAAATTTAATAAAATTGAAAATTTTCATCGTCGCGTTAAACAATTAAATTATCCTACGTGAATAAAATTTGAAAATTTTCTAGACTCGTTAGTTGAGTTTCCATCGAATCGCAAGAATTTCTGATTGCCGACTCGATGACTCGGTCGTTTCCGGTATATCGCGTTTTAATGGATCCTCCCTGGGTAACCGATTCGATGACGAACTCGTTGTAACGGCGAATTATCGCCACAATTGATAACAATTTGATTCCCTGTGTCCTCTATATTAGCGCAAGGGCCAGTGAACCAGCTCTTCTGTACGGTGAACTACGTTGAACCGACGACAAAAGCATGCCAATTTTTTCCATCGACGAAATTTTCCTTTTCGAAATATATCCGTTTTAACACTGTTTTAACACTTGGAATCAATATATATATGAATGTTGCTACGAAAAGATCTATTTTTCGTTCGGAACACGTAATTCGAGCGTATGATCGGATATACCGTTGAACGCCTGTTACTGCTCGATCGATAAGTAGTTAATCACGTTACCGAAGCGGCATATAATTTTATTACGGATAAAAAAAAATTCGCGACGCGAATTCTGTTGGCTCAATTCTTCCCGATCGTCCATCGAATTTACGAGACGTGGACTAATCTAGCAGAACGGAAACGAGTCTTATCGGTTTCCTCGAGGCGTTGATATTTTGCGCGTTAATTTTGTGTCGTTAAATATACGTAAAACCGGATACTTGCGAAACGGTTTAGAAATAAATACGCTTGTCGTATTGCGGAGAATGTCTCGTTGGGAACTTCATTCGATCGAATTGACTTCGGTGATCGTAACGTACGAACCGGAAGTAGGGATAAAGTAGGGATTCAAGACGGATCAATGATCAAATGTTTTCATGTATAAGTTTATGGTATTGTTCGGTGAATGTCACAAATATATATCTTTTAAAGTATATATTAAATACAGTTTAAATGTATTTTATTTTTCGAATACATTTATTCGTTCAAAGATATTTATCGAAAAAGAGAAAAGAAAATTTTAAATATCATTTTTTTAAGTATCATCACTTTCTATATTCATTCATATTGTCTGTTTACCAAATACGAATGTTCGTAAACAAATGTAAAAAAGAAATACTTTTCTAACTACTATATCGATATAAATATATCATCATTTATATTTGTTATTTAAATTATTTAAATGAATTAAAAAATATGAATATGAAAGAAAAAGGAAATGAAATAAAAGATCCAAGCGTAAACGGAAAAACGGTTCATCTAATATTGCACGTATACGTAAACTGAATTCGCAGATGATACATATGCAGGAACCAATGTACGATGTACATCGCTGGTATGGGACAGTCGCGGAAGCGGTGACCCTGCTTGACCGAGTCGACCGCGATCTCGAAGTCGGCCGCGTGTGCTTCACGTACCATTTATCTGTTCTTTTATAACCGGTCACGATAAGCTACCTCTGCCTACGAACGCGATACGATACCGAGCTTAGATATAGCCAGCTTAATTTTTTCAAACACGATGTATATATACATATACATATATATATATGTCTCTCTGTTTAGGAATCGTTTCACGATTCACACCTTGAGCTTATAAAATGTTTGTTATCTGTGTACGGTGTCGGTCTCAAATAAAAAAAGGGCTGCCGTAAAATGGTTGTAATCACTAATCATCGACGCAGTTGAGTCACGAATAACTATTGCTAATCGTAACTCGTTATCTGCGTGCTATAAACTATGTTTCAATGTCCAAGCAAGGAAGGAGGATCAATATGAGAATAAAAGAATAAATAGCGTTAAATGTTATGAACAATATCGATGGATAAAAATGATTGTAAAGTTCTATTAAAAAAGTATTGATACGAGTTGGCAAAATTTTTTTTAATCCTGCGAATAATTAGATTTAAGATATGTAAAATAAAAAAGAATGAAATTATGTTAAATTGCTTGAAAAAAAAAAAAAGTAAGTTGAAAATGATCACATAGAATAGAATTAACAAAGCAGGTAACTTCTCTGTTGCGAAGGAAAGAAAAAAGGCAACAAAATTTTTTGTGAGGTTAAAGAGAGTGCATAATAAAGAATGATAAATGACGTAGATGACGGCACTTGATAACTTCATAGTAATGACAAGTAGTAAGAACAATCGGAAAAACAGCCGAATTATTATTTTAAATTATTATCTTGAAATCAAATATTTTTTCTTATATTTCACGAATATGTTAATATTCAAGATTGAAGATCAATTCATATTATATATCGAGTTTTTAAAAAATATACATATATGTATATAAATTATAGTAATTAAACATAAAGTACGAATAAGCAACACGTTGTATATGTGTTTAATGTTAAATATGTGTACACGTATATGTATAAAAGGCGCACCCGTGGAATCGATTATCGATTTAGATGTAAATAGACGCAAATGATAAATTTATCGGCGGTAAGAACTACGAGCGCCGCCTTACCTTTAATCGGCTTCCTTTCTTCTTAATTTTCGCCGAATCGCTTTGCTTTGATTTCATCAAGCAAAGCTTTTGATGACGATCGGTTAGAATCCGCTTTACGTAAACGGACGTCGTTTAAACGCACAATCGATCGAACGTGACTGATACATGTTGAAAATTCCCGAATGTGATAAACGAATATACGTTATTTTTTTCATACGAGTGTTTCTTTATGTCGTGCCTTGAATCTTTTTATAAAGTAATCGATACTACGGTGAATCGTCGCAAATGTATTGCCAACCAAATCGAGAATCCTTGAAAGAAACTATAGCAAGTACGCTCTGTACATTTTCTCAGACAAAAATAAATTACAGTCGTATCGAATGTTTCTCATGACACATTCCACCATTGTACTTGTTGCTTTTTCAAGAAGATGCATTTTATTCGTTAACTCTTGCTTGTCTGTATAACATAATTATTTTTACGAAAAGTATTCTTATATCTTGTAATTAAAACTTATAATCGCAAGCGTTTACCTTCAAATTACGAGAGAAAGAATCACAGATGAAACAAGAATATCACTGAAAATTTCGTTTAATGGCGGCGTTGCGTCATTTGTTGTAAAAAAAATCTAATTGAACGCCATCTAGCAACTACAATTTCTATAACTCTAAAGGTAATTAATTGTAAAAATATAAATTTTACGTAATTTGCAAAAAGAAAAGAATAGTTTAATTATTTAAACTTTTGGAATTCTATATTATCAAAATAAATTTTCATATTTTTATTTTAATATCAAAATCAATTCGAAATAATTTTTTATATATGATATCAAAATGTATTCCATAATTACAATTTATTATAAATAATTGATAAATCTTATCAAAATTAACATTTAAGAAATATGAAAAAAATTTAGATTATATTTAAAATGTGGAAATGATAAACAAATTAAAAAAACTGTGAAATTGTCGATTGTGAAATATAAAAAGTTAGTGATTTAGTAATCTACCAGTCTGAAATAAATAACAATTACAATGACGTTAAAGATATTCCATTATGTTCGTAATCAATTTAAAAAATAAATCACTCAAAAAATATACGACTTACTGTTCGAAGATAACATTGTTACTAGTTTCTTGATTGTCCATCGTACAATGAAATGCGCACATTAAACAGTCTGATTAAATAAAATATTTGTTAGATAATAAAACATCCGTTAAAAAGTATTTTGATATTTATGAACGCACGTGGCTTCGATATTCTACTTTGTACGAAAGTCGAGTAATAATTGGACTCGATAGGTAAAGTCAAACGCTACAGCCATCATATCGATAACAATACAAGCAAAAAATATTTAATTATAATATTAATATTTTACTAACAATTTATTTTGATTATTTTTTTTATTAATTTAATATAATTACCTATAAATTTATTAATTTTTTATAAATAATTTATCACTCTTACCAACAGTTTTTATTATTAGATTTATCAATTTGTAAAATAATTTATTATTTTTTCAATATTATAAATATTTAAGAAAAAGGAATCAATTTTTTGAAACAAATCTACTTTATCATACGAATCGTACGAAGATGCAAACTTTATCGAGTGTCGATAATATAAGATTTTTGATACAAACATTTCTACGCATGATAAAATTATTAAAAAAATTCCCTTATTTATTTCTAACGAATAACATTTTTTTTACTTACTATATAATTATGAAAAATCTACAATTCTATAATTTCAAAATAACTATTTACATTTAAATTAATACTAATTACAACATAACGAATCGAGAATAACGTATAGAAAAAAAACAACGTATCTTTCTGATCTGATAATTTATTCGACTCGTGAAATGCTCTCCGAAACGAAAAAATATATCCTTTAAAGAAACGTATTTACATTTTTTATCATTTACATGACACACGCGTGAAAGTACAGAAAAGTACAGGTGAAACAGGTATACGGGGGAGTTCTTCCGTTTTTAGTAATCATAAAGCGCAGGTGTACGCCGTTGCACAATGAACAATGCTCTCTCGCACAAATACCATTCCTGTAACGGTCGAATGTAAACGAAACAAGATTTTTTCGCCAAAAAAAAAAGAAAAGAAAAGAAAGAAGAAAGAAGAGAAAAGGAGGAAAGGGGCAAAAAGCCTCTCTTCTTGGTGACATCGATAACGCGCAGGATACACGATCGACAAAAAAGTGAGTGCAATCTGATGCATATTTAGAGGCTACGGCTCGGCGAGCCCATTGCTAATTGTTCTGTGTCCACTTCTAGAATGTAACGTAACGCTGAATTGCGCGCAACAACGAACCAAACATTTAAATATCTAATCGTAATCGGCCGATCGGAAACGAGTGCGAAATGGCTGGGAGTGTTGTTCGAGCACGGGTGGTAACTTTGAGGGGGGAGAACGAAGGGGTGCAAGGAGAAAGAAGAAGAAGAAGAGAGGAAGAAGAAAAAAGAAATGCAGGGACAGGGAATGGCCAACGTTATTTCCCATGAAGCCAACGAAGCGCGGACGTGGAACTGATCGCGCGTGTAAAGTTTAAATTTCGTGAATTCGATAGCTCGATCGAGGATCGAGAACGCGTGCATCGATGATCACGTGAACCATATGGTTCACGTGCCCCCAGCATGGAAATAATGGGTCACGATTACACAAAGAAGACCCTGTCGGGAATTCGAGCGAATTCGAGGCCCGAGTTTTACGACATTCTGCCCTTATGCTACTTTACCTAACCTATCCATATGGATATTTACATTTCGAAATGAATTCAATATCTCTGATAATTAAAATTATTATTGTCGAATAATTCAATTCAAGATCCGAAAAATTTGTAAACTCGAGTCGCTACGATAATAATTATTATTATTTCATCGATCATCGATGGAAAAAAAAAAGTGACACTTAATGACACTTGGATCACGAAGAAAGTGGAAAACGACTTGACACATCCGCCTAGGGGGAAATGGATTTTGAATATCTCTGATAATTAAAATTATTATTGTCGAATAATTCAATTCAACGGAGATTTGTAAACTCGAGTCGCTACGATAATAATAATTATTATTTCATCGATCATCGATGGAAAAAAAAAGTGACACTTAATGACACTTGGATCACGAAGAAAATGGAAAACGACTTGACACATCCGCCTAGAAAGGGAAGAAAAAATGAAACCTTTTCGGTGACACGAGAGAGGACACGTGCCCATCGATCGTTCCTTAATCCGGAAGCACGTGAACGAACGGAAATATCCTCGAGGGATTCTCTCGGCCGTTTCCTCAACCGGACGTTGAAAAATTTCAAACGGCGCGAAATGTTGGAACACACGCGAATTCCTTTTTTTCAACTCGTGTCGAGAACGCAGGAGGAACGAAGATGAATCCGATCGGCCGTGTCTTTCGCACGGGAAGGGAAGGGCAAGGGTAGAGTTGCAAGGGTGGCTCGTTCACGGAACATAAAATTCACGCGTTTCGCGTAAATTCACGTCGTTCGTTTCGCGCGTCTTTCAGCTGTCGCGTGCAAACCGTTGAAAAGTTTCGCTCGTGTTCACTCGTTCTTTCCCTTTCCTACACTTTTACCACCACTTTTACCATTTTTCATAAAATTTCTCTAACTTGAATAAATTCAGGCCAGTTAAAACAACAATACGTAAATCTAAACTTATATCGTGGACTATCAAATTAATCGACAAGCATTTCTAATTAGATCTCTAAAAAGTCACCATATCGTTTAATTTTAACGATTCAATATTTAATAATTTGATATATTAATTATTTTTTTATAATAGGATATCTAATCCTAGTTTTTTAACGACAAAAGAAATTATTAATAATTATTATCAATTAATTCTAAATTTCACCTAAAATCAATAAATTTAATTATAAATATTACACAATTTAAATCTATATTAGAAAAAATTAATTTATAAATCAAGTTTATCAACCGCTATAGCTGGCACTCATATTTATCTTTATTAAAATTAAAATTTCCGAATAAAACTTTCATTTATCGTTTCAGAATTCTCTATTAATTATAATTTCACTTAAATTTTTAATAATTTTTATATTTTATATATAATTAATTAATACAATTAATTTAAAAACTACAATATAATTTATTTATAATCTTATAATAAAATAATAATAATATAATTATATTTATAATTATATTTATCAGTATAAAATTTTAACATAAATTCAATAAATAAATATTTGCGTAAATATCCTATCGATTTTTGGAAAGATCGATAAATCGAAAACTCTAGAAGTGAAGACTCGATCGTAGAAGAGGGATAGTATAACGCATATATCCGATTTATCGCGATTTTCGTCCCAGCAAATTTGAGCACGCCGCGTGCAGAGCAATACGCGGCCTGCAAAGCGTTATTACGAAATTTGCATATCCGAGATACGCTTCCCTCCTGCAACAAACTCCGCTCCGTACACCGAGCTTCACTCGTTAATTTAACTTCCTCTCGCGTCGCCGTGCGTGGACGAGCACGCGTATGGTGCACGTACATACGTGTGTGTGCGTGTGCGTAGATCCGAGTTAAACGTATTGCGACTCGGGGCAATCGTCGCGATTAAACGCGATACCGTCCTGTTCTTCCCCGAAACGGGGGGAAAGGGAGAGAATAGTTGCTCGTCTCGTTCGTTTCCAACGAAATTTTCCGATCGATTCGATAAAATATATTTATATTTGTACGCGCTGCGAATGCTGTTGGCCCGCTCGAAACGTTTCTCGAGGGATATACGAAATTCGTGTCACATTCGCGTTGAACAATCGGCATATCCGTTCATCCACCTTTGTTCGTGCACCTTTCACGAGTCGCGCATTGTGGGTAACCACCGGTCCGTAAAGGTCCAGCGGAGGAAGGGGTTGGTTGGTTTCGAAGCCCTTCGAAACCAGTGTTTCTTTTCACGGATTGATCGAGCGTTGGAAAAGCTTTCGATCGCTTTCTCGTACTCGAATACGGCGCCTGACGATTAACGGACAAGCCACGGCCTCGCCACGCAAAGATACATATCGTGTGTTGCCGTTTTATTTTACGCTCTCTGCCATTGGTCATTGGTCGGATGGAAAAAAGAGGAGAATCCATTTTGTCGAACTTTGACGCGCGTGCCTCGTTCCTCAACCTCGAGGAACCACGGCCACGGTTAATTAAACGACCGTTATTGGACGGTTTGTGTATCGTTTTTATTATCGCAGCGCGCAAAAAAGGAGAGGGGGGGGGAAAAAGGAAAAAAGAGAGAAAAACGCGCGGCGATCATTGAATGGCAGCGGTAAAGCCCCCCCGCAAAGGGCGGCGGTTTTTCGGCGAATTTTGGAAAATTGCCGTGAACGAAAATGGTGGACAATGGGGGCAGGGATCGAGATCATTCGTCGTCGGTGTTATTTAACGAACCGAGCGGAGACGTGTCGTTGGATAAACATCGAAAGAACGAGGGCGGGTTGCCTTCTTCTCTCAGGTACGAAAATCGGATCGTTACACTCAAAGGACCAACATCTGGATCGTTTCGTAGAATAGTATTCCACGAATTTCTCTGAATTTCTGAATCTCTTTTATCCGAATCTAGAAATTTTCAAAAATAAATAAAATAACCGCGAGATTATTCATTTTTCATCGTTTCAGCGGCTGATTCCTAATTTTACTGTTAATCGAGGGGGGAGAGACGCGATGGGATGTTCGATGATTTTTGCCGAGAAATCGGTGACCGGACGGAAAAGAGAAGGGAAAGAGAGGGAACGAGAGGGAGAAAGAGGGAGAGAGGAGAAAATCGGGCGAAACCGTGAATTAGGCAGCTGGCAGGAACAATAACGGGGAATGGAGATCGAAGGGTTGCGTTCGTTTAATACACGGTTAAATGCGGATTGTCGTGGGCGCGTGCAACCACATCCTGTGCAATTTTTGTCACGCTTGCTACGCTCTTTTTTTCAATTTCTCTTCCAACGCGAAATGAGAGGGGGCGTACGTACGAAATCGCAACCACCCACGAATTTCGAAACCAAGGATCAGAGGGTTGCGATCGAACGGATTACCGGTTCACCGAGTGCTCGAGTCGACCGCTGTACGAAACGATAATAACAGGAGGCCTTCTCTCTCTCTCTCTAGCGCGATGGAAACAGAGCGCGATGGAGGGGAAATATATTGATATCGAGATTAGAATCGATATTGTAGACGTAACGTAACGTTTACTTACATTATCGCCTAGTAATTGTTGTCGAGCGTATCTTGATTGGCTGGCTTGATTTTTAATTTATTAATCCGTATTTTTAATAATTAATAATAATTTTTTTGATTAATGGATCTTTATATATATATTTTTTTTTTCATAATAATAGTCGATCGCCTTATCGACTCGAATTTTATCGATATATATTATAATTTTTAATTTAATTATCCTGTATCGTCATATTTCGTTACATTACACAATGACTCTCGTTTGTTAATTTTTTATTAATTTTTTGAATATTGCCAGGGATCCTGTTTCATAATAGTAAATATTCAATTGATCGTTTTTCTTCAACATTATTGTAATTAGCATGGAAATACAAATCTTGCGTATATTAAATTTTTCTTCCCTCCCCGCAATAGATTTTTAATCCTCTTTTTCCTAGAACAGTAGCGAGATATAATATAAGTTTAATAATATCGAATCTCAATGTATCGACGATATCGAGACTATCGATCCAATTCTATGAAATTTCGAAATGGAAAGATTAATTAGATTAATCGAGAGAGTTAAAGTAAAGAGGAATTAATTCTCTGGATCGAATTATTTGGAAAAGATAGTATATTCACATCAGAATATGCTATATATATATATATATATATATATATATATATATATATATATATATATATCGATCGATTGAAATAACGTTTTTATCTAATTTCTATCTTGGGAACGAATGATAACGCTAAAAAATAAAGTATAAAGTGATTTCTATCGTCGCGTGTCACGCGTCATATGCATCGGTTTCATTTTCAAACCACCTTTTATCGAATATAAATTTTCAACGATTCGCGAGTGATTTCGAGTCGTATTTACACCTCGATTTGTACCTCGATAAAAGAGTGAAATAATTACAGAGTGAAGAAAATACATATATATATATAATATGAATCGTGGAAACGTACAATTTTTACTTTTACGCGTGTCGATCGTTATCGGTGAGTTGATTATATATATACATATCTATTGAAATTTATAAACAAAATTTATGATCAAATTCGGATCGTCTATTGAATCCACACGAAATTTCAGCGTTGTCCGTTTACGTTAACGGATCGAAAATGAAAGTACGGCCATCGTTAATGGTGGGCGAAGATGAAAGTAAACTGGACAATTTCTTGTACGTCGTTAACAACACGAGAGATCAACCGTGCATTTTGGCAAACGTGTCAATTAATTTCGCGATACCGTACGAGAAGGCAAGAATTAATAACACGAAAAGTATCGATCGGAAAAAAAAATTAACGCGAACAATTTCTATTCCCAGGAGAATAAAACTTTCAATGTTCCAAACGATGCTGCGGTACAAGGCCATTGTTCACCCGTAGCGTCTGAAATGGCATTGAGTTGGAAAGAAGGAAAAACTGATAAAAATAACACGATTAAATTTACGTTCGTCAATGATCACACCAATTTCACGGTTTTTTCAATCGAGCTTAACGTTTACAAGGACAAGGAAAAATTTCCGAATGGTGAACAGCGCAACGCACGTTTATGATCTCTTAAATAATTCTTCTTCTTCGTTATTTTCTTACGTTACTTTCCCTTTTTCTTTTCCTTTTTCACGAATACGATGAAATTTTTAGACGGGGATAAATGGTTCGTAGCAAGATCAGATTTGGACCTTCATCTGTTCCCCGCATTCTTGGAGAACGGAATTCACAAGTGTGAAAAAAAGGAAGTGAAGTTGAACGGCACCGAATTAATCCTGGCCAACGTTTCTTTGATCGCGTTCAATAACAAAAATGATATTTCCTCGCGTAAAGGTAAATCAAATGAATCAATAAATCATGGATATTATATCCGTGAATGAATAACTATGAAAGTCGTACGAAACGTTTAATGGGTTTGCAGAAGTGACGAAATGCGTGGATCCCGAAAAAGACGGGATCAATAGCAAAACTTTCCCTTACATTGCCAAATGGAAGAATAACACGATTTGTGGATTGTTAAGAGCCTCGTTTACCGTGCAGATGTCGTATACGTTAACGGATTCGAAGGTAAAAGAAATGGAAAAATATTGTTTCGAGTTGAAATTGAGCAGGGTATTTGGATCTATCCGAGGATTAGAAATTCCACGAGTTTCTTTCGTTTCCAGACGAAAGGTAAAAATATAACGGTTCCAACCACGGCTAATGCCGTAGAATCTTGCACAACTGACACGTTCGAAATAGAGATAGTTTGGGGCGAGGAGCAGCACAAAAATTCAATTTTACTTCATTTCTCCAAAATGGGGAAAAATTTGCTTCGCTACGTAATAATTAACGTTTTTATGGACAAAGAAAATTTTCCGGATGCCATAAGTATGCATATTTAAATTTTATAATTGTAAACGAAGGTTAAAATCTTCTTTTATCCTCCTTAACACGATATGAAAATATTAGACGCAGGTAAAAATGCATTAGCTACAAAATCTACCAATTTGTTCCCCACACCCGTAAATGGAATTTACAGTTGCACGGAAGAAATCGAAATAACGACGGGATACGACATTAACGTTACGATAAGCGATATTCTGTTGATCCCGTTCGATCCCGTGGAGAATAATTTGGCAACGAAAAAGGGTAAAACATTTCTATTATTATTATTATTATTATTATTATTGGTTAAATTATAAATATACGAGAATTGAAAAAGGAGAGAAAAAGAAAATTTTTGTTTCTCAGTGGCCGATTGTAAAAGCAATATTTCCGAGTATGACTTTCATTACATCGTGCGAAACGATAAAAAAATACCTTGCATTCTGGCGAACATGAACATATCAATCGATACGAATAATTCGCAAGTAAGATATAATTCGTGGAACCACGAATTGTAATATAAATTTGTCACGACGATATCAACTCTAATATCGTTTTTTTATCGTAGAATAAAGATGTGATAATTGTTCCATCCGAGGCTAACGCAACCGGCATTTGCGACACTAAGAGGTCTGAAATGAAACTGGCTTGGACAAAATCTGGGGAAAAGGAAGAGAATAATATTATATTTTATATAACTCGCAATAAAACTGATATCTTTATTTATCAAATAGAGGTCACTATTTCCGCGGGTACGTTTAAAAATTACTCTTAACATCGAGATTTTTTATAATTTGCGATAGATATATGATATGTTCAATCGTTAATTTAGACAAGATACACAAAATGTCAGATTTTGGTCTCGCTCTGTTTTCAACGCCCGGAATTTACAATTGCACTGATCAGAATTGGCAGATAAAGCTGGACGATGTAACGATTAACATAAACAACGTGCTGTTCACCGCGTTCAATACAGATGAAAATCTTGATTCGAAAACAGGTAACGCAATTAACATTGATTTCCCCGTATCGATCTTGTCTTTTCATCTGTCCGGCCGACATTTCTTATTTCTCAACAATTGGAAGAATAAAGAGAAATATACCGTTTAACTTGGAACAGTGACGGACTGTTCGAGAAATCAAGATTCCACCACATCGTCGAGCGCAACAACCGAAACAAAATCGACGACGACCGACCAATCATCGACCACGCCCGTACCTGATCCTTACGCGAACGAGTATAATTACGTGGTGATAAACGAGAAAACGCACGTGGCTTGTATCGCGGCGAACATGACAATTTCTATGAAAGTACCTTACGTGACGAAAGAGTCTAAAGTATGAACAAGTCTCTCTTCGCTTGACGCTGTGATGTCATGCAAATTATCATTGTTTATTTCCGTCCAATTGATCTTCTTTCAGACGAGCGAAGCGATTTTAACGATACCCGCGGATAGCGCGGTGAACGGGAATTGTGGGGCCAAAAATTCGATGATGGAGTTGACTTGGCTGGAAAAGTCGAAGGGATCGAATTCGTACAAGGACGAGAAAAATAACTCGTTTAAGATTAATTTTCAGAAAGGCGAGTCGAATTATTTACTCCATTCCATCGAGTTGAACATTTACATGGATGAAACGAATTTTCCCAATTCTAATGGTAACAGTTTCTTTTTTTTTCTTCCTTTGACAATTTAGGAAAATTTGTATTTTTTTGTAAGGGAAGTAATATATATATATTTTAATTTAGACGAAAGATACACAGCTGTGGAAAATATCGATATAATTTCCACACCTTTGAACAATCTCTACAAATGCGGTGACAATACATCTGTAAAAGTCAAAGACGTGGACGTGACCATCGCCAACGTTACTTTGATCGCGTTCAACACCGAGAAGAAGATCGCTACGAAGTCGGGTAAAGATCGTTTTAATTAAATTTCATTTCGTTACTATAGAAACTTTTCTAATTCAGATTTAACGATTACGTTTGATTCTTTTTTTTTCCTTTTTTTTTTTTAGTAATGTGCATTCAGGACACGAGTTCTAACGTTGGATTGATAATAGGATGTATCATCGGAGGTATTATGATCCTCGGTATATCTGCGCTGTTGATGTATCTATATTTCAGCGAATGTTTTTCATGTTCTATTTTTTCCAATTCACGATAATATAGGATAATATAATTTTTTTCCTTTTTTATTATTTTTTATTATTTTTTTGAAAGTGACACGAGTCCATTTTTGGAAAAAACGTTGAGTTGATTGGTTTACTTGTTTCAACGAGGTACAGATATCCTCTTGTTGCATTTATAATCGTACAATTGATAAAAAAAAAAATGTTATCGCAGTAAGTATTTTTGTTAAAAGTGGAATAAGTCCAGTTCGTAATATAACGATGAGATTGAGAAATAAGATTGAAATAAGTTTAAACAAATTCATTATAACTATATATAAATGAAATTATTTTTTAATAAACTTGATCAGTCGATCGTCGTTTTAAAATTAAAAAATCCCCACACATTTATACTTTTCACGATATGTTATTATCGAAAGTGGTATAAATCGTTAATTATTTTTCATCGCATACAATTTTCTCTACCGATTCAAACCTTTAAATGTAACTCAACGTACGAATAAATGAATATATACCACTTTCAAGAACAATTTATATGTTAAAATATATATATTTGAACGAAATGTTACACATGGCGCTGGGAAAGTGGCTGTATATTGGTTAATTATCCCATTTTAGGGAACAATTCGATGCTTCGACCACCCTTCGTGCTTCCGTCACGGTTACGCCCCCATTATTATTCTTTATCTCCCATATTCTAATATGCGTTACGTCGTGCGTGTGAACCCCGATGGTCGATGCAAAATCGCAAAAAATTGCTCCGTCGAATTTAACACAATTTGGGAACGGAATTAATTAAACATTTTATTATTTCATTATATGATGTATCGTCCCTCGATATCCTACGTAAAAAATGAGTATAGATATAAACGACGTATAAATTTCGTTGCTCGACGCAGAGAGAATTTATTAAACCGGAAAGAGATCGTATTTCATATTTATTCCACGTTGAAGTTAACATCAAATACCGGATACTATCCCCTTCGTTTGGATAGTTGGATATCGTATCGTGACAGATGCCGGAATAAAATCCACGATAATCGGTTAATTCCTCCAAGGGGATGGATGTTTACGGTTCAGAATCGGTCAAAACTTTGTAGTCACATCCGTGAGAATTGGAAAAATATTTATTTTTCTACGTTGAAAATATACCATTGCGATTCGAACAGTTTATCGAGCAAGTTAGTTTCGGGTCATTGGTTTCCAATAAAATCACGCTTCTCCTTTCAACGAATCAATAGAAAGAATTCTTATTGGATATATTTGTAAATATATCTCCCTTCTGATCATAAAATTTTATTCTCTTTTATTACTTGGATTATCGTAAAATTAATTTAACAAGAGGCTCGCTCTTTCAGTAGTAATCTTTTTTTAATCGAGAAAATCGAACCTTTCTCCAAATTTTTCGAAAAATTTCTCTACCTCCGCCGAGATATAAAAATACAATTTCCAAAGGTGTTCAGAATCCAGCGTACCTGCTCACCTTAAAACACGTCAGCTGTTCAAGGGTCTCTTTAAAGTTTAAAGGTCCTGGAAACCCTATTATACACCTCGTTCCTTGAGCCGGGTCGTCTTTTATGATGTCGCACGGATCGTAACCCATGGAAAAGCACCCACCTTTCGCCGGGACGGCAAGTTTCATGGGAAAAATGGGGAGGTGGTACGATTTTCCCCCATTTTTCTCTTCACCTTCCATCCATCCCGGCAAGTGTTCCTTTCACACTGTGTTACGCGTCATGCCTCGATTATCGTTTAATTCCATTATTTATAATTTACGTAAACACGTTGTGTCGTCGTTGGTTCCTCGAATCTCGATAAATCTGAAACTGATTACGAAATAATTTGCGCGATAGGCTTTAATTTACAGAAACACAGAGAAATGTGAACGTGCAAATTCGTATTCATACTCGTATTCGCAAGAGGATTAATCCGAGGAAGAAAATTTGGGTCATACGCGGCTCGATAATGGTCCAATTTGAATTTCTTATACTGGATGCCGGTGGACAGGATCCCAATATCGATAAATCTTGGAAGAAGGTCGAAAGGAGCGGGCACGCGTGCCGCAAGGATCGGCCACGTGGCTACATCTTCCTTCCGAGAAACGATTTGTGTTTTAACCGAAACTGCTCTTCGTCCACGGCTCCTCTTTCGCCACCAACCGTTTTTCCCGTCCGTGTCTGGACGGATCTTTCTTCCTCGTGTGAGAAAAAGAAAGAAAGACAGAAAGAGGAGGAGGAGAAAAAAAAGGTTCCAATTTAATCCGTGTCAAAGATGTCTTCTTCGAATCGAAAGTTTCGTAATCGATAAACTCTCGAGATATGTACGACGAATTTTGTTACGTAAAAGAGAAGAGGAAAAAGGAAACGACAGTTGAACCGACAACAGTTTTGAAAAACTTCCACAGGCTTCCTGGCTTTCTTCCTCTTCCTTTTTTCCTTTTTTTTTTTTTCTTCCCTTTTCGTCTGGAAGAGCAGCATCGGCCGCAAGACGTTTTGGAAGTATGAGGGCGCAGATGGGATTGTGTTTAATGAAGTTTGGCCCGAGTTGCACCTGCCACTTTCGAGGCATCTCGGACCGGCGGCCGTTACGTTGCCTCGAGCACAATTTAAGAAATTGGCGGGAACCCACCCCTCCTTCCTCCAGATTCGATCCTCCTCGATATATCTCCAATTCTACCGTGCTTTAAATCCCTTCCTCCCTCTCTCTTTCGTCTCTCGATCGATATTTTCGATCGATCCTCGAGATGTGTAATTGTACATATATATATATATATATATATATATATATATATATATATATACGTATATTATATAATCTTTATACGATCGATGGGATAACGGATTAAAATCCGATCGAGAAAAAAGAAAAGGACCGGTCAAACTCGTCGGGATTCGATTTCTTTGGACGTCAATGGACTACTCCTCCTCCCTTTCGTGTAGCCTTTTGGACGGATGTGTCCTTCCTGTTAAAGGAAACCTATCTTTTCGCGGAGATTCGGCGGAAGTTCGGCCGATGATTTAATCGCTGTCCAACATCTGTCCATCTGTTCTTCTCGACTCCACGTCCACGTTACGAAGTGTCGACGAGATTTGCAAAAAAAAAAGAAAAGAAGAAGAAAAATGAGTTTTCGAATCGAAGAATTGAACGTTCTCAACGCACGTTGGTTAATCGAGTTTCCTCTCTTCCCTTATTCGCGTGACGCCCAGGACGCTTGGTGCTCGAGGATTCCTCGAGGGCTGCCATCCGTCAAGCAAACGTGAAAGCTTGCGCTCCTGTTTGCGGCGATTTAATTACCCCCGGCATCTGGCGATCCTGCTCCCCTCCCTTCCAGCTTCCCTTCCTTCTCCTTCTTCCGCCTCCACGTCCACCCACGAGCCCCCAAACCGCTAACATAACCGCAGCCTTCAGAAAAAAACCTACCCTAACGGATACAAAAGGATGCCATGTTAACGAAGTAAGAAAAAAAAAAAAAACAGATAGGAAATCTGGAAGGAAAAAGAAAAAAGAGTAAAAGTTTCGATGTGTAAGCAACGAGTTTCCGGGGAAAAATTTGAGAATCATTGGATGAGAATGGTGGAGAAAGGAAGAAAGAAAAAAAATAGTATCACGATTCGTTCGTTCGTTCGGAGGAGGAAGGCTCTGTTTCTAAGCGGAACAGCTGTGTTCCACCCCCTCCTGGTCTCTTCTGGGAGATCTGCTTATATTCGGTCTATCTGAAGGAACTATCGTGCGGAGGTGGTTTTCGAGAGGGCAACGGCGAAGGAAGGTAGGTAGCTGGAGCAGCTGGATCGGTAAGGACTCGAAAAACTCTCGGTCACGCCTTCTCCCCCATTATTGTATTCGTATCTAACGCTGTTCTCTTTCTATGAGGAGGAGAAGGGAGAGAGAGAGAAAAGAAAAAGATAGGATAAATGTTTCGTTCCAGCGCATACGGAATAATTCGGAATATCTGGAACGCGAAATAACTGGATCCCCCGCTTGTCCCGCTTCTTCGTACGAGCTGTTACCGAATTCTTTTGGAACGAGTTCAAATTGTGCCACGTTTCCTGCATCTATCGCGGGGGGAAACTTGTACGTGGCTTGTTCACCTTGAATGTTAAAAGAGAAAAAAGAGAGAGAGGGAGAGGGAAAGAAGAAAAAGGAAGGGAAAAAAGTAGAACAGAAATTACTGTTGGCTTATCTGTGAAATTTCTTGCCCCGATCCGGCCCGTTTACAGCTCGTAAAATAAATAAAGCACGCACGAAATGTCACGAAACGTTGTTTGGAACGGACGCGAGCTGCAACCAGGCCGCGTGTTCCCCCTCTTCCTCCCTCTTTTTAATTCGATCGCACGGAAAGTTAATGCCGGGAAATGAATGAAACACGACGCACGTTGCACGCACGTTTACAAAGTGGAGAGGAACATCCTGTGTTAAACGCCCCGTCCTCCTCCTCCTCCTTCTTCTCCACGGTTCGGTTGCACGCACGGATAAACCGCTCGCAATTAACTCAATTATTCTCGTCCCCGCGCCTACTTATATAATACGATCGATACGTGTCGCCAGAGATATTTTACGATATACGTGGAAAAAGATATTACGTTTCTCTCGAAAGCGAAATAGAAAGGACTTCTCTTTCTCTCCTTCTCTTCGTACACTCTTCAGAGACTCGAGAGACGCCAGACCTTTTTCCCTCGGCCGATGATTGAATATTTTTCGTTGGCGTGTGCCGTTTACGCTTCATTCCCTTGAAATTCCAGAATTTCCAGAGCATCTGCATCCGAACAGCTGGCCGCGCCACCCCCTTCTGCTTATCCTTTCGTTCCGTGCGACACACGACGAGACGAGACGAGACGAGACGAGTTTCCATCTGGTTGTTATTTCAACAGATTTCACAGGATTTTCCTGCGAACCAAAGGAAAAATATTCCACGGAATGATCCGATACTGCACGAGTGGAGAGGACACGTGTATGGAAAAATAATATAGCATTATTTAAAGAGAGTAAACGATAGTTTGAATCGAGTTCGAAATCGAAGGGTAGGAAGTGCAGCCTCGTGGCGAAGACGACAGATGACCAAACACGTCGAAAACGTATCGAGTTCCCCGGTAAAAGCGCATTTGTATATCCGTGGCCACGCGAAGGATTTCTATTTGTTTTCGGCTCGCCTCTGATAAACGTGCACGTGGAAAGCCTGCATTGTTTTCTTTCCAAGCGCCCTCCGCGATACCTGAGTGCACAGGTGATTGCGAACACGTCCCCCTTTGTTCCCCCTCCTTGGCCTTCTTCCACCGGCCCCTTCCCTTCCACCACCGCTCTCTCTCCTCTCCTTTCCTCAATTTTCGACGAAAATTTCCACCAACGCACAGATTTTTCTCTTCTCTCTTCGAGGAAAACCCTCGTCTCGAATTATGCAGGTTTTTAGAGGGAAGCGGAAGAAGAGAGAGAGACGGATAATAATGGATCTGTTATCGTCGTTACACTTGGAAGCGCGATACGCTCGCGGCTTCTTTTCTTTTGATGTTCGAAAAGATAGCGATCGAGCGTACGTTAAATCGATGACGGTCGACGTGGGCCCGACCCGTGCTGCTCATGGTGGATAGAACTCCACGGGGAGAGAGAGAGAAGGGAAGAAGAAGAAAAAAAAGAAGAAAAAGCCGATCGCCGGTTCGTCCTCCGCGACGAGGTGACGTCTCTTTTCGTTCCTTTCTTTCTTCCGTTGGCGGAGCATATGCTGCCAGCTGCTCGGACCGCTGCCCAAAGGGTTGAGGCTCTCTGAATTTTCAAATTCCATTCTTCGCGATTTCTTTCCTTCGCCACGCACTTCCTTCTTTGTCCGCCTCTCTTTTTGCGATTCGAACGATATTCCAATCGCCCGCCAATATATTTACGAGATTTCGAGAATGCTCCCGAGTTGTCAGCAATTCGAAGGAGGAAGAATTTTGGAAAGTTTCCAAGTTTCGAAGAGGGGAATTGGTTTACGAACGTGGGTTTCGTATTTAGCCCATTAGAGCGTTCAGAGGCGCGTGGAAAATGATCGGTAATCGTCTTGCGTTTTTATTAAAGCCGGTGGTATTAACTACATCCTGGACGCAGAACCCCTGCGGATCGGTTTCTCTCTAATTTTCGACGATGCGCTGACGTCACACGACCATCGTCTGCCCCCCCCCGTGTGTTCCGCTCTGCGTACCCGGGACCGGAAGCAACGAACTCCGGTTGGGGGGAGGGGCGGGTTCAAACTAAAAAATCCCCCACGGATATCGATGTTCTCGCGTCTAAACGGGGGAGGAAGTCGATATTTCCCTTGAGAACTGGACGGTTGTCCGGTTCGGAAACCGGAGCTCGTTCTAAATATTATAATTGCCCTGGAAGAGAAAAAAAGAAAGAACGATCGATGCACGATGATTCGTGAATTTTCTTTTTTCCTTTCATACATTTCTCGAGGAAGGGAAAAAAAAGAGGTGGAAGAAGAAGAGGAGGAGGAGGAATGTTTTGGTCGACTTGGCCCCCGATAAAGGTTATCCTTAAGAACTTTCTAAAAAAGACTGATTGCTCGCAACGACTTTTGAGGAAAAGTAGACGAGGTAGATTTTCGAAAATCACGGGTTTATTGGAATATTATTGGAATATTTAGAATGTGGGAAAGAAATATCGGCGGAGCATCGTTTAAAACAATGAGAAACCTCGGCGAGTAATCGTCACGGCGACTGACCATCGTGGTCACGGTGTTCACCTGTCCATGCTTTGGTCACACTCGAAGCCATTTTACACGTACACGAGCTCACGTATACCCGCATGATCTGTGTACGGTGTACGGCTGTTTTTCAGCTCGTTTTCTGTAACGGTCGAATTTACCCCCATCACTTTGAAACCGTGATATATATTTAACAAACCAGCCACAGCTCACACTGTTGCTAATATCGTAATATCGTAAACTCGTCTTTTTCTTAATTGTGGATCACTGTTTTTTTTTTTTTTTTTCTGAGAGATAGAAAGGGTGTAGGCTCGATGACGAGAAGGAGGAAGAGGAGGAGGCTCCAGTCGCATCAAGGATAACAACACCTTGTACCAAAATGAAATTTCGACCTTGAGGAGATTGATGCTGGCCGACATTCACGATACGCAAAACCCTGTGTCGCGTGTATAGCAACACAATGTCAGCTCCGAAATTCTGGAACGGAACGGAACGATCGCCTCTAACAATACCGTATATTTTTCTTCGCCTTCGAACATTGTATTTAAAAATTCGGCGAGTTTTATCGTTACGAGCTTTATTGTTGTGCGAAAATATATCCGATTTTTGAAAGGGAGGGGAAAAAAAAAAAAAAAAAAAAGAAAAGAGAGGGAGAAAAAAAAAATCGCAATGAAACGATGGTCAATTTTCAACACGAAACTCGTTTCTACTCTCTGGCCTCTCCCTCTTTTTCTGCCTGGTCCACCTGCTTGGGAACGATCGTTCTTTTTTCCTTTCGTCGCAGAACGCCGAGCGAACTACCCGCGAAAATACGTAGGAAGCGCGGGTAGTGCTCTTCTCGCCGATCGAAACAACCCTCCGATATAACTCGTGAACAATCATGAAATAATATTAAAATCGATTTAACGAGATGTTACGAGGTTCGAATTATCGAGAATAATCCGACGAATTTAATATCTCTCGTACGTTGACACTATTATCGTAGACTATGATCGAATCGTTATCGTGGTGGAGCAACAACCGTATACACCAGATACTTATCTTGAGTGAAAAAGAGAAAGAGTAAAAAAAAAAAGAGTAAGAGATGCGAGAAACTTTGCGCGTTTCCACGTGCGAGGAATAGCGGTGATAAAAAGGGTATAAAACGATTTAGGAGGAAGGAGGAGGAGGAAGGCAACGTTATATAGGAGAGTAGTGGTCCGCGTGATCGCTCTATACGTCGTGCTACTTAGAAAAAAATAAAAGGTAGGCTTTATGGCGCGAGCCTCTTCCCTTCCCTGGCCGAAATCGCTTAGCATAATCCGTTGGACGGTTCGAAAGTGGGAGAAAGACGAAGGGATGCGAGGAGTAAGCGCGATTGCCAAGTTGGAAGAGGCGAGGATAGCAGCGGTGGAACGGGACAGAGCGATGGTGAATGCGCGCCATTTTTACTGCGCAGCCAGGTCGGCGCACCAATCAGATTTGAATCCTGGGGAGTCGGTGGAAGGGCACCGGACCTCGTGGCTTCGGTAAACGGCGGACTTGAAACAGGCTTCCTTGCCTCGAAGATCGGACGAACGAGCAGAACGAGTCTGGCCGTCGTACGGTGAAGACCAGAAGTTGCTTGTCTAGTTCGTAGTTCGTAGTAGCTGTGAGTTCGCGGCGTAGGTAGCCGGGCCGAATTTTCGAGAAATCTTGACAGAAAAGTCGGCGGAAATCGGGCGGGACGGCGGAGGATCGGCGGGGCGGGGAGCGGCGGACGTTCGGAAGCGAGGAAAACGGAGCGGGCACGCTTTCCAGCTCGGATGCCGGATTGGAAATTCGCGTGGGCGCCGCTCTCGAACGTTTTGAAAAGCGAGGAAAGATCGGGACGGAGATAAGGACGAAAGTGGTTACCCACCGAGTTGGTTGCTCGATTTTGTCGAAACAGAAGAAGTCTTCGAGATGCTGGCAGCTTCGTTCTGTCGCGAAGTTCACTTCACAGTGTTGTCCAGCACGACCATGGCCTCGCGCGTACCACGTTGCCTGTTCGGCAAACCGAATTCCAGGGAAACCGTGGAAATGCTCCACGAGGCGCTCGACGCCGAGAGAAGCAAATTCGCGAAGCGATGGGGCGTCGATCCGCGATCCGAAGACAAGGAGAACAACTATCAGAAGAAATATCACGACAAGTACGAGCAGTCGCCGAAAAAACGGAGCAATCCGTACTCCAGGCAGACCAGTATCCACGGTGAGCAGATTTTTCTTTCTTTCTCCCTCCTCTTTTTCCCCTTAATTTTTCTTCGTCCGAGCACACGATCGCAGTATACTCTCCGGCGTCGTTCACTTGGAAATATCCGATTTGTCGTGCAATTTTAATAAGTAAAAAATCGTCGATGAGAAATTTTCTCATTTCCTCGCTCGCCCTAGAAATCTTAATCTCTTCTCTTCTCTCGTATCGATACGACGCGACACGATTTTTTCCGGATCGATCGAATTTTTACTCGATCTTCGAAACGATGGTTTAAAATAACGTTTCCCTTACGCGAGCATGGATCGCGCGATATATTTGGAGCGATGCGCCCATCGGGTCGAATTAAATTTGATAAGCGTAGTAGGTAGGACGGTGAGAGCGTGGTAGGATTTTGGCGGGAAAGCGAGAGCGCTTGGCGAGGAAAGGGAAGGTAGAGGAAGGCGCAGGCGCAGGCCGGTCGCGTGGCTCCGGCTTCGACCTGTTTTCTTAGTCTAGCCTCGCTCCGCGTCTCTTCCGCCTTCTCTCTCTCCCCCTCCCTCCGTCTCCTTCTGGCCCAAGCTTCTGGTTTTACGCCGCTATCCACAAACTTTCGACCCTGTCTGACTTAACCACTATCGCTTTCCAAAATTACGAACCCACGACGAGCCACTCCTCGAGCTATTCCTTTTCTCTCTCTCTCTCTCTCTCGCGTCGTTATTACCTCATCCATGATCTTTATATATATACACACACATTGTATACGCTATATCGTCGGTATCGGTACGTTTAATTGGAGCACGGTTCCAGCGTGCATTGCCAACAATCGACGCACAAATTGGAATGACGAATCGTTAAAAATACGAGAGCGACGTGCAAAAAAAAAAAAATGTAGAAAGTGGTTTCTCATAGGTTGTCGAATGAATCACCGCCGATGAGTCATGCGTGTTTGAAGGAGGACGAAATACCTGAAGGGTTGTTGCCGTGACTCATCGGAAGGGCTCCAATTTTCGAGGAGTAAGACGGACTCGCGATCGAATTCCTCGAATTTTTTCCCCCCCTTAACCACACTGGCTAAAATAGTTTTACCATTATTCACACACGTACCGACCACGGTCGCTCGGATGCACGATGGATATTACGTTTTATTGGCCAAGTGCATATTTCGTGACCAATCGTCGTGTACTTTTACTTCATAGAGATTATTAGAATCCGCAACCAACCTCTCCGTAATTTTTCCTCGCCTTTTAGGGCACGATTTTATATTTTTCTCTACTTCGTATTTACGAACGAACCGATAACAAAACAGCCGTGTATATATTCCGATAATCAGAAGCGTATGGAGATACGCTTGGAAAAGTCAACAGAGCGAAACAGAAAGCCCCGAGCCCCTCTTTTCCACCAACACACCTGTTAATCTCCGCCGTGGTGTGACGAGTTCGGTGTCTTTTTTTTCCCACGATTAAATCAGGCCCGCGAACGCGCCAACAACGGGACCTTCCGAAGGTCGCGCACCACCTGTCGCATACCTTCTTACGATTGCATTTGCATTTCCTTTTCCCATCCATCCTTCCTTTCTCCTCGTTACAACGAGGTTAGAAAATTTCCCTTCTTCCTTCTTCCTACGCAACTGTAAATAATCGAGCTTGGAAAATCCTCGGTCCCTCTGCGAATCGTCCGACCAACCACTTTCGAATAGGAAAGAAAGGAGGAGGGAGACTTACTTTGGGTGAAGCGTTCTTTGGTGAAAAAAAAGGAGACTGACCTCCTTTTTAGACTCCTCGTGGTGGAAATTTTTGGCTCGATTGAAGAATCGGGGAAGGAGGAATCCACGGACAAAAGTGATCTCTCCGATCTTTGTTCGACCGAATCTTGGTAGGAAGCGTACAGGTAGACGGCATCGTACCTTGCGCGAGGAAAAAGAAAAGAAGAAAAATCTGGTTTTAGGTTATTCCTCGGCGGAGGAGACAGATGTTGACAATCGAAATTCTCGGATGGAATTCAAGCGGGAGGATGGAGGAAGCGGGGACGGAGCGGCGTCGGTCGAGGAAGCTCGGTTGTTTCGCGCCATATGGCAAACCAGTGCGAAAAGGGAGGATAAGAGAAAGGATCGTGTCGCGTCCTCGACATATGGCTCCGTTCCTCCGATTTTTCTTCCACCTTTCGCACTTGTCATTACGATAATCGAGTTTCGTTCGATTCCATCCCGCTACGATTCTCATCCTCCTTGCCTCTATCGTGGAGAAAGAAGAGATGGAACACGGGATGTAAACAAGAAATGTAATTGGATAGAGGCAAGGAATCAATGGGGTAGGAAGAATGGAAACGAGTATATCTGATCGAAAATAGAGTGTTAAAGACAGTTACAAGCTGCGATAAACCTTCTGTTTCCACTCTACTCTACTTTTGGAACAAGAGTTATCGAGACAGTTTTTCCTTTCCTTTTTTTAAATTTAAAATTTCCCTTCGATCATGGAAAGAAATCACGAGGACGAGTTAATCCCTTTTGTTTTATGCATCGAACGACGCGCGTATCGTATTTGAAATTTTAATTAACCGCAAAATGTGCATACTAATCTTTAACTTGGCCCGTTTCGTTTCTTTTACAGATTATTGGCGAGCCCGTAAGGTATGCGAGGTGAATAAGAAACCTCTTGCCTCATCGGTGGACGCGACGAAGCAACCGAACGAGCCGTCGAAAACGTCGAAGATGATGATGAAGTCGTCGAAAAAGGCGGCGCAGAATTGAGGGAGCGAAACGCGCTGCTTTTAATTAATCGCGTTTTAAACAGTTCCATCCTGGCAAGAGTATCTATCTCCTATCTATTTGCGTATTTATTCCTCGTCCCGCTCTTCCGTGACATCGTCGTCGTATTGTAAATTGAATAATCGTCGGCGTTGTCCATCCTTAGAATTAATTACTAATTGTTAACTATATATATTATTCTTGTAAATAATGCATATATATATATGTGATATATATATATATTGGTTTGGAGGTTTGGATGAGCTCACCGTCGCAAATCTGCGTTATCGACCGTACACGTGCGTATTATTTTTTCGTATCGTTTTCTTCTTTCATTCGCGACGAAAGATTCGAAAAAACGATGCGTTTTGACTCGACAAAAAAAGTTTCTTCTTTCGTCAAAAAAAAAAGAAAAACGCAAAGTATTAATTGTCTCGAGTTAACGGCATCTGTACCGACCGAACACTTTTTGAAGGATAAAATTAGCCGAGGAGTGAGTGAGCCGTCGAAAGCCTGATTCGGTCGTTTCCTCGACGAAACGACAATGCAGCGCCTCCAAAGAAATATAATCGAGTATATTGATTGAAAAAAGGAAAAAAAAAAGAAATCTCCACGCTGTTCAATCTCGAGATTTATCTATCTCGAGATGTTGGGGAGAAAGTCCTATCCGCGTATAACTATATATGTATATCAATTAGGATTATTAAAGATTCTAGTCATCTAGTCGTTTAAGCGATATCAAGTAAAGAAAAAAGAAAAAAAAAAATGATCGTGCTTTCATCATATGCGCTGTGTACATTCCTTCAATCCCTTCCCCCTTTTGTAATCATATATATATATAGTAAAAGTCTGTAAAAGTAAGACGCGCGTCGATAGAACGTTGATATCTGGCAGGCGTTCAAAAGTAGGCGCGAGAAATCGTATCGAAATCGTGGAAAATTACGGTATAGGTTCAGGAATATACGTTGTATTATTCCGTTATATTTTGTAATTATTATATATATATATTAATATTTGAATTTGACCATGGCGCATTTAAGTTGAATTATTGGATGGCTCGAGATGGCAATCGTGAATGTTGAACTGAATTGTTAATAATTTAAATAAAAATACTTTGTAATTTTTACACGAATAATCTCATCGATCCGACGTATAAAAATAAAAATTGAAGAGAAAAATGGTTAATGGCTCTCGATTTTTTTACAATATACCCTGTATACGTGGATTCATATTTGAGCATTTATCCTCGAAATGGTATGAATAAATGGGGGTGGCACAACACGCTATACACACACACACGCACACACACACACACACGCACACACACACACATACACAAACATATATATGGTTAATTATAATGCGTGATGCACCGCAGGGTCTTTCTGCCATGGGGGAACGCTTGCGAAGGGAAGCAGCTGGTTCATGCTTTTAATGGCTGTCATCCTAGCTGGTCATTTCGATAATGGTAACTAATACCGATTTCTCAGTTCTGTGCGATCGCGTTAAATCGAACGTCGATTAAAAAAAAGAATCTTGAACCGATTCGCGGGCGAAACGAAAACGACGATTCAACGTTAGACCGTGTATATATACACATAGTATACGTAATTGTATTAAATCGAAGAAAGAAGAAATATCTATTCCGTGAAGAAGAAAAAAAACGTTCAAATTCGTCGCATTCGAATATAATTGGACGCCTAAAACAGGACGTGACTTCATCGCGTTATTGTATCCAAGATCGTTAAGGACCGGGTCGTTGCGATATCCAATTACTCGGGAAAAGAGAGAAGAAGTTCTCCGCGAGTGAAGCGGAGGGGGAGGGAGAGAAAAGAAACGAAAAAAAGGGAAAAAGAAGAAGGGAAAAGAACGTTCGACGCCGACGTTCTTATTCGAGAGGCAAATTTGTGTGGGAGGGAAGGAAGAGGAGAGAGGACGACCATGCCGCCACGAGATCGTAGATCATATTTTCGCTTTGGAACGGAATATCCCCCCCCCCTCCCTCCCTCCTGCTGACACGGTTTATGAAAATCCAGGTGCGCCTCTTAACGAGCGTTTATCGCCGGGGGTACACGTGTAACGTGGAACCCCCACCGCAGCCTTAATTGATTGAATTAGCCGAGGAATGAGCTTACGTTGAAATTACACCTGACCCCCGGCGAACTTGTGATGGATCGATCTTGATGGATCGGCCGGCTGGATTCGTGCCCGATCGATCAAACCTCCTCCTTTCCTTCCTTCCACGGGGAACAGGGAGGGGCGGGAGGAGGGTTTAATCGATCACTTTTTACACGCCATCGGGTTCATTAACGGTCATTCGATGTGGGCCCGCTCTTCGTTTTTTCCCAAACTTTCATTCGGCCAACGCATGACCGAGCGTTTTCGCCGTCCGGCCGGGATCTAAAAATATTGTTCAACGTATTTTTCTTCGCAGGACCGTACGTTTTGGATTATTAGAGACGGATATTTAACGGAATCTTTTATATTTTAAATAACAGCTGTTCGTCCGGGGTTAAATGGGTTGATTTCTGCAAACTCGTCCGTCGTGATAAAAGTAAATAAATCAAACATCCGGTGACGAGTTTCAACCACTTTTTACTAGCTGCTGGCCAAAGTATGACCGTTGAATACGGAGAAAAAAAAAATATATAACGATGCGTTACGATAATTCTATGTCGATCTCGAGGAATGGTGAAGGAGAAGGGTGAATCGGATGGCCGAGATCGAAACGATGACCATAAATGACCGCCTAACGAACTTGTCCAGTTCCATTTCCCTTTCTAACGGTAGCACGCGCCTCTCTCTCCACGGACCCCAATTTGAATCGGGTATTTAACTAATATCCTGTAAACAGGCATATTCGAGAGGGGAGTAACCGACCGTTCTAATTAAAGGACATTCATACCAACCTTCGAACCCTTTCTACTCGTTCGTGGAAACTGGTCCGGATGACCGTTTGCCCCAATCAACCAACCATTTGCCATTTTCCTTCTTCTTTCTTTGATGATATTTCATTAATCATTTTAAAACGTCAGAGGATCGGATCAATCGACGCAATCATGCAAATTTCTCGTATAATTTAATATACGTATAAAGTGAAAGGGCAGAGAGAGAGAGAGGGAAAATGTGTTTTTCTTTCCAAGTTTTTCGAACGAGATTGCTTTCCTCTTTTCGTTCCCCTCCTCCCCTATTTTAAATCGAAAGCTGGAGGATATTCAACGTATATACAAGGGAACATACAACGCCCCACTGAAGACAAAACAAAAATTAAACCGAGTCGGGTGCGCATAAGAAAGTGCACGTGTCGATGGTGAGGAGAGGAAGTGGGAATTATAGGAAAAAAGGGGGAAAAGGCTAGGCCGTTTCTTCTGTATACGTGTCGATACTGGATCGTCTGTACGATCGCATATGGTACTTGCCGCGGGTGAATTGCGCGTCTTGAGCCAATCGACGCATGCATAAATGGACGCCATCATAAATCCGTCGATCGAAAGAGATCGGCACTCGAGGATTGTACAAGTACGAGACGAAAGAAATTAAATCGATTCGAGACAACACGGTCAGGAAACTTCGAATAATCTTCTACATATAAACGAACGAGAAAAGAAAGAACTGTGCATGTGTGCGTACGTCAGAGGGGAGGCAGAAAAATCCTTGGAAGAGGCAGTTTCTGGTCCCGATGAAATTTCAACCGGGCCACTTTCCCCCCCACCCACGAAGCTTCGAATCGTGGAAGGATCGATTCGCTCGGTAAGTTATATAGTTGCAAGTACGTTTGCAAGCGTGTGGCTCGACGACAGATGTCCCACGAGCACCTCGCCGCCACCTCCACGCCCGCGATGGACCAGGACGCACCGCAAAAACTGATGGACCGTGGTGAGAAGGGTTACGTGCAACGATCCCACCATCCTCTCCTATCTCTCACGCTGGAGAGGAGAGAGATTCTTCTTCTTGGGAAGAGAATCGGCGTTGCGAATTGCCGATCGGTGAGCATCGACGACCGCAGAATCGATAATCCTTATTTTCTTCTCGTCGTCTTCAATGCCACGTCGATAAGAGGTCGAGGTAAGATCCGTGGTGCATCCGTCGGTTTTACGAGCGGTGGAATTACCGAGGAAGAAGGTGGAGAGAGAGAGAGAGAGGATAGATGAACTGGGGCTGGGAATAGAGAGAAATAGACGACATCGGTGTGGTTAACGGCTTGCTAGGTTTTTGAGCAAGGGAGCATCGTTGGCAGGATGCCTCGCCTAGATCCTGTCTGGAGGCCGGAGAGAGGTCCTTCGAAGCGTGAAATCACTTCCAGTCTGAATATAAAGAGCGAAAAAGCGACGTGTCCGTTTGTGTTTCGCTCGTTCCGTACCACCGCCTTCGGAACTGCCTTGGAAATCGTTGCAAGCGCCTGCTACGCTTCTTCCCTCCTTGCGCGGAAGCCTTTTGCGCCGGTGCTCAAGTCGTCCCGCGTTTCGATAATGATTCGAATCGTCCTCCACGCTTAAATCTTCGCTATTAATAATGCTAAAAACATGTTAAAAAATACTTGAATATTGCTTATGAATATTGCTTTGAAATTTTCAGAAAAATTGGTAGATTTTTTTTTTTGAAAATTTTCCCCCTCGAGTGACGAGATTTCATTTATAATCTCGTTGGATCAAAGTATACGTACAGGAGAGTGGCTATATAATGTTTCATCGAAGATCGTACGAAAGGAAATTCGGGGAAATTATACTTAAAATTCCAACGTTCTAGCAATTCTGTATTCTGGCCGAGGTCCATTATCAAAGAGAGAAGCTCTTCTCGGTCTTGGTTTCTCGATCGTTCGGTCGAAAGTGCATCATCCACTCACAGATAAGTGGTAGCGGAACGTCGCGATGACTGCGCGATCCCGGCGTTTTAAATTTATCGCGAAACGGGCAGACAGTTCTTCCGCCACCAGTCCCTCTAATGTATCCCTCGCGGGGCTCTTAACGCGAGATACGCGTCTCGCATCCTCCCTTGCTTCGGTGCGCTACACCAGGACAATTTCAATTAAAAGGCACGAAATCGTTGGCCGCTTCCCTTTTATCGAAAGGGGACCGGGCCAAAAATATTTCTCCGAACACCGGCCGCAGTCTGCGTCTGCGACTCGATTATTTTTAACTTCACTCTGCGTCGTGTCGCCTAGAACGAACGATTTTTTCGGTCGGCCAATGGTACTGGGAGGCCGGCTGCCTCTCCTTCGCACTTCGAGGTACTGCCTTTTTTCCGGAAATAGACTTCCTTTCTCCAAGTTGAACGCGCACACCACGGCACACGTATGTATTACGCGTGTGTACGTGTGCGTATATATGGGCCACGATCCAATGGTCTACACATGGTTGTGGTGAGTGTATTTCAGAGCCATGCCGCCTCTTATAAATAGACATACGTAGATGGATTAAGCGTATGGAATGCAGTTCGATGCACGAGGGGTTTTAAAACGTGGAAGCGCTGCAAGCGTTCTGCACCTCATAAAGAAAGCGAAAGCTTCAGTTACCGCGTGAAACGTTGCGCGGAACGTTTGCCGTTCCCGTTCGCGAAATTCATTTTCCAGAATTCGTAACGTTCGTTCGACATGCTGGCTGCGAGACACAGGTGAGATCACAATGGTACACGAACGCTCGTAACCGTTTGCTCGTAACGTAGAGAAAAGTATCGTATTTCCTTATCGATTTTATTAATCGGGAAAATAAGGAAGGAATTTGGAATAATTGGATGAAACGCGTGTTATTAATAAAAGTGAAACTTTGACACTGCGTGCTTTCCCTCGAGATAAGGCACATCCCTTCGGACACCATAGATCCTGTCGTGTTGCGGTCGTTCCTGCATCCGGTAACTCACGAGAGAGGAGAGAGAGAGAGAGAGAGAGAGAGAGAGTACTGGTGACTAACGTTTCATACGGGATTTAACAGTGTAACGTTACATCGTTGGTTTGGTCTTTCCTGTGCTCCTCGAGTTCACAAGCCGAGTCTTGGATTTCTCCGCGTACGAAAGAAGAGGTTATCGTGCGAGGGTTTTAAATTCCGGACAGGTTGAATGCACCCACAGCAAATGGGAGACACCTTTCTTTTCACTCTAACGATCTCGTTGAAAAACAGTATCCAATGGATTTTGTCATTGTTGGTGGGACAATGGTAGAACGAGATATATATTTCGGTGTCGAATTGCTCGATCGATACGGATTGAATCGACGATAAAATTTCGAGCTCGACGGATAGCGGAACAACGCGAGAGTAAAAAGAATAGAAAGTTTTATAAATATCGGATCGAAACTGGTAGATACAGTAACTATTAGAAAGTCTGGTAGGTCAGGAGGCGCTTTGTACGTTGGTGTTTTCACTTTCTTATCGTTTGGCGCCACTGTCGCATTTGCGAATCGCGCAGCACAATAGACGGAAAGAAATTCGAACGCGAAACTCTTTTCATCGATTACGTATTGTATCTTGGTAGACGAAATATAGTGGAATATTATTGTTCTTTTATCGGCGAAACGGAATAAACGTTTGGAAATCTATAGGCATAATGATAAAAAAGTGGCGAGATTCGTGACGGAGGGAAGTCGTAAAATTCATCGAGTCCACGTGACGCATCGCTTTGTTTCGATGCTTGTATATTTCTGCAATGGAAAGTCTGAGAAGAGTGTCGTTTGTTAGACGATACGTGGGCCGGGTAACGTCACTGACCTGCCGCAAATGGGTGAACGGTGCGCGAACACGAAATAAACGTTAGATAGAAATCCACAGCTGCGTCCGCGACCTACGTGAATCTATTTTAGTCCGAACGGAATCGAACGGAAAAGTCGAACGGCCATTTAGATTCGGTGGGTGGACTTAACCTATTTTTAGCGGCGCGTACCCATTGTCTCGAATTTATTATCGAAAATATCGAGAATGATCGAAACGGATAGCACTCATGTTCGGAGCGGAGTGTTCGAGCCAATGCAACGCGAGAAAGGAACAGGAAGTGTGCCAATTTTCGAGCAATAATTTAGCGAAGCGTCATGTTATAACGCGACGGCCATAATGCGATTGCGCGTCGTAACTCGTTTGCTCCGAGTGGAATTTCTAACGAATTGTCAAAACCTTTTGATAAATTTTTCACCGTGCATTTTATTTTCTTTTAAAACGGTTAAACTATCATTGTATGTAAATGAAATACTAAATATAGGTAGATGTCAAAAATTGTTATTTAAATGCTCGTTAATATGCAATTTTTCATAAATTATTCCGAATATACAATGTGACCGGATACTCTCAAGACCAACGGTATACGATGATTTCTCGATTATTATCGTGGAATGTCAGGTTAACGAACTTTTAATAATTCTTGTTTACGGAATATGCCGACTGATTTTCCCATACCGTTATGAAAATTCTTCCGCCAACGAGCATAAATAATTACACGAGTTACAGCCGATCGATAATCCTGCGCCATTCGTTTGCAAAGCGTAATGCATAAATTAATCGTGGCTAATATTATATACGCTCGACATATCAACGCGTCATTCAATAACATTTACCGCAATGCACATATTTAAATTACATTACAGTTCGATCGACTCGGACGGTAAAAAAGGTGCGAATATAATAAATCGCTCTTCACAAACGATTTCAACCATCGTTCTAATTAACTTCGAATTACTCGTTTACCTTGATTCGCCCTTTCACACGAGCGCTCTTTTTTTTTTTTTCTCCTTTTTTTATTTCATTCTCGCCAAATCACGTCATCGCACGTCCCTCGTTTCTATAAATGTCTCGGAACGGCGGAGAGACAGATCGCTCGCACGTGACTCGCCGTCCTCGTTTCCATCGAAACTTTCCAACCCTGGAAACAAACACGTCCGCTCCTGGATGAAAACGTCCGACAGGAAACATACTCGAGGGCGCGGCGTTTCGAATCGGTACGGTAACGTTTCGGGCGACGTTTAAACAGGATAGGGAGAATAATTTTAAGGGTGTCGCCAACTCGTACACTTCTAATGAATTAGGGCTTGGTTTACTTTCTTCTTTCTTCTCTCTCTCTCTCTTTCTCTCTCTCTGGGAGGCTGTTACTGGATCGTTATTTAACTCGAATACGGACTGTTACAAAGGAGAGCAAACATGTTTTGGCTAAGATTAGGGTATTATTCGCGGGAATATTTATTATTGGGGATCCGGATCGAGTGGAAATGGGACGAAATCGGGAATACAGGTCCGGCTTCCTCTCCGCATCGCTTTCTTTTTTGCACGTTTTCACGGTGGAGCGAGAAGCGTGACCGAGGTGATTCCTTTCGGTGGGAATACATTTCAAGGTCCGTGGAATACGCGCAGGAAACGACAGTTGGGGCAAAAGATTTTAGCATATGTCGAAATTGAAGCGACACGTGCATCAAGAAAAGATATCGCCAAGGAAGGAAGGAAGGAAGGAAGGAAGGAAGGAAGGAAGGAACGAATGAATGAATATGCATTCCATTCACGGGGAATGGAATTCGTTGTTACGTTGGCCGTTTCGAGAAAGGCGCGCGTTTCGCCGCGAGAAGCGTGCGCAATTTCCAGCAGGGCCGATTAAAATGCCGCGTCGAGGAAGGTATGTGGAAAATGCGTTTCGCCGGAACGGAGTGTTTGCGCAGAAATTACAGGCTTTCGATGTTAAATTGCCTTTATCGTCCAATCTATCTCGATTCGTGTAAGACAAATTTAAGACTGTTGCACGATTAACTAAACGGTGACGCGATTTGATCGACCGATTCTCGAGGAAATCCCCCGCAACGATTCGCGAAAGATGCGACTCGTTTTATCATCGATTGAAAAGCCAGAGCATCGATTTGCTTCAATAAATTCGATCGAAATGAAATCACGAGCGAGTGGTTAGTTAAAAAAAATTATTCGATTTTCGCTGATAAAATTCATCGTTTATTCTCGAAACTTCAATTTCACGGAACAGGAAAACGATAATACAAAAGGAACTCGATTGGAATTTAATCCGAACGGAAGTTTTAGTTTTGAAGCTGGATAAAAAGGAAAAGAAAAGAAATGCGTTTACAGTTGTGCTTCTTTTTTTGGTATGTAACGGTTCGATTCTCCCTAGCGTTAATATTAATCAGATACGGTCATCAACTGAGACGTGTTCATTCTGGTCACACGCGCGAACGTTTAAACGCACTGCAAACTTTAACCTGGATGCTTTCCAGTGGTCAATTTCCTCCGTCGACCGGCCATCGAGAATATTTCTATCAAACGCTCGACGATTGTTTTGACTGGAATTTGGACGCGTGCGATTCATTTACGGCAATTCGTTCGAGAAAGAAGAATTTCAATTATTCGCGTCTTTAATAAAGATTTCTAAAGCGAAGCGAGCAAGAAATCGTCCATTCGTCAAGATAGTTCGAGCGGAATAATTACTGGTCAGCTCGATTCCTCCTTCGATGCTATTTCGTTCGGGAATAAGGGGTTAAACGAGCACAAGTTGAGAAAAAAGAAAAAAAAAGTAACAAAAATCCGAGTTGCTCGCACAGATGTTACGCGCAGTTGCATGCGATATATTAAAGGAATCTCGTGATTTCCACCATAGCGACTCGAGTCATTAATCTCATGACTTATTCAACGCGTTGATCACCCGATATGTTGAATACAATTTAAAAATGAATTAAACGCACGAGACGTATAAAGTGAAAAGAGGGGGCGTGCATCTGACAGGAATTTTTTTCTTTTCTTCGTCGAGCGTTGAAACTCGAGAGATCGGATGGGAAAATCGTTGAAATGTCAGCTGTCGTTTGTACATATATATATATACACGCGAAATATCGATGGCACCGTTTAACAGCTTCTGCTCGAAGCCTTTCGAAAGGCGTGCTCGTCCCCGATGATCGACAGCTGCGTGGGTTGCTAGGGAAGAGAACGAGGCGCGAAAAGGAAACGGAAAAAGGAAAGAAAAATAAAGGAAGCGCAAAAAGGGGACGCAATTATGCAAGATCTAGTCGCGGCGATTTCCTCGGAAGTTGGAACGCGGAACACCGATACGTGGAACAGGCAAGAAGGCTCGAACCTAGTGTAAAAGATAGAGGAGGAGAAGAACGATGCTTGTTTTCAACCGTCGTTTCTTTCTTTTTTTTCCTCCTTTACAACGTTCGAAGAACGTCCTCCTCGAGAGTATACGCGGAGAGGAATATCTATCTGTATGTGAGAATTTCCTATCGTTCCACTTCTCGCCGTTCTCGGCTGGTAACGCCGACTAACCAACTAGCCGCACTCTCACGGAAACGTTACGGTTTTTCTCCATGGTAACGCAAAATACGAAACCTAATAAAACCCGTTTCTCCGCTCTTCGGTTCGCGCGATCTTATTCACCTCGCAAATATGTATCGATCGATCGGTTTATCGCCGCGCGATAAACAATTCGATGATAACTCGGTGACATCGAATATAATATTGGATCGAAAATTAATATTGGCCATCGAACGATCATCATCGTTCCCTGCGACGTAACGATATGTTGTCCCGTTATCTCTACCCCGGGGGATTAGATTATTATTATTATTATTAAGAGAGAACAAAGCTGAAAGTGTTGTCGATTATCGATAATTCACCGGCACCACCGAGCCAATAAGTATATATATATTTCCTTTTAAATAAGCGCGATCTTTCTTCGTACGTACCGCGAAGAGGCGGCCGATACGCGGAAGAACGGTTGTTTTTCTACGTACAGTTGTCGTCCGACGTCGTATCGTAACGATCGTCGGCCGGAACGATGATAAATTTGCGTCCTAGGATGAACGACTACTTCACAATGAACCATTCTGTTAATGGGTATTCGCGCATGCGTCTGTGTTCCAGTGTTGCTCGCAAGTAATGGCCTGCAAGCAGAATCTAGGCTAGTGAGCTGCACCAGGGATGCAAGTAACTATTCCGACTTTCCGCCAGTCGCACTTTAAGCGTTGCATCAGCTGCAGCGTTTCACCGTTTCTCCCGTGAAATCGCAATCGTTCTCGTACGCGGACAATTCTCCATCGCGGCGAACTTGTTGTGCCGGTGTTAAAAGTTAAAAACTTTTCGAAAACAATTCGGAACAATTCTCCGCGTAAGCAAGGTAGCGTGTTTTTCCTCCCAACCGATCGTCTCGAATTCACCTCGGCGAGGCGAGGGAACGGAATGTGTAACTGGGGAAAAGTGGGACAAATAGCAGTAGTACGTCGAGTAGCGGTGCGCCGCCGGTCAAATGGACGCGATCCCTACGAAGGGATGCCGCGACGGAGACACAAACAGAGAGAGAGCGAGAGAGAGAAAGAGAGAGAGGAATACAACGGATCATGCGATAAAGAAAATTTTACTTCGTATTCTCGTTTCGTGAAAATAATACAGCTAATATTATTTGATCAAATCGTTGTTGAGATTTAAGATTAAAGATTCGATTAAAATTTCTAATCCAAACGCGACGCGCATTCGACGTACTGCTCTTTCTTTACTCACACTTTCTCTCTAATTTTATATATATATATATATATGTGTGTATGTATATATATATATATAATATATATATATTCTCTTTCCTTATCTGCCGTTGAGGATCGAAACGATCGCTGTTGGACGGTGGGAGAGGAGTGGGGATCGATTGTTTAAAATTTAATTTCATTCATTCGAATTTATAACCAATATCGAGCTTTTGCCGGTGTGGACGTGGGTTCAATGTCAGTGATATTTTCCAAGGTTCGGGACGACGAATGCCGGTGAATTCGGATACGCGACCGATTCGTACCTCCGGGGACCGACAAGTAACGAGCGAACGACCTAGGTTAGTTCAAGGCCATCACGTATAATTATCGCTTTTTCATAATCGTTCGTGTATTTTTCTAACCTGACCACGCATCTCGGGCACCATGTATATTGACGTGTTTTCAATGGAAACGGCCAATATCGTGGAAAAAAAAAAGAAGATCGGCGGTCACGATCGAACGATCGCCATGTAACGACGAGCGAGCGAGAGAGAGAGAGACGAGAGTAGAATGCGCATTGAAAGTGTCAAATATCGATATCCGTGCGAATGCGCACTGACCGAGTATCTCTCTCGTTGCAATGTGCGCGCGCACTAAAATACCCCCTCGTCGTGCCTTAGCACCAGTCCACACCCCCGACGAAAACGATGGAATTATCGATCGCGTTGCTATTCGAGCCGACAACTTTTCGCTAGGCTGACGGCAAAACCGTGGGGGACGCCACCGTTCCTCTTTTCTACCGGAGGAAAGGAAAACGTTCGCGTCTCGTTTCGATGTTGCGAAAATGAGTCCGGGACCGTCGAAACGTTGTGCTCCGCTACGTGTCGTTGAACTGTGCCTGTGATCTGTGCGATAAAAAATATTTCGCGAATTAATCCCCGCCGATTCTCTGCCACACGACAGTGAGTAAATAAAAATCACGCCACCAGAGGATATTAATCAATTAATCAGTTTTATCGGTGCACGAGACTTTCGATCGTCCTGCATGGATTCGATATTATTATTATTATTAGCGTGAACCCTTTACCCTTCCAGAAACTGTGCCGGATCGTTCTTTTTTTTTTTTCAAACATGGTACAACGATATTATACGACTCGTATCTTCCGACCTTGCGAGCAAAATTTTATCATCGCTACAATTATCGATGTTTAAACCGCCTTGGAATAAAATTTTCTCGTTCACAGAGATAAACGAACATTTATAACGATAACGGAAAAGCGTAACGACCGTAATCGGCGGATATAAAGATGACAGGTGCACGCGTTTCTCTGCAAGAATTCTTTATTCCATGCAACTGTTTTTTTTATATCGTATTCGCTCTCGCTATAGATTCACACGCTATTCTAAACGCATATTATTCACACTATTATTCGGATAATTTCATAATAATTGAGAACGAGATGTACGGATAACTCGAAACATTTAAAAAGAAACTTAAAAAAGTTGGTAGCAAAAAATTAAGTGTAATATGTCGCACGCATTTTATTTTTCCTTTTGCATAAGTTTATAAAAAAAAAGAAAAGAAAAAGGAATTTATAAATTTTCGTATCTTTCGCGTATATATTAGCTTGGAACATTCGATCAAATCGAGTCGAATTTACTTCACTTCACGTTCGAGTAGCAAAAGCTTACTTAGCCTAGTGAAAGCGGCGACAAAACCAGTTTAGAACGAAATGTCAATATTGTTATGCTCGGTAAATGAAATCGAGAATCGTCTAGTCTCGATAGCCAACGACTTTGACGATTCTTTGTTCGAAAAAGAAAGAATTGTTGCGCGAAAAGATGGATACGTATTTATCGAGCATTGATCGCAGAATTTACACGATCGAAGATTAGAGACGTGAAAGTTTATCTCGTCTATGTGTCGAATAACAACTACTACTATTATCCGGTATGCGGTGGTACGTTCGTGCAGGAAGTGATATGCATTCCAATACATTTGTTCAACGGCACATTGACCGAGAGTGCTATAGATTTCTCTTCTGTTCTTTCTTTCTCGTTGGCCAACACACGTTCGCAGGCATGCATACTCTTGCAACGCGGCAACTCGCTCGAAGCATATCACATTGTTTACAAACCACAAAGAGCTATTATCTATGCTAAATCGTGCGTAGCATTGGTAACTAAACCTGTCATACACACTTGCGAATCCTTTTTCTTGTTTTTTCCTACAGCATGTCACCTTCGAGCGTATGTTTATCTATATATTTTACTCTCCTATCGTATTTGTCATAGCTCTATTTTATTACATTACGGGTAGTAGCTCTCCGCTCGAGGCGATAATCTTCGTGAAAGGAACGTTTCTTTCTCTTCTCTTTTCTTCTCTTTTTTTTTTCTTTTCACTTTTCTTTTCTCCTCCATTTTTCCTTCCGCCTCTTCTTCTTCTTCTTCTTCTTCTTTTCTTCGTACAAATAATCAATCCGAATCTGTGAAGGGCTCGACTCATGATGCAATATCCAAACATCGATATACAAGAGGGGAGAAGGATTCGTAGCGTGCGAAGAAGACTTTTTCAAGACGACGATGACGATAATGAAACGGAATCGGGGCGAAATTCCCGTATCGAGGACAATGTTGCCAATTGTTTTTTCGAAGAGGCTCGAAAATACCGAGAGAACGTACGTAAAATGCTAGTTAAGTAATTCTACTACTAGGAACTGTTTATCATCGACTGTTATTGAAACTGTACGACTCGTACTTTGTACGTAGGCTAAGGAGAGATGGAACTTCGACTTCGAGAAGGAGGAACCTCTACCCGGTCGTTACGTATGGGTGAAGCTTGATCAACACGGAAATGAAATTCGTAATCCGCTGGAGGCGAACAGCCGAGTAGAAAATATACAAACGATGCAGGAAGAAGACGCACAAGACGATGACGTTACGATGCAAGATCATGCGGAGGATAAGGATGACGATAAAATGACTGATAGTACGTGAACGGAGAGAGAGAGAGAGAGAGAGAGAGAGAGAAAACAATAACAAAATAAAACGTAGTAACAAAAATAAAAATTTGCTCATCATGAATTTTGAGTAAGAAAAGGAAGGTAGTTCCTTTTTTCAAGCTACAATTTATAAGTAAAAGTTAAAAAGAAAAAAATCGATCAAATTGAAAATTGTGAGGATGTTGATTACGGAAAAAGGTATTAATTTGACTTCTAGTCAGAATAGACGCTCTTTTAGTCCAAAGAGTATCTAGAGTAAACCAAAGTTTTTTTTTTTTTTTTTTTTTTATTTAAATTACAAAAAATTTTGACTCGTAAATGACAACTCGAAAAATCGGATGTCGATTGTCGTGATATTTGTTATTGTATTATTTATCTTAATTTTATACCATTTTACATAATTATTTAATATTTATTATTATTATATTACCTGCGTGCAATACGCGTGATTAGCGAACGAATGATATTATAATGTGAATATAAATTATACGTATATTAAAGTGACTTTATACTTTTTATAGACAGACAAAATAATATATATATATATTTCTTTACCTTGTAATTCTGCGTCCGACTTTTCAAATATTTTCCTCTTCCTCCTTCCACTTCCACTCTGATAAAACGGAATAACTAAAACACAAGAGATTCGTATCGAGACGGATTAGATGCTCTCAAACATATGGTGCATGACTTATGCGTGACCTGGATTCGAGGGACGAGAATAAGATGACACATCTGTTGTAAGAAACGTAAACATTTCAATTATAATTAATCGTAGCGTAATAGAAATAAAATTACAAAAATTATATCATAATTGTTACCGTTAACTTCTTAATTCCTCGAGCGCGCCAACACTTGTTAAAAATTTCTCAAAAATTAATCTCGAGTTCTCGTGAGAAGGAAGCGTGTTGTGCACCTGGCATCATTTCTTAAGAATCGTTTTTTTCACGTTGCTCGCGCTATGCTGAAGCTGGCCACGATGATGGTGGTGTACCCATTGCCAGAAATTGCACTTCCGTTCCGCGAATTCCCACGGAAGTGGGTACAATCGCGACTACGACAAAAGATATTTTCGTATAACGTGCACCACCTTCATTGTTCTCCGCAACCATTCAATACTTCCACGCCGAACAATTAATAAACGACCACCGCTAATGAACGATCAATTGGAAGGATCTTTGCAAAGAATATTTTTAACGTCGTTTTCTTTTTTTCCTTTTTCTCCTTTTTTCATATCAAGAGAAGCAATGGTTGGTGATGAATGAAAATGCATTTGTTCACGCCTTAACGGATCCTAGTATATCCTTGTTTCCAACCTCGATCTCGATCCACCACCTTGATCTCGATAAAGATTTGATTTATCACACAGTTACGTTTTCATTCTATGGCGGCGTGCACGCGACGAGATAACATATACCAACGGTAAACTCGGATTTGATAGTGAAATTCTTCTACCTAGATGAAACAGGTGACTCTTTAGGTGGTAAATAGACCTGATGCAGACGCAGCCACGCGTCCTCCGGCCGTCTTTTCAAGACATAATATAAACACATGTTTCCTTGAGAAATAATCTAAAACGGCTCATCGTTCGGAAGATAGTGGCGGTAAACGTTATAAAAGGAAACGGTATTTGTTTTCTAACCTTCGTCTACAACGAACCATGAGAGAACACCTGTGTATGCAACGAAATACCTTGCTAAACGGGTACCCCACCTGACCGCAGATGAAAGAGAGACGGTAAGTCTTTGCGAAACGCAAAAAGGATTGTTTTACGCGACTCATTCGCTCGTTCTCCCCTCATTGAGATGCATCCGGTGCCACCCTCACCACTTCCTGGATGTTGCGTGGGATTTTCATTTTCAACAACACGCTTTGCAATCCTCTCATGAGAATTTGTCCTGCTACCGAATACATCTCTCGAGTCCTTTTATGTTCTTTTATTTATTTATTTATTTATTTAATTTTTTTTTCTTTTGATAAAATGTTTATTCATAAAATAATGAATACTTATTATTAGAAGAAAGAATTGAATGATCATACGTATAAAGATAATAATCTCGTGATAAATAAGAGATTTTTTTATAGCAAATAAGTATATGTATTGAATAATATATGTAATACAAAAAATAATATATAAAAAGTCATTATTTGAATTTTCTTAGATTTGAACGTTTAAAATCTTCCCGCTAGCGTACAGTGACGCCATCTGGTTAGCCATACTTTTATCAGTGGGATATACACCAATACTATTTAACGTTAATACAATCAGGCTCTCTGATTGGTTGTGACGATCCACGTACGGTTCGCTCGACGCGAGTTACTTCATACGCGACAGAAAACTATTTCCCATTGCCTTCTACACGAGACACGTACGATTCGGGCCACGAGAACAACAATGAGGTAAATTGACAATTATCATTGAAAAGTGTCGATTCACCTCGTTTATTTCGTATCTTTCTTTAGTAGGTTGTCGCAATAAACATTTTAACAATCACAAATTGTTACAAACGTAAAGTTCAAAAAATATTCGTACGAATTCATCTTTTTATTTTTATATAATAAATCAAAATTTAAGTTCATTTACATATAAAAACATAATTTTTTACATTTATTATTAATATCTTTCAATTCATCATTAAAATATTTATATTTATCGCTATTGTTCATTTATAAATAATTAAAAATATAATTAAAATTTCATCAATTAAATCAAAATATTCAAATGTGTAAAAATCAAGGCATAATAGGTATGAATAAAAATTGATCTGTTTACTTTATTTTTTGCTTTACCAAAAACAGTTACAGATGGATAAAATCTTATTTTTAAATTTTACAAAATATAACGCGTTCTGGTTTTCATCGTGGTGTCTAAGGACAATAGTTTATAAAGTTGAAATAAAATAATGATGATAATCTGAACAATATGCAAATAAATTCACTGTGCGTAATGTATTGCCATGCAAACATGGAAATCCGCCGAATAAACGTACGCACGAGTGTCCGTGATAAGATTACAGTCGTTGTTTTGAAAGCTGGACTTGTTTATTTTTCGTTTCTTTGTCAACATATAATGCGCTTCATTTTTTTTTTTTTTTTAATCAATTATAAATTACTTATCATAAATTTATCAGATAAATATTGAAAAATATATTATTAAGTTGAAACATCTTGCAAGAAGGCTCTATTCATGAAATACAAAGATTACCTTTTGCAATTTCTTACTTTTAAAAGCGTTCTCAAACGCAGATTTAATTGTGCGTTAAACATAATCGTACGTTTAGTGAAAATGGAAGTCAACTACGATCAATCGTTTTTTCCAATCTTCCTTATAGTCCTCCTTTAACGCAAAAAAATAAAGTTGTATAGTATTTACCATAAACTTGGCATACTGGGACGCATCCGATGGTTACAATCAGCATTCTGCTCGTTTGTGTTGTCATGGAAGGGGCCAATAACTGTACAACCTTCTCGTACGTGTTTTCAAAGGCTCGAAATGCTGCGCTCAGGTCGAAGGAACTATACTCTGCAAATGGCGGTTATTTCGTTTCTTCCCTGACATGTGGAGAGGGTAAAGGGGTGATACCGAATGAGCCGAAGATAGCCGAAAATAGCCGATGTATTTAGAGGCTTGGTTACTTGCAATGAGAAGCGCACACTTCAGTCGCTAGAGAGCGCTTTACACGTGTGGAACGTGTCTTCGCGCAACTCTGTGCGTTACAGAGCACGCACGCACCTCGTCAGCGTCAACATAACTGCGCAATCGTGTACGACCTTCTGCCGAACTTGGAACCACGCGCGTGTCTGACAGACGTGTATTTGGCGGGAAGCGTGGTACTCTTTTCATTTGGATTTTATGTGGTATCGAAGTCGATTCAGTGGCTCCCCACCGTGTCAGCGAACAGCATATTGGTGCTTTCGGGCCGTGTGCAATAACGTTTTCAGCAAAATTGTCTTGTGTCGAACGAGAAATCTTGAGTGATATATTTATGTATTCCGGATTTCACGCATGGACGGGATAATTATAAACTCAAAAAACTGATATATAATCAGTTTTTAATTTCAACAATAACGTGGTAACCTTCGCGGGAACACGTCGAAACACGCTCGCCGTTTCTTGAAGCCTCACGCGCAAGTGCGTGCGACGTTGCCGGCTTTTTCTTCCCGCGGGCTATATTGACGAATTTGTGAGAAAAAGACAAAAAACTTAAAATCGTGATCAATTATCGGCATCAATTTTAGTTATTATGACCGTGGAAATATATACCGATATTTGAGAAAATATGAGATAGTTGTTGCTGTTTTCCTATCTTACCTCTCACTCTCATCGTGGTACGCAATAGTGTGTTTACCGTGTTGCCAAACTTTCTAGTTTATCGTACACGCTTCAATTGTGGATGATATATTCCGAATTAAGATATATCTTCCGATTCACGGATGTATACCGCAAAAAATCAGTATTGCGAAGTGTTTGGTGGATCCATGATCGAGTCAACAGTGAGCGTAATCGTGAGACGACGCTGAGCACGGCCATTATTCGAAATTCGGTGGGTCGCGCCACGACAACGTTGCCACGTCTTCGCAAGCCGCGAGTATTTCAACGTTCTGTGAACGATTCCTGGAAGAATCATCTCCGTAAACGGGACGTATATAATATACGTGTTGAAATTCATAAGAAAAAAAGATTGTTTTCTAACATCGCGCTGTGCGCGTATCGAAATCGTTCGAGTGTGTAAGTTAGTAGTGGCGTATCGCGATTTGGAACACAGACGCTGGGAGAAAGACAGAAAGAGACAAAGTGAGAGAAGGAGTATAAAAGAGAGAAAAAGTAGACACTAAGTGAAGAGAAACGGAAGCTGTTTGTTCGTGAAAACACTTGGTTATTGGTAACTGCGACGGAGAACAGCGACGTTGCCGGCGTGAAAGACTAACAAAATATGAGCGCTCGAGTGTTGAATCCGGTGATGATGACGGAAATGAGCAGGAATTTGGGTGGAGGACGAACGGTGCCGAGCAGAGCAGCCCTTGCTCGTGTTCGAAGGGACCTATTCGGACCCGTCGATCACGCCGCGGCTCGTGCATTGGCGGAACGAGAGCTTCGCGCTCAATCCATACTCGATGCCGAGAGATGGGGATTTGACTTTCACTTGGAAATACCAAGAGCTAATTCAAGGTACGAGTGGGAGTTGGTTACACCACAGGATGTGGTACCCGAACCCTATGCCCTACGAGGTATGCCCTACTTAAGGAAACACGCGCCTAGTACACCACGAAAAGTACGGGATTCATCGCCCACCACAAGATTTCTCCGTAAAGATCTTTCGTCGCCAGTAACTCCAATTCTCTCGAAATCTGAAAGAACGCCGCCGCAAGAGCCGAGAGTACCGCAAATCGGTGAAATCACAACCAACGATCTGTTCGATTTTGACTCGGATAAGAAAACGTATATCGTCGAACCTACTACCCCCGTTTTACCAACCTCCGCAACGAGGAAACAGTCCTCTATAACCGGTAAGCGATAACATATTTTTTCTATCTCATAATTGCTATTGTACGGAGTGAAGTAGGGCGGCAACGTGCCATAAGCACGTGCGCTTCTCGCGGTACCATTAGAAATTGACCGACGCGCCAGTTGCTATGTTCCGCTATACACCAACTTTTTCGCTTATTTTTAAAAGCATCTCTATTAAAGAACTAACTCATCTTTAAACGAACGAATCACTTATATTCATCTCATACAGTTACATTCAATAATTCTCAATCGCTTGCATATTAAAATATCGCAAATACTAATTTTCCACTTTTTTTTCATTTTCTGTTTTTTTATTCTCTTTCTTTTTCTATTTTTATCAGATAACAATAATTCATATTTAGCACTATAAATTGTGTATATTTTACGCGAGTAAACAAAAAAATAAGATATTTTTTTGGATTATCATTGCATTCGTCAAAAAATATAATTTCCTTTTTCGTTTCAATCTTTTCAATAAATCACGCGAAAAGTTATGTAATTACCTGGGAATACAAGATTTCTTGAATTGTTTCATTCGATCGTTACGCATTATCAAATTTAATTAGCTGGCATTATTTATACGGGAAGTAGTTTATCCTAGGTCAACCTAATTCGTCGATTGACAAGGTCGCTGCAATTTACGTAAATTACGTAAGCATTTGATAAAGAGAAATGAAAAAAACGGCTTGAAAAAAGGATTCAAAATCCCTTCTTATCTTCTAACGTATCATATTTACAACCGCCAATAGTTTTAGGTACGTTAAGAGATTGTCATGCATCGACTTTATATGAAACACGTTAAAAGATAGATAAAACTATTCTATTATCGTGGTTGCGATAAAATTGACGGCAGAAAAAAAAAAATCTATCGTAAATACTTTTTTTTTTCTCTCGGATAATTATTGGTCTGATAATTCGGTATATGTTAACGTAAACAAGGATGACATAACGATAAATATTATTCGTAATTTTTCTATTAATCGTTCAAACAACGGAACACGCCATCTAATTACATCTCACCATTTACGAATCGAAAGTAGACGAATCACTCGATCGTCTCCTTCTCTCATTTTCGGCGGCACAAGATTTTCCGCGTTGCGTCCGCCCGTGTGTTGTTACACGGCCATTTTGTTTTGGACCCATACTTTACAGTCTAGTTCCCCCTTTTTTTTCGCCTATTTATTATTCGGGCGTGCACACCACCCACGCGACGCAACTATTTCTGGACGTGACTCGTCATATGTCTCGCACGCACGCATCTTACACACGCGTGTAAACATATTTTGCGTCGTACCAGTTTACACACTTTTGTTTATGTATATAATTCGCTCCGTGTCGCGGAGTCTGAGAATTATCAATTCGATAAAACTCGTTCGCAAAAAAAAAAAAAAAAACACGATCCGAAGACGAGATGAGATCACCTTGATCGTTCACAATTTTTCCAATATCTCAGCATACACATCGGTTAATTGTAATCGAGCGTAATTTAGATTTACGTGTGTAATGATTTTTCGATTGATCTAAACTGGTCGTAGTCGCGTGCTGCGCGTGACGGTGACCGTTATTATTTAGTTGACGATAAAATCGTGCGATACGCTCGCCGTTCGATTAACCGGATCGATACACAACGCTCGTTTCGATCTTTCGACGAGATCCGAGTAACGAATGTGGAACCCCTCCAACGCTTTTTCGAGTATACGGGAGCAAAAGTGCGTGCACGAGTCGTAACGTACGCAAGCTCGTTCTTGGCTGCGAATGGGGGTGCGGGGAATGATTTTCCTAACGTACGTTATTAACGAGCCGCGCGCGGTCAGCTGTGCAGTCCATATGGGGGGTTGCGCACCCCCGTCCCATTCTGTTCCGCGCAGCCCCCTCGGTCATCAGCTTTTGTTCGCGCGCGCGAGCATCGTGCGAGTAGCCTGCACGTAGCGCGCATGGGGGTATCAGCTGTGCTCACAATCGTGCATCACTGACAAACAACCCTCTGGATGGCTCGCTACGTGGGGCGGGTCGATCGGTATTTAAAATCAGGATTAGCTGGCACGATGCTCGCAACCCGCATGCGAACGAACGGGCTATTTAAATTGCACGCGACGATTTCGTTTCGATATTGCAACGAAGCTCTACGTTTCAAAGGGTTGTGTTAGAATGGCTCGTTAAAAAAAGAATACTCGGTTTTTTTTTCCGATTCTATACGAGATACGAGGAGGAGATGATACGGAGAGGGGTAAATGGCATCGCAGCTGCCTCTCGAGTGTCCATAATTCGTGTCGCGTGGCAATGCGATCGAATTTAGACGGTTAGAGGGTTAGTCGGAGAAATTGAACAGATGCGCAGAATTTTCCCGTGGAAATTCGCCAAATGTCCCTCGAAAAGGGAATCAAACGGTGGTTCGGTGGGGACTGAATGCGCGACGTTATATGAGTCACGATCACGAAGTATTAGACTAGGTTGGATCGTGTTTTTCTGCAGGCTTCTTATACCGAATGACTCAGAAGAGAAGTTCGCAAACAGAAAACGCATATGGGAGAAATGAAATTGCACGTATTCTTATTTCCAACCTATTTGTCCGCGTTTATCTCTCTCTGTAACCGTTGTTGTCCTCTATACACCGTACACTTGAATGCTTTAATATTGCCAAGATTTGCGTGTATCTTATCAAACGCCGATATATAATTAACAAGCATGTGCGTCGATACTGTATTTGTAAAATTATCTCGAATGCGATTTGACGTACGTGCATTGGTTAAGCTGACATCGTGCGCGAGGTCAAATTTTATATTGCACGCGATTAGAATCGTTACGACTTATAATGTGTTGAATTATATTTGTGAATGCGAATTTCATTATTTCCTTCGTTGCGTCGTATTTCGAGAAAAAAAAAAGTAATCTTCCATAATTATTATTTAAATATTAAAATTATTGTTTTCAACAATTATTATCGTTTCGATTGATCGCCGAAAATCTCTTATCAAAGAGAAGATGCATGTAGGAGTTGACGAAAGCGAAAACGAAGTGGTGTATTTATCTATATATACATGTTTGCTTGTTGTGTGTTTTCAGACTATATGAAGAGTCGTAAACGTAGCCTAAACGGTAGCGCGAAGAGCATGATAGAGCCGCCGGAGAAGATCGCTCGCAACGCGGGTCAGATACGCAGCTAAAAGCCTTCCAGCTTCCTCCTTCAGCCTCGCTGTCTTCTTCCATCTCTTTGGAGCGCGAGTGGGACCGGAAACACGAAGCATCACTGCCAGGAGGAACGAGAAAGGCAGAAGCTTTGGCAAGGAGGCGCGAGGTCCGTTGGCTGTGCCATTCACGTAGATTTATCCGCCATGAATATATAGGCGAAAACGGTGGGGAAAAAAGAAACGAAATGAATAGTGCCGTTTTTTTTTCATCGCGTATACTTTCGTGGCCAAGCCACGGAAAATACAAAGTGCATAGTAACAACAGCGATATATAATTATAAAAATAACGAACAGAGGATGCACGATATTCCACGGTTGTTGCTGTCATCTTTATATTTCTTTTTTCTTCTTTTTTCTTTTTATATGTCATTTGCGTCGTATGTTCTTTTTTGCATTAAGCTAAACACAGAGTAACGATAAGAATATATATAAATATATATATAAATATATATATATATATTTATATATATATATATATATACAGCGCGACAGGGAAAGAAAGAAAGAGAGTGTGTGCGTGCGTGAATGGGTGTGTGCGTTTTTTTTCACGAAATTAATTAATGTAATATATTGTCCGTTTAATTCTAAAATTGAAGCGAGAATGGATGAGCGATGATAATGGAATTGTTGCATACATATACTTTAAATACGAGCGTAAGGAGACAAAAAAATATATATATAAATATTTTTTAGGACACAACGTAGATTTTAAGATATTAGGTATTAAGTGAAAGTGCATTGCGTTTCTATCAAAAAAAAGAAAAAGAAAAAAAAATTCGCGCAGTAAAGGCCACTTGAGCCTGGTCTACGAATACACTTGGGAAATCAGAGGCTGTTTCGACTTAAACTCCGTGAGTTTTCATCGACCTTTCAATTCGATGGAGGCTCCCAGAGTTTTAATACGTTCAATAAAAAATGACGCTAGATAGATCGAGCGAATTTCGCGATAATTTCGACTAGTAATTCTTGAAACGATCGCGAAATTATCAGTGTTTTTGTTTTTTTTTGTTTTTTTTTTTTCTCCTTTTTTTTCCTTTATATATTTTTTTCAAGAGACAAAATTCAAAGCATAATTTTTATACATTTGAGAATATATAAAAAAGGAACGCAATCGTATATATTTTTTTTTTTTTAGCCGAAAAGAGACCAGTCTCAAGGACAATAAACGGGGAGAAAGATATGATTTAGATATAGTTTGTTACCCATGTTTAAGCATTGATCTCCTGTACGACTTTAAGAAAGTACAGCCGATGCCAAATCAGCCCCGCGATTTGTTTCTTACCTTATACTACTTTCGAAGAAGGAACCATTATCCGTATTTGGCTTTCTCTTCATCCCTTTCACTTCATCACCTTGAATCCGGTTAAGTGTTAGTATGATTAGAGATCTAAAGCTTCGTGAAGATTGCAATATCTGAAAAAAAAGAAAAAAAAAAAATATTCTTTTTTCCACAAAGAAAATCATTGGATGAATTGCATCGCGAGTTTCATGGAATAAATGGCGATCAAAGGCTACGATTGATTTTATCTTATATTAATTGTAGGATGCAATCTTCGTTTAGCTTTTTTTTTTTTTTTTTTTTTTTTTATACAAAGTTTTTTGTATTTTCCTATCATAATTCATCTGTTTGTACAAATCATCACGAATAATTCTCACATTTTAAATATTTTACAATCAGACTTTAGATATTGGTGGTGTGGCGTGATCAAAGCCGTTAAAAGACGTACTCCGAGTTTATAATATAGAAATATATTAAAAGTTATTATATTCATTTTCTGAAATTTCATCATATATATAAATATATATATATACATATATCGAATAAAATATATATTCGAAATTATTATATTTTGACGAGTACAAATCGTAATTTCTGGATGGAGGTCTTTAAACGGTTGTTGAAAAATTATGCAACTTGTATTCGAATCGTCTTATACCGTGTTAACGAAAGTACGAGGTTTTGACGTACAATATGATTTACGAACCAAAACTTTTCTACGTTACTTTCTTCATCGCGGATGAATTTACGCAAAACGTAATATTAATGTAAATGTAATTTGTATATCTTAAATGGTATATTGATTTTATAATGGTAGCTGTTTATTACAAGTTTCTTTTTGTTTATGATAATTTGGTTTAAACGCCATCCTATGAAGTAATCTCCCTCAATCGTATCTCTCCCATTCCCGGTACACTTTGTTTTCCGTTCACTCTTTTTCTCCCACTTTGAGATTATAATTCAAAAATACGACTGGTGGTTACAAGCTATTTTTTTCGTAGTTCACTCGCGAAGTGCGCTATGAGTGGTGAAGAATTGATTCTTTGTGGAATTCTAATGGTCGTTTTTCATACCGGTTACTCTGTATTCGATGTTTCAATGGCGCTTTCATGGCATACGATACTCGTACACTATGAGAGCTTCGCGGTAAGAAATCAAATTGACGTAAAACATTTTCATGCGAAAACGCGTTTAAATATTGTTTCTTGTCGATAAAAAGCTTTTAATATGCTGACTACTCATACGGATAAGCACGTGAAGATCGTGACGAATTATCGAAACAAAACGATGATTAACGGCAGACTATGTGCACGAAAAATTATGTTCTTTTTCTATCGATGTGAAAAAAAAAGAAGCGACGAACGACTATGGAATCTCGTCAGATCTGAGAGAGAGAGAGAGAGAGAGAGAGAGAGAGAGGAGGAGGGTCACGATGCAAGGAGAAGAAAGTAGTCTGCCGTAGAGAAAGAAACGAAAAAAAATAGTAAAAGAGAATAAATCTTATGTCTATGTAACCCTGTGATGTATTAGTATGATCTCAGTAAACATAACTTAGCGTGTACTTCTTATTTGTAATAAGTATAGATGTATTATGCGTTTCACACATGACGTAACGTCCCAGTAAAAAAAAAGTGTGAAAGGTTGCATATGTTTGAGCACGTGTGTACAATGTTTGTTTGCGTGGGTGAATGTTAGAATAAAAAGGGTGAGCAGAAATACCCAGTGCCTCACTTTCAGTTGGTATTCATGTAAGAATTCTATGTGTAACGACAATATTATATAAACTATAATCATAAGAGAGTCTAAAAAAAAAAAAAAAACTAACCTACATAAGTGAATGCCTATGTTTATTAAAAAAAGATTTATCTGAAAAACTTTATAGTATCTTTTTTTTTACAAGCCTAATATCCATACCTTATTTTATACATATATATATATATATATATATATTTTTTTTTACTGGGTAGTCGTTACTCGAAAATGATGATGCATGAAATAATTGCACTCGAATTTTTGTTCTCTGTATCCCACCCATTTCATTCACCCACGTTATATTACAAAATATCTTTTTGTAGTCTCTCTTTATATTACTTAACCTAACATTTTCATATTCCTTCTCAAATGTATCATCTTGTTACAGCAGAGCGCAACGCATCCTAGAAAAAACCTCTTGAAATCTCCCACTCCAATCTCCCTACGCTGCATAGAAACATAGAAAATTAGTTCGTTGTGAAAAATTGAGACAGGTGCAGGTGCAACGGAAGCTGTATGCAACAGAGTACACGAAGCTGACTAAGCAGGTGCTTCTGGGCCCGCGTATGCGATACTTGCCTTTTGGGTAAGTGATATTTGACATTTTGACTTTATTTCAATTTCATTTTTAAAACGGTAACAAATATATATTGCGAAAGATTTAAATTTTGATAAACGGAAATTCGATTCACATCGAGGATAAGAAAGAAAAATAATTTGCCACATAAATTTCAAATTGATGGTTATGAACGTGAAATGCAAACAGCGCGGTCGCCTCGCGTGGTCAAATTTGCAAGTAAATTAACACCGAACAGAGGATGTTGATACAAAGTCTGCTCATATTGAATACAAAGTGCATACAGCACTTTCGGCTTGTATTTTCTAATTGAACATCTTAATTCACATGCGACACTCTATGATTTCTTGGCGCGATTTTTAATTACGTTTCCGATGATAAATATATCGGATGGGAACAATGCATCGAACGATGGCCGGAATAGAACATTTGATTTCAATTTGAGTTATTGGATCGTCGCGTGAATATGAAATCGAGGTCAGAGGATTATGCAAGAATTTCTTCAGTGAATCAGAATTTTTCTTTGGTTGGATACAAATAATCAATGAAAAATTGAAGATTCAAAAAAAAGATTCAAACAGCGTTGACGTTTTCTTAAATTTTTACAAACATGTGAGAACAATTTTTTATAAAATTTTTTTTTATTCAAAGAATATATCTTTTTTAAAATTTTCTTTTTAAATCTTTTTAAAAAAAGAAGCTTTAAAGAATGATATCCGAATTTTTCTACAATCCATACTCTCTCGATGTTTGAATATATGTATAATATTCGTTTTATATTTTGAACAGGTATATATAATGTCTTGCTCTTTATTGTAATATTTTTTTTTCTACATAAGAAATAAATTTATCTTTAACAATATGTTCGATTAATTTTTTATATTTAATTTTTAATAAAATTTCTACTGAATTAAATTATTAAATCGCTCATCTCTATATATTTAATTTTAATTCGACGAGTGAAATAACGACTGTTGTACGAACGTATATACGTGCATTTGACCCAATATGCATCGCTGAAATTTCGAAAATCGTTTAATAGAAACGAACAGGTTTGTTTGTCTGGCTCCTTTTTTCCGTAACTCATGTCCTCGTTGTGCCTCGACGTATAAACACGCACGTTCACTATAGTTATGCTTCTATGCAATCTCTGTTGCTAGGCGCACCTCGGCCCACCAACAGTATTTTTAGACGATACGCTCACATTTCGACGTTCATTCTTGAATGAGAGTACCCTGTTCGTAAACCCGTCCAATACAATCCGAAGAATTTCTTAAATTCCAATATCGATTTTCTATAAAAGAAAGAGCACAAATGCATTATTGAAATAACAAATAAAATACTTTTGATACTTTATTGAAAAATACTTTGTGGAATACATTAATTTTTATATAGTTTTTAAAACATTATTGCTGTCTTTAATAATACATACCGCAATGTTGCTTATGTTGCACATCTCATCACTTGATGCAATAATTGCAAAAGTATAGCTTCGTTTGCGGAATTGTTCAATTATACAGAAAATATTTCACACGTATGTTAATAATTATGCTCGTTTCGATTTTAATATGGAAACGTATTAATTATCGTCATATAAATAATTAAAATGACGGTATTAAAAACATTGATTGTTCAATTTTTTATTAGAATTACGTTTTACGTTTAAAAGGTCTCGGGGATGAAAGCCGGAAGTGACCTCGATTTTATTATCGACTTACTACCGTGAGAATTTATATACGTAATAACAGACAACGTTCCTGCAAATATTGATAATTTTATTTCTATCATAAATTTCATTTAATGTAGAATAATTTAAATTTTTTAAATTATCCTTACAATACATATGATATATACATATATGTATATATATATTTATTAAATAGGTTGTATCAATAAGCTGTCTATAAATTGTTTGATTATGGTTAAAAAAAAATGCATAATTCTTTTGAATAGTTGAATTGATTTTGAAAAATAATAGATCGAGCGTGATTATAATGACAAATAAAAAAAAAATTGTTATAATAAATAGAAATACTGCTTTGGAATTTTGCGATAGTAGCGACAAGTAGTGGTCGAAGAAGGAACTGAAAATGTCGGTAACTAGGCCCATTGGCGGAGATACCGATTCACAACAAACCCAGATTCAAATTTACATATAATTCCGTAAAATGACGTTGATTTTTTTTTTTAGATTAGATTTCAAAACGTTATATTTAAATACCATTTTAAAAGTTTTAATATTTTAATTCTATATATTATTATTATAATATTATAATAAATCAAAGGACAAATTTCATTATCTCTATTTTTCAAAGATATATAAATAAGATCATAGTTATATTTTTAGATTTAAGTTTTTGATCTAGCAATATGAATTATAAATATGAAATTTATCTTTATATTTTTCAATCAATTTTTAATCGTGTGATATAAATTTCGTTCGAAAATTACAAGTCGTATAAAAATTTATCGGAAGATTAAAAATCTTACAATTAGATATTGACAAAAAAAAAATAAAAAAAGAACACTCTTTGTTTTGTTACATAAATAACGGGAAATATTACGACATCTCGGAAAAAACATTGCGATTCAATCATGAAACTCCAGCTGCTTTCTAAACCGGAAGTGGACAGTGCTGTGCCATCCTGATATCATTTGCCTGCGATTAGAAACGATAGTCCACTTCCTTGTTAGAGGATTTTAAACACACGCTGCAAAAACGGGAAACTATAACAACGTTCGTTGATTATACATATTTCGAAATATGTCGCTTGACACACCATGGAGATTCCTTCTTCCGTATCTCGACGAATGTTATCGTTGAAATATAAAAATTTTTACGACACAAATTTTTCGTGACAACTGCGCCCCTCTTCCATCTCGTTTATTGCTCATTTTGAAAGATAATCTCGAGATTTCCTCGATTTCTGAAAGAAGAGAGGGAGCAGGGAGCACGGTAGTAGGGGTGGTGGCCGTTATTTAAAGTAGTGTTCGGCATTATTTTCGGACATCGACTTCCCGAAGAAGAATCTTCTTTGGATTTGCCTCTTACAAATTGCGCCACGGGTGCAACGTACCTGTTGTTTACCACATAGCGGGTTCAAAGCCCGGTCAGTGCAACGGTCCTCCACCTTCCCTGCCTTCCTACCCTGCTCATCTTTCTTGCCCCACCATCGATGAAGATCCCATCCCCTACCGTCGGCCTCTTCAAGTAAGGACAAAGCGGTAGTTGCCTGTAGTTCAAAGTCTTGGAGGATGCGCAAGACGAGGAGCTCGCTTGTGCCTGTTTGTAAGGTATACATACACGCGCCGCTTGTGCTTCGATTCTTCCGCTTCTGTGATTGGTCTCCTCCTACAGATCATTTCTTTCTTTCTTTTTTTTTTCTTTTTTTTCAGCGAATTTTTTATCTACTAATTGTTGCGGTAGATGGAGCTTGATCGCATCGTGCCTCGCATCGCGTATACTTCCTCAATGAAACGTTCATACAGATTTACCGTTAGTTAGTCGACGATAGATATCTAAGACTGGTTGCTTGTTGGCTTACCCACTGTTTGTAAACATTTTCAGTGATTCGCGGAAGACACATGACAAAGTTGGTCACGTAGAACCTTGTAACACGATTATATATATATATATATATATGTATATCCTTTAGATTAGATACATGTAGTATATTACATATACGGAAGCTCAGGAGAGTTCGCAGAGTGTCGAAAGAAGGTTGTTGTTTCGTTGCAGTACGAAAGGGTGAAGGAGAAGAAGAAGCGGGGTTGATAGTGTGGTAAACCAAGAGGAAAGGACAAACCAATCCAGAGGGAGGCCGTACTACGACGTAGTACTCCAGTGGGATCAGGGTTCAAAGCCCGGTCAACACCATGTCTATGGTTCTTTCTCCTACTACCTTTCTCTTTCTCTCCATCGCGCTTTCCCCCTCTCTTCCCAAGCTTCCCCCACCCCGATCTCTCGTTGTACCTCGGTTATTTCATGACCACTACACACACGTGCTAAGCATCACCATGGACCTCTCTCTCTTCCTCCTCTTCCGACTGTCTCTTTCTCCGAGCATCGTGTTGGCCGCGGTGATTCACCATCGGTCGGAGATAAGGGGCCAATGAAAGGAAACCGTAGAGGGCAGCACCGGCGAATACGTGCCGCTCCACTTGCCAGAGGAAAGGTGATATCGGGTAACGAAGATGAAAAATCACGAATCAGTTCCTGGGCTCCTGTTTGTCCCGTTCCTCGGTAGTTTACGATCATCATTTCACCTCGGGTAGAAAGCGAAAAGTAACATTGTCGAGAATTTTGCCTCGAATCGAGAACTTCATCGTCGGAGAGATCATTGCTACCAGTTTACGAGCTGACATGTGGATTCCGGTTAGTTAAGCTTGGAACGGCATACTTTCAGCGCGGTGTATACAGGCCATCCTTAAAATATTGGTATATGATTCAGATACGTGTCCGTAATAACGCGTCAGGATATGCATGAAAAAGTTAGTAAACAGAGAATGAAAGTCAATCGTAAAATAAATTTACGCTCTTAGACTGCTTCTTCTGTATTAAATATAACCTCAAAGTTTTACAAGTTAGTAGTTTCGATTTTCCCGCAATATCGGTATAGAAATGTACGAATTGTCGAAAATTTATACGGCCAATTTAAATATATCCCTGCCCATTTGGTGTAGCACAGCACATGTGGATTTTATGTGCGAAACTGATCAAGGAACCGGTTACACAAACATTCATTAAGCGATCAAAATTCTGGCCCCGAAATTACATAGTTATTGACAAACCTGACATTACTTTGCTTCTGTAAAGCACCCTTAATGATACTACTATATCCCCGTAACAAAGTATCAAAATATTTATAACCTTCCCTCGCCATCCCTGCCCTACTACTAGTAGAGAGGTGCTGATATAATTTGATTGTTCCCAGAATTACGCGTTATTAATAATATTTTTACGTAGTATTTGCGTTTAAAGAAATGATAAAAGCGCCGTGTCGCCATGAAGATTCAAGTTATTAAAGAAGCACCGTGATCACCGCACAGTAGCATAATTGCTACCGTACCTCCATCTTTCGACGATCCTCGGATAATGGAGTAATAACGGTCATTAACACATTTCGCGAATCAAGTTCGCCATAAAAATCTTTGTCATTCATAAAATTCGGAATCGATGCAGATTTTAGCGCATCGTTATATCTTACCTCTCCTTCTTTAATCTCTCCTTCGAGATTAACTCGAACGAATTAAAACTCATAAAACTCGACTTTTTCAACCGTTGACAAATTTTTCTTTTTTTTTCTTTTCAGTTATTAGAGGTTGGAACGACATAAAACGAACGTTTTTTTTTTTTATAGGTTACATCGTACTTTGATCGTCGTTTTTAATTTAAACTCCTCTGAAATCAATTGATGTTAATTTGCGATGCTGCTTACAGGAATATTAGAACAGTTGACTGCAACGGATAATCATATGCGCGTACAATGCGTACTATACTAACGTCCTTGAGCGTAAGCGATCTGTTTACGAAAGGGACGTCGACCCCTTCGGTACTCGTACCCATTATGGTGCTAGTCGAAGGGGGGAAAGGATCTAAACGATATTGCGCGATATGTCAATTATGCGTACATTCATCATTTTCTTCGTTCGACTTTGTATTTACAATTTATTCGACTTAATTTACGAAAGCCAGCGTATTCTTCCGCGCTCTTTTTTCCTTTATTCCTTCGTTTTTACGACACAAATCTTAAAAAAGAAAAAAAAATATCAATTCTTTGAAAACGTTGGAGGTCTCTGTGTAAAAATCTTACCTAAAATTGTCTGTTAAGAAGGCGGAAGAAGAGGAGGATAAACGCAGGAAGTGTAAAATGGCGTTGGGAAAAGGGATGATTCCCTTTTCTTCGAAAACGTTTACGTTTTATCGATACAGAAACCTCTGCGCGAAACTGATTGCAGCGTTGTTACTCGAGCAATTGTAAATTTTTTTTCCCACCGTTGGATCTGTATTCCGGGAAGCAATTTTCGCCTTCAAGTCAGTCGGATAGTTTTCTTCGATTCGATTCACTTCCCGGATCTTCGAACCTTTAACACCACCCGTAATATCTACAATTGTAAAACAGAGGAAGAAAATTATAGGACAGATCGGTGTTCAAAGAATACGATTACCGTTAGATTCTTTCCTCTAAAAACAGATTCTCTTCGGTTAAAAGTTATTCCTTTAACAACGCTTTCCATTTCTTCAGATATATAGAGAAAGAAATTTAAAACATTGTTGATCTCGTGCTGGCCACTAACGCGCGCACACATACACACACACACACACACACACAATCTTGTCAATTCGAATCAATTTCGAAGGACGGGTACCCTTATATTCTACTATGTTGGGTTCCACGCAACAACCCACGTCCATCTTCATTTTCGTCAACGGCTCGAAATCGTTTCTTCCCCCGTATCCTTAGCAACACGGTTTAGGCTGAAAACCGGATTGGACGAATAACAATACGGAAATTCTTGGGTATAAGAATTTCCAATGAAGCATACCTCCGAGAGATCGTATATCTATCCGACTCAACCTACTAAAACGCGTTGCTCACGTTTTTCCTATTTTAACTCCTCTTCCGCTTCCTGGTTTAACGCTCTTGCTCGTTTTGCTCTAAAAACGACGTCCAGTTGTTATCCTGTTTTTTCCAATTTTTTTTTCTCTCTCTCTCTGAAAATTAATTTCGGAAAATTTTTACAAGATTTTCTTACAATTTTTCTCCCCTCGCTCGAGAGAGCGGGATTCCATTTTTATCCCCGACAACTTAAACCCCATAAAGTTTCAACAAAACATTAAATTTGTCACGTCCCCGTGCTACTTCATGCTTCTTTTAAATCGTTCACCGGACTAAACTTTATCCGGTTGGGTAGACTTTGTCGCTCTCTCGGTTACATCCAGCAGTGAGAAAAGTTTTTGTTGCCTGCAACCCTGCGAGCTGGGTCAATGTCCGAAAAATGACCTGCATCGGTCTGGTAGACACTGTAAGCCACTCACGTATTTTGAACCGATGTGGTTGATAAACCAATGAATAAAGAAAAAAGGAAGAAGGACGAAAGAGTTAAAAAAAAAATTTCTTTTCTTTCAAGAATTGAATAACAAGTTTAGAAAAAAAGAAGAGAAGAGAGAAAAAAACGTATCGCAATAAAATTAAATAAAAGGAAATTTACTCATACACGTTGTATAATAACGTGAGCGGAGAAAATACGCACGTTGAATAATGTAACGCGTGTAATGTGTATATTCTCGTAAAGGTTAGCGGATAGTGTGGAGGAAAACGCAATTCGCGGTCGAGCTTCCGGAGGCAGAAACTTCTCTTCGCTCGCATGGGATCATCAGGGAAGGATACGAAGGAAAGAAAGGAGAGCCGTGAGCGGTACACGGTGCCTCGGGTAAGAAACCGTAATTGCCAGTCAGTGACTTTTGTAGCAGAAATTGCTCGTCCCGCGATGTTGTAGGAAAGCTAAGTTTAAGGGGGCGAACATCTTCCACGTGCGAAGATCCAGGCAGCGATTCAAAGGGCGAAGAACCGTCGCGTTTTCGTGTACGAGGGATTGGAATTTCGTACAAGAAGTTATGGAACTGACCTTTGTAGCTGTCTATACACGATCAGGAGATAAATTCTTCGATATCCGATTATTCTTTCAACGCGAGAATTGGCGAGGATGGAGTTGGAAATTAAGATTGGAATTATCGGAAGTGAAATAACGTTTTTTTTTAGAATTTATCGGGGCAATTGGGAAGTTTACAGTTTATCCCGTTGATTGAAAATTATAACGCTCGAGTAGTAATATGCACGTATAATTAAGGAAGTCTGGTATCTTTTACTCGTATCTGTTACCCGTAACGAGATGATATTAGTTACATATCTATTCCATATAAAGCACTTGGAACGTTCAAGAAATTATTCTCTTGTTACAGTATTTCTTTCTCTTCCTTTTCTTTTTTCAACGAGGTTTGTTAAAACTTTTATCGTAATTTAAGGATTTACCTCAGTGGATAGAAGTATGTTGGTGATGGTATATGTTCGGATCGGATTATGGTCGTTCATAACGCTCTAAAGAAACATCCATAATTTCGAGAAGAGATTACGTTGCATTTTTGCACCGATCGTTAAGCTGTTTGAAACGCGTTTGCAAAAATGGCCTCGACCTTCGCATCTGGGCTGGGATATATATTACACATATGCACGTATATCTGTATACCCGGTTCATCTCTTCCATTGTCTTTCAGCCTAAAGTGAAAAATGTTTTTCATGGGAAAAAATTAATAACGCGAATCGACCTCCTCTGCTGCACCTGTGTACACCTTGACTCTGTATTTATACTCGCGGCCTGCATTAAACGTACGTCAACCTCGGCCAATCTCTCGTTCGATTATGATTTGACCTTTTCTAGGTCAGATTGACGAAAAATTAATTTGCATAAAATCATGGGATCGAGTGGATTCATTACGATATACCAATAATCTATACACCCACAATGCTCGTATTAGTCAGATTTATCCGAACGACCGTGAAAAGAGATGATCGTCTTTTGAACTCCCGATCCGTCCTCCACCGAAGTTTCGACCTAAAGCATCGCCATTTTTAGCCACGTTCTCGGTCCAATGGATCTACTCACCGAGCAGAAGGCCATTTTAATAGCTGGAACATTTATCGTATCACGTCAAAATCGGGGAAGAAAATCGCATTGGACGAATACGTCGACGAAGATCCTCCGTTATCTCTAGAATTGTTGAAAAAACAAGCTGGTTTTAAGGAGAAAGATCTGTCTTTCCTGTGTGAAAAAATAAATAACGAAGAAAATTCGCTAACGAATAATTTTCCACGAAATTCTCTCTCTCTCTTATCGCAACTGTACAATTTACAAGTGGCTCGTTGATCTCCTTCTTTCTTGTTGCACTTAATTGCTGCAAAAACCCGCGTCTCTTCCTCTCGCAAAGAGTTTAATCGCAGAGTCTTCCTGTACGATCACCTCGTTCGAAGACCACGCCGTTTCCTTTTGCAGAAATAGCGAGACAAGATGGTAGCCACCTAACAACACCGACTACTAGATTAATTTTTTCGACGTGCGAATATAAATTTGGAAAACGCACAAAGCGTATAAATGCACAACGTTTATTCAAGTAGAGTAGGAAAATATATACGAGAGAGTAAAAAAGAAAGAAAGAAAGAAAGAAAGAAAGGAAAAAAATAATGAAAGTTTTTAATCGAGTGATAACAAGAGGGACAACGTTCAATTTGCATCGTGACGCGGCAAGAGATTGTTATCGCCATCGTCTTGTCATTCGACACCTTCCGTGCACCAGGCAACAAACTTCTAGATTTACCTTCGGTGACACTGTTGTTGCTAAGGGAATTCTATAACGTTTCTTTTTTTTTCCTTTCTTTCTTTCTTTCTTCCTTCCTTTCCTTTCTTTCCTTTCCTTTTTTTTTTCTTGTCATAATCGTAATCAATCCACCGGTCCGAGCTAAACCGCAAATCGGTGTCTCGTTATTTCTGTATCCCTGTCGAGAGATACACGGTGCACCATTCTCGCGAGAGTTTCTCTCGATTTCAGAGAGAAGTATAATATATATATATATATATATATACAGTTAAACCTGTGCGCGGTTTCTCTCTCGCGCGCAAATGTGGCATGAATACAATCGAATCGCGTCTACCCTGGCGAAACCGTGGCGAAAAAAGCTCGCTCGATCGCGTCGAGGTACCGTTTCCCGTCGCCGTTCCGCAACGAGTGAGAAACACGGGCAATCGTGAACACGCGGCGCGCGAATAAATTGGCAGCGATGGCGTCCGAGCCGAATCGATTTTCCATCGGCCCGTTAAAAACGAGGAAAGAAATTCGAGATTCGTCTCGTATTTTCGTTTCGAGATTGCGCTTTGATAAAGCCGAGAAAAAGGAATCGAGGAGGCGAGGGGAGGCGATTCGACGACGGAAGAAAAACGGGAGGGGTGCGAAATAAGGGAAGGGGAAGAGAGAGAGAGAGAGAGAAAAAAAGGAAAGGAAAGGAAAGAGAGAGAGAAAAAGAGGGGAATGGGAGCAACGCCATTAAAATATCAGGGCAAATTCCTTGGACCGGCGAGTTCTGTTACGCTATATTTTTATTCTTCCTCACAATTTGTTCCGTTCTTATTCCGCGCCACCGTTTCATCCGTCATTTTCCTTACGAGATTTAATTTTTCTTGTATGTCATCATCTTCTCTCTCTCTCTCTTTCTCTCTCTCCTTCTTATTATTACGAACCTGTCGTTTTTATTTATTTTTCACAATTATTCGAGAAGTTTCGAATAGCGAAAGATCGAGGCATTCTCTTCTGTCTTCCGTACGAGACATCTGTTCCTTCTTTGACTCGCCGTATTTCTCTTGTCGCGCGAGAAATGTTTTTTTTTTTTCTTTTCTTTTTCCTTTCTTTTTTTTTTTCACGGATGTTGAATCGCTGCCAACAGCATTAATGAATCTTAACTGCCTGTCAGCTGTCGGCGAGATTACTAGCCTGTGATAAAAACCCGTTCGAACCTTTCATAAAAATAGACGCGAATTCGCCTTTGAACCAGTTACCCTTTTGCGATCATCATCCATCAAAAAAAGTAGAGAAAAGGAAAAAAAAAAAAACTTGGACCTCGATAACAGATTAATAAAAGTACGTTATCCTCAACGTTGTTGAGGAAAAAAAAAATTATCGATTAAAAAAAAAAAAGAAAAGAAAAGGAAAAATAGGAGAAAAATCGAATTCCAGAAAATTCGTTAACCCGTACTTGTACGGTAAAAGGGTTTAAACCGTACAGTTCTCGAACAAATTTCTCCCCCCCCCTCCTTCGTGACCTTTCCGCAAGGGCACGCACCAATGACATCATCGCGCGCCCTTGCACTCGACGAGTAAAACGCGAACAGGTCGAACAGCATCGACGAGATACGGTTGTGCACCGTGAGCACACAATCAGCCGCGTTAAATCTGGTCGCAAGGGGGCACGTAGCGTGTACGCTTGGGCAAACCGCATCTCGCATCGTAGCCTTTACGACGTGTAAATCACAAATGTGAGACGCGAAGGATCCCTTCTACTCTCTTCCTTCTCGTACACGGTCGCGCTATTAAAGTGTCTCCGAAGGGTTTTACGACGGGCAAAGAATTCTTTTCGGTACATCGCGTAAAAGTGATTTCGCGAGCCAGTTTACAACCCGCGAAATTTCTATAATACGTCGAATTCGAATTGGACGGAGAGGATCGATAACTCGTCGGCGCTCGTCGAATTATCTCGACAAAGTTGCACGTATAGCGAAAAGGAAGAGATAGGTAAATCTATGAATAGGATAGATATAGGACAAAAAGAATCTTCTTACGAATCCTTTAAGTAAAATTGGCGTTTAAAAATTCGTTTCTCCCCGTCGATCTTTGACGCTACGTGTTCTTTCGCGAATTCGGAAAGAGAGATGGTCAAAGTTTATAATTCGAAATAAGTGGTGCGATAATGATAACACGCTAAGATATTCGAGGATCCGGTTCATTCGATTCTTACAGTTTATGCAAGAGCGTCTCGTTGGTGTTAAGAAAAAAGATAGGAAGGAGAAAATGGAGATCAAGGTAGTCGGTAAGGTGGTTGCAATTCCGTTGGGCGAGGCCATAAATGGAGGAAGATTCGACGATTTTAATCTGTTCTGATGTATACCTCTTGTAAGCCTCTCGTCCTCCTCTCCGATATATCGTTGATCTCTTTTTTTCTCCCCTCCCCTCCTTCCTTTCTTTCTCTCCCTTTCCCTTTTCTCCTCTCCCTTTTTCTCGCTTCGTTTTGCTCCTCTCTTCCTACCGAATGCTATTACGCGCAACGGCTACCGCGGGGAACGCAACCGTCCATCGATTCCTCGACCCAAGATGAGAGAGGATGACGAACGCGGGGAACTTACAATTAGGCAATTTAAATCAACCCGTTTTGATCCCTCGCTCCCTCGATCCCCCGATCGACGTGCACCGACGTATTAATAAACGCGGATAACGTAACGAATTGATTTTGCTTCGAGGAAACCTCTTTCCTTTCCCTTTTTTCCCTCTTCTCCTTTTCTACTAGAACCTCTCTCCATCTCTCTCCCTCTCTCGTGTCCGAGGGAAATTTGTCACTCGTGCTCTGCCGATAATCGGTGGATCTGCAATTAAGCGGCACGGCTCGTAGCAGGTTTGGAAAAAATAAGCTCGAGTTAAACCGCGGGTGGCGGCGACGAACGTTCGATTAACACGAACGTTGGACGAAGGGAAAGACAGGGCGCGGGTTTGTAATTGGCGCGGATACGGACGGATACGTTTGGGGGATACGTTTCTCGACTCGGTCGGCGAAGAAGTTTCGGCTACCGGGAACCGGAGGAGGACCTTGACATCGGCCGATTATCGGGGCGAGCGAAGGCGCGTGGTGTGCGGCTGGTTGAACAGGAACAGGACGATGCCAAAGTGGTACACGTGCAGGTACATACTCGCACACGGGAAGAGCCGGTGCGCGTTATGCTTCTCGTCGAGCACACGTGCACGCTGAAAAGTCGAATGCGCACGTTGTAGTACTATGTCTTGCCGTACTGTACCTTACTACACGCCTCTACACGGCGGAGCGAGCGAGTGGAGGAAAGGAGAGAGGAGTGCGCCGGAGTGCGCGCGTGGTTTTGCCCCTTTTGCCAGCTCTGCCTTTTTTCTTCCTCTCTTCTTTCCACTTTCACCTCCTTTATCTCTTTTGCCATGGCCCAGGGACGTAGCGACCGAATATCGAGACGATTGTTTCGGTTCATCGACTCCTCGTGCTTCCAACCACCGCTTCCAACCATCGAGAACGTGTACGTGTACGCTTTGCACGCTTCCTCGCGCGTTTCTTTTCTTTTTTTTTTTTCTCTCCCCTCAATCTTTTCTTTCAATCGAATCTTTCTTTTTTCTTTCTTTCTTTCTTTTTTCTTTTTGACGATCTTACACTCGTCTACGTACAGAGTCTACGTGGAGCGACTTTAAGACTGGGTTAATTGGTCGGAGTAACTGAGTTTTCTTCGGGAGAAAGGTCAACCTTGAACACCGTCCGCCAGCTGATCGATCGTGTTACTAGGAAGACTTTCAAGGCGTTGCGGTTATACGGTTGGCCGTAGACGTGAAACGAGATACGCGGCTTATCTATTTTTCTGCCTAAGAAATATATAAATGGCTCGCCTTGTTGCGCAATCTTGATATTTTTTCCGATGAATTTGATCTTACGTTCTTCGGCAAGTGCAAGAATAGATGCATGCATCGTACCGATAATTATTAATTAATCCTATATTTTCTTTCCCTATTTTTTTTTCTTCTTTTCCACGAGAAAGATCTAAAGATTCAAATTTCGTGATCTATTATAAATATACATTGTCAATTTTTCTTTAAATATCATCGATGGCGATTGAATAATCGCTTAAACTATTTCGAATTCATCCAAGTGAATCGAATTCATTCGTCTAATAGTATGAGGCACGAAAGTTTCCACCTTACATCCCTGAGGTCCCCTCTTTCGGCCTCTTCTTCTTCTTCTTCTTCTCCTCCTCCTCCTCCTCCTCCTCCTTCTTCTCCTTTCTTCCTTCCCCCTTCGTTCCGCGTTGCCGCGAAGGGCCCCTCTTTTCATCTTTTTCCTCCACGGTTATCCGTTCAGTTTGCTCGCTTTGCACGGCGTCACGGCTACTTTTGTTGCGCTTCTCTTTCCTCCTTCTTTTTCTCTCGTTCTCTCCTTCTCCGTTCCACCCTCTATCCCGCTATCCACGCTCGCTCGGACGTCTTCGTCCCTTTCTTGAACCGCTGACGAACGATTCCCCTCCACCGGGGGAGGGAGGGGGACAGAGGAGGCAGAGAGGGGAGGGGGGAAGAAGAAGGGGCCTTTCCTTCTTTTTTTTTCCCTCCGCTCCTTCCATCCTTTCGCTTCTGCTCGCGCTCTCCCCCTTCTCGCTCTTTTTCTCTCTCGTTTTCTGCCCACACCAGTTGCTCCTTTTGTTTCCACCGAGTAAGTGAGTCAGTGAGCGAGCGAGAGGGAGGAAGGGAGCGAGCGAAAAAAGAGAGGGAGGAGGAGGAGGAGATCTAGAGATGCGAGAGAGGAGAGACAGCGAAGCGTGTCTCGACACGCGAGATGCAGGATCGAATTCGACCCTCGGATTCACAAAACTCTCCATCTTTCGGATCATTCTCGGAGAGAACGTTATTTCTTCTCCTCCTTTTCTCGAGTTAGATTCGAAAGATTTCGTCTCGGCCCATCCTCCCAACGTGTGTGTACGCGCGTCGATTCAAGTAAACACTTTCAGGGATTTTAACGAGAAACCAAGTTTAAATAGAAGGGATAAATTGATCGAACGATCTGCTTTTATCCCATCGTATACGATAGTAAGAAGCGTATAGAATTCGTATACCGAACCGAATGTTATTCGAAACGTTATAATTTGCATTTTCTCTAACACTGCTGTCGTCCCTCGATCGTGATACGCACTACGTACTATAAATATTTAATGGATCGATTTTCAAGTGTATATCGATCGCGTATGAGATCGTCGTTACCAGGTACGTGAGCAATTCGTCGAAGATTCAATTATAAAAATGTTTTCGAATCGCGAACCTCTGACAATCGCACAAAGAAACGTATCGTATTTCATAAATACAAATGAAAATTTTATTTTTCGCGCGTGATACGAATAATATAAATTCGATAATTTGTATTTCCTCGAACGCCTTTCTTTTTTCATCGTCAACATTTTATTTTCACCGTGAAACGGTGGTATATAAAATAATTGAACTCGACGAAAAACTCGCTTGAAAATCGATGAGATAAAAAATTAAATTATTCACACTGTTCTTTAATACAAACTCGGTTCTTTAATACAAACTCGGTTCAATGAAGTCGTAAGATGGTGGATAGACTCGTAGATAGCGTCGCGAAAGAGCACCGCCATGGAAAAAGGAAGAATGTCGAGGGACCCATTTGTCGGACGTGTCGCGTACTTTCTATCGATACTTCAACTATACGCGAATCGAGAGCGCACTAATTCTCCATCGAATGTCGTCCGTGATTGGCAAGTAAGCCAAGAAGCGGCCGATCTTCCGCTATTGCCAAGGAAACTTCCAATAAACGATAACTTTCCGGCTGAAGGCTCTTCGAGCGGAACCATTCATTACCCGGATCCAGAGAATGGCTATATTATAGCATGGTCTTTAATGATAACTACTATTCTTGCATAGATCGTATAAAATATATATAAACGCAGTTTAGAAAATTTGAAATTCGAATAAAATGAATTAAATCTTTTATTAGAAATATTATATTCTGATGCGTGTTGTGAATTTTCGCATAACCGAAGAGGTTATATTTCTTGCCTCTTTTTCGTATTAACCTTCTGGGGATTTCGCGTACGAAGAAAGAGAACGTAAACGAAATATTAGCTAGTCGACTTTATTGTATCGTAAGATAAATACTCAGTTCTCGAAAGCAATATCGATTGTTATTTTGTATGTAAGCAAGGAAATGCAAATATATGAATAATTCAATCATCAGTCCTCTATTAAATATTATATAAAAGATCAATATTATTCAAAAGATATTATTCAAAAGATGGTTAGATTTTTATTTTTTTAAACTTATATCTTGGTGATAGTTTGTTTTCGATCAAATTTTGTAAGCAAGGAAATGCAAATATATGAATAATTCACGTCCTCTATTAGATATTGTACAAAAGATCAATATTATTCAAAAGATCATGGTTAAATTTTTATTTTTTTAAACTTATACCTTATAGCGATAGTTTATTTTCGATCGAATAGATTCAAACATTTGTTTCTGCATGATTCACGTTTGAAGATTCGCGTAATAATAGCAAATACAAGAATGTCGATCAATTCTCGTTCTTTTATCCCACTTTCAATCCCATATAAGTATACTTGCGCATCGCGTGTAAATAAAAAATTGTTGGAAGGTAAATTACATTACCAATTTCGTACTCAATTTATTCTCCGAACTCGATATTTGCCACTTGATTACTGTGCGTAAATAACACGCAGGTGGACAATGATGAATGAAATTTTCAATAAAAATTAAAGAAACAACGCGATGGAGGACGAAAGTCTGTTGACCGTCCCTGCGGATCGAAGAAAAGTGGATCGTGTTAGGTTAGAAGCCATCACGCGTGGTCATCTTCGCACGCACGCATTAACCACCGCTCGGAGAAGCGTGCAGTCGCGTGACTAAAAATACGATGCTGTACGCAGAAGCGGTTATCTATCGTTGGTATTGTTCAACGAATAATCATTTTCAGCCTCGACCCGTATCAAAACGATCCGTTTCTTTCTTGCGTTGCGAACAGTAATCACTTGTTTCATTTCTCCTCTGTTTTCGTTCTTTCTTTCGTTCTCGAGGAAAAGATTGTCGAGGAAAAATATTATTCGAAAAAATAATCGCTTGTACGCGCGTTGTAAACCGTGGCACGAACTTAGACACGCTCGAAATTCGTTTTCTGTCGCTGATTGCGTATCGTTCCGAACAAACTGCAGCATGCGAGCGTGACGCAGCGGGGTCAACACTCAATCGGTACAACGGGAGCTGAACGTGCATCAGGGAACACAAAAGAGATACAAAAAGCAGCGAGAAAGAGATGCGATACAATATTGCTACTGGTGCCCCGGCAGGCAACAGAAGAGGAGAGAAAAGGAGAGATAGAGAAGGCGGTGGCAAAGTGGAATATTTCTGCGGCGTGAGGGGAAATTGATGGCACATTCGTATGGTCCTGTGGCTTTGATCAAGTAAAAGCTACCCTGACGAATCCATGCGTTTTTTCAACTGCCGATTTCGTATATGTATTTTCCTCAAATCGCGTGATTATTATACGTGTCACGATTTCGATAATCGCGTATAAGTAAGAAAAATGTGTAATTTGTGTCACAATTGATATGAAATATTATTAATAGGAAAGCGAACCGTGTATTCTTTCATCTTCGTTACGAGTCACGAACCGAATCCCGAAAGGGAACTAATCACAATGGCTCGTCACGAATGCTCGCCCAATCTCGCGTCACCTACTTACGAACGCCTAGGTTTTCAATAGATCTATTCACGCTCGTAGACGCAATAAAATCGTGACCCGTGTATTGGATGCGGGTCTTAAAACCCAGCTGATAATTTCCAAGGACAACCTTCTTCGGAACCTCTCTGTCGCAATTTATTACTATTCCAACTATTGTTTATCTCTAAGAAATTGATCATTGATTCAATTTCCAAAAAGAATTCTATCCATTCGATCCTTTTATCCTCGAGATGTTAAGAAATTAAACTCGTCGTGTGATGTCAATCTATGCCAATGGTTTTGGCCATTGGTCATTTCGTGTCTGGCATAAGTATATCTTCCTGCCGAGCTTCGGTAATGTCTTATCAGGTCGTATCTTGTATAAACACGTTCCACCTGGTCTCAGACCGTCACGACCCACGCCATTTTCTACTGTCGCTGCCCACGTTGTTTCGTAACTTTCCACGAGAACACTTTATCATCCGCCATTCGTATTGTTCTGCTCTGTTGATACAGATAGAAAGATCGCACTATTGATTACACGAATATTTCTCGTTAATAGAGATGAGTTCTATTAACGGTGTTGATGATCGTAAATCAAAAAAAGTGGATGATAAAAACGTTGTTGAACAAAATTTAAACGAAAAGATATTATATTTTTATTTCCTTACACGATACGTAAAAAGTTATATGGAATATTAGGCGAATATTTTTAATGTAGTTGGAAGGAAAAAAAAAAGGAGAACGATCTAGAATTAGGTAGAAGGCAGGTAGTATATGATTAGACTGGACCTTTGAAAAGCGATCGAATTACTTGGCGGCGCGGAATTCCCCGTACGGGACGATTTGTAGCAGTAATCCAGGCTTACGGTTCCCGGTGCTTGGATGCGCTTTAATATGATTTAAACCTACCACCGTGTTGGCTACCGTGTTACGATCGTGAAGCTCTTACTGGCTACATGGGCCTTCCCAAGAGTCCTTGAGGAGAACTCGAGAGAGCGCGATGAAGCGAGACAGTGATACACGCGTGCGTACACGCAAGAAAGTGGCGTAAAATACGTAGGCGAGGTACCGGTTTTTTCCGGACCCACTACTGTTCCTCTTTGAATTTTAAATCCTTCTTGCTACCGAATGCAATTAAGCCGCATTCAACGGCGAACAAAAAATTGAATTCGTGCATCGCGTATACGATTAAATTGCATCGAACAACATGTAGATGTCCTTCAACACTTAGCTATATAATTATATATCGGAAGATACTTTTGTTACTAATTTAAAATCAATACGATATTATTTCGCATTATTTCATTTTCTTTTATTACAGATGATTTTATCGTCTATTTTTTTTGCGATCGTAATTTCCTTTATTCGTTCAATTTCAATTTTTGTTTCTTCGAAGCTACTCTTGACGAGAGTGATGAAAAACGCGCGCGTTATTTACACGCGCTTTGCAAATTCACGTGCTGAAACAATTTCGTGACGCGAGTCACCCACCCGTACAACGACTTGGAGGTTGGCCGTTGCCTTTGTTTTCTGTCTTTGATCTTTCATCTTTTTCTTCTTCTTTTACTCTTGCACTTCCTTTGCTTGCTCGTTGAGTAAGCGAAGCGATTGCTTTGAGGTAGCCGCCAACCTTGCAGGTCGGCCATGCTACGGGGCGACGCACGAACCAGATACTTCACTGCGGTCCGCGCCTCGGCAAAAGTGACAAGGCCCCAGTAATTATAACGGGTGGCGCAAAAAAAAACGGCGCCTCGTCTACTCGGCTCAGTTCTTTCTCCTTTCGTCCAATATATATACGCGTGAACGAGTAACTCGACGTGCAACATTACCCGTGGAGCTTTTCTCCATGGCGCTCTTTCTGATTAAATTGTTCGCGCGATCTCCACGATTTTGATAAAATATTATTCTCACTATCCGTTGATCGATCTATTTATTTTCGTACTATGTAAATCGTTTAATTTATTCGGATTATCGAAATATATACACAATTTCCATGAAATTAATGAATATATTTTAATAAACATTGTATATTGAATTTTTTTTCTTAGCATAATCAATCATAAATGGTAAATAAATTATATACGATAAAAAAATAGATAAAAAAAAAATAAAATAAAAATAAAATTTGTATATACAATATAATTTTAAAAATTTTAATCACAAAATTGTCTTACTGATTATTTGGTAAAGTTTATTAATTCGATTCCCAATTGGAAAAACGTAAATTAGAGATTTGTAATGAAATATTACAACTGAAAATTCAGAATAATTCTTGTTAATTGTGTACGTAATATCAAATATTAAAACGAAATAAATCGAGAGATTTACCGTTAGTATTTAGATTATAAATGTAAATATAAATAGACGTATGCGATACGTCATTAATAGTTATTGATATTTAACTTATTAATAATTCATTTTTGTAAAAAAAATTTGATTATTTTAGTTATATCGTGTATGTGGCGTCATCTATAGTGCATGATTGAAAGTACAATGTTTCAATTTTATCGAACAGATGGCAGTTAAATATAGTATACAGTAGCGTCAGTTCAATTGTTGATAACATTTTTTGTATACAAAAAATAATATTGACATGAAAGTAAATATTTTACAAAAATCTTTCAAGAAATCCGTTAAATGTCACATTCAGTACAAAGATTGTCTCGAGATCTTTAAGATATAAGACAATAAAGAAAAATTTTATATTTATAATTTATTGTACAAGGATAATCAAACAGGTAATATTTTTTATTGCAAATTTTATTGTGAAATGAATTATAATAGTATTTTATGTTTCTTGTCACACCCATAAATGAATTTTAAATTCAAATAACATTTAAATATTTCATATGTTTTGCGTGTACATATTGCAGTAGATATGATCGACCGATTTAGTATTCTTCGCGCCATTTAGCTATAAACATTCCTGAAAAAGAATTTTTGTTTGTTGTATAGCACCTAACTTTAACTGTAATTATAAAAAAAAAGTAACAAAATAAATTGTAATTACATTACAACAATGGAACAATTAATAAAACGTCAAAAAGTTACAAAAGAATCAACTATAACAGATATTACATCTTGTATTAGTAAGTAAATGTTTTTTACAAGTAAAATTATTTATTTGCTAATATTTTTAATATATTATTAAATATTTTTTTTAAACAAATTTTTTTTAAACAAATTTTACAAACTTTTTATCTTTATTAAATTTTTTAAATTGATTATGTATCAGATAAAAGTGAGGTTATGTATATAATTTTTGTAAATAATTATTGTATTTATTCGTATAATAATAACTTATATAACTTATTGTACAATATTTTAGGGGAAATATCTGATTCGATCTCGTCTATAAGTGAAAGATACAGAGCTGTTTTGAGAGTTAATAAAGCAGTGGTTTTATATTCCCGAAATGCTAAAAAAAGGCAGGATTCAACCTTAAATGAAATACAAAATAATCTAAAACAAACAAATATAGAATAAAATTAATAATAAGACCAATCATTGTATATTTAATGTATTTATATTTTTTTATACATTATATTAACAAAAAGGTACAAAATAATTTAAAAAAACATAGAATAAGATTAAGAATTGTACATGTTTTTTAAATGAAAAGAAAATTAATAAAATATTTTTTATAAATGAAGATTAAAAAATGATATACAAATAATTTATATTAAATAATTGTATTTCTTTATATTACAATATTTTTTGATATATAAAAATACATTCATTTATTTTTTGCAATAACTAATATTAATATTAATATTAATACATAAATAATATCAATACTTTTATGTATAACAAAATGGCACAAAGATAAGAAATTAAATTGTTTTAAAATTTAGCCTATAAATGACCAATCTGATTATTCTGGATCTGGTTTAGGTTTTCTTCTAGGATCATCTGAATCTAGGGCAATTATTACCGGTGGTACATTATCTGGTCTTTGTGTTTGTCCGAATCTATAATCAGAACCTTTTGTGGATGTAAACCATGTTCTAGATAGCGGTACTTGCAGGCATCTAAAATATTTTTAAATACTCAGAGTTTAAGATAATATGTTATTCTCATAATGGAAAATTTATATTTTGTTAATAAACACACAGTGTGCATTCATGAATTCATGTATGAGAAAGTAGTATCATTATTTTAACTGTTTTAATTATATCAGTCGAATAAAATATAAAAGTAAGTAAAGCATTTAAGAAAAAATGTTAATGAAGAAAATTTGATTTAATGCAATAATGAATATAAAGCAAATAAGCTATGTTAATTTATGCGATATAAGCGGAAAAATAAAATATTAAGAAAAAAGAAAAAAAAAAGGTAAAATATTAAAATAAAAAACAAAAAAAAAAGATTGGATGCATCATGCACAGCTTACAAGATATACAAGATAATAGAAATGCAGCAAAGAAGGAAAGATGTTATTCCCGTATTACAAATCCTTGTTGTTCCGTTCACACCTGCATGAATTTTGGTCGAAATAAAAACCAGTTGAACATTCCTGTGTTTCTCTGCAAAAACAGCTACAAAGATCTGGGTGCCACATTTTTATGTTGCTTTCATTACACTTTTTCTGTTCATCGACGTTGTTGCACGCACATGTACATTCCTCTGGTACATAAGACTGTTTCTTGTTACAGTCCTGAAAAAATATCACACGTTACATTATTTAAAAATTTAATCATTTTGAAAATTGAAAATTCAAATCTTCCGATTTAAACTAATTAAATTATCGAAATAAAAATTCATTGCAGCTAATTCATCGCAAATTATACATTAAGATTTGCAGATTGCGAACCGACTTATACTTATACTTATATAGTTTAAAAAGGAAGATCTCAATTATCGACTGTTCTCAAATTACCGTCTCCTTTATTTTGCAGTCACACGTGCATTGCGTGTGCTCCTCTATCGGTACGATACGTTTGCCTTGATATTTTAATTTACCACTGGATTCAAGAATTGTCACAAGAATCTTTAAATATTAATTAATAACGTGATTAATTGGAATAACATACATATATATATATTTATCGATAACATTCAATCAAATGTGACTTACCTCGAAATTTCGAATTTCCGTAGCCGTTGGTTGACAAGAGAGGAGTGAGTGTGTACAACAACCTCCGCATCTTTTGATCCGTGTGCAAGTTGGATAATAAATAACAGATGGCTCATTTTCTAATAGAGGAACTGTTTGCAATTCAGGCATACACAAAGCTTGATTTGGTCGCTCGGCATTCGAACGTTCAGTTTCTCCCATTCTACCTGAAAGAAGAACCCGTTCAGTGACAATTTGAATTACTCAGAGGATTTCCCTTTTCTTTACCTCGAATTCCCATGTCTAGTTATGTCTAGTTCAATGTGGTTTTTGTGGTTTGACGTAAGAAACATCATTTCTTGGAAACATTTTGCCATAAATTTATCCTACTTTTTCAGATAATTAAGAACAATGGAAAATTTTGTACAAGCAATTTCAGTTGCGAATAGTTACTTCGCTTTGGCCGATGGTCTCGCCGACGGTATACACAATTATCTTTCGGAGGATGTGATTCTCGATTGGTTTGGATGGATAGTCGAAGGTAGGAAAAACGTGTCTGCCTTTATGGAATCTCACGATTCGAGGCATATATTCTCCTACATCGTGCCGACAACTAACATCAATTACAAAAAGAAAAAATTGAAACGGTAAGGTATATAATATAAAATGAGGTTATAGAATAATTTCGTGGAGGAAAAAGAATGTTAACCTTACATTTTTCACGTTCAAGACTTTTCAAGTTTCGATCGTATTGTCGTCAAAATCATCAGGAATTTGTAAAAAAAGATTTCGTCGATAATAATAAGGAGGCGAGGGACGACGAGTCGTTACATCGAGAAGTGGAAACTCGGTCATCGAATTGTGACTTCGTAACCAATGTTAATCAAAATGAAATCGATGCAAAGGAAATCAGCGCGATGAATGACGCGTCTTTCGATGACGATTTGAGCGAGGGTGATCTTTTCAATCTTTTTAAGCTTGAGATCTCGACGTCCAGCACAGAAGAGATCGAGGAGAGCATTAATAGGATAAAATTGGAAGAGGAAATGGCACCAACCATCAAAGCTATCAAGAGACAGAATGGTCCAGGAGATGAAAACGTTGTCGTTGGATTGAGCACACCTAAATACATAGAGACTTACGGCGAAATGGAATTCTCGCGGAGATATTGGAAACGAGGCAAGAAATACACTTCTTTCAATCTTTTTTTTTTTTCAAATCTTCGGAATCTTTTGTATGATTCGAATTTTAATTTTTTCATTAGGAATAACTAGATTGAACAGCACAATGAACATAACAGATATTTTGTTTAATCGTACCATAGATATTTGCAATGCGTATTCCGTGCCTATGTCTAGTGTGCACACTTGGAGACGGCCGTGTAAGTTACAAATCGCGTACAGCACCGAACATCCAACTCTGAAATTATCATCGAATAAAAAAAATACGGAAAAAGATAAGGTGCGATTTGGACACTCCACGATCAGATTGCCCACCTTGGAGGAAATCAATCAAATTAGCGATAGGCTAGTGCCGAATACGGACAATTTCGGTGGTTTTTTGAAGAACACCGATTTCTTCCAAGATCTCAAAGATTTCATAAAAAGTTTGGAAAAAGAACCCTGTAAGTTATTCGATCCTTATTACGTGGAGAAAAAACTGATGTTTGACAAACCAGAGGTCAACGCGAGTCATTGTAACGATAAGAAAAAGAAAATGTTTCTATATAATTATCAGATTCATCTGATAATATACGAGGATAGCGAGAACGAGCTTTGCAAGAATTTAAAAAAGTAAAATTTTTGAAAAAGTAATAATAGAGAAATTCTAAGCGAGAAGAAAATTATCATATCATTTTTCTAGAAAATTCATGCGAAAATCGTGTTCTTTTTTTTCTTTTTTCAATTTCTTTTTTACTAAAAAACTTTTTTCGAGTTAAATTTTTGCAATTTACAAGTTATTCGCAGATTTTAAATTTGAATGAAATACTTATATTAAGTATATCTTTTTATGCTGCGATCAATTGAATGATCTCACGTTCACTGATAATCAAGTTTGAACGATAAAATTGGTAGAAGATATTACAAACTTTAAGATGTTTATCTAACCGAACAATATTTGCATCTATTACAATTGATTTAATAGTCGTAATAATTTGTTCTTCAAATATTCAAAGATTTACGAAGTCAACTGTACTTATTTACCGTGATGCTTCACGGCGTTTCTTTTTCGTTTTTTTTTTCAAACGCAATTTTGTAATTTTTGTTTTCTTTTAATAATCCGAATAAAGTGCAATTTACAAGGTCGTGTAACAATATATTTGTTTTTCGCAATGTCACGAGTCAACCGGTTTTTCTTACGTACTATTCCTTTCTATAGATCCATAATTCCTGTTAACAAGTTATTTAAGATCATACTTACTGCTCGAGGAGAAGAAAGATATATCCTTCGGCACATCTTTGACTAATTTAAGAAAATCGTCTCTCGAATTAATGGAACTGATTTTCTTGGCTAATTGTATCGATTTCTGAAAATAACACGAATTTTGGATAATAAAGGATGGAATCGGATGGAAAATTTTTTTTCGATTTTTTCCTCCGTGTCGCAAAATTATCTGGTTTTCATCGTTATCTCGATTAATCGATAGTTCGATTGATAATAAATCCAATAATAAAATGATCGATAATAAAAATGTTTCCATAAAAGAAAAAAAGAAAAAAATTATCATTTCTGCAGGTATGGTATTTGTTATTGTATATCTACGTGATTGTTAAACGGAAACAACTTTAAAAAAAAAAAACATATTAACCGGTTCTTGTTTCATTTCTTTTTTTTTTCGGAGTTGGAATTTCCAACTCAATTGTCATGCATATCAAGGGATGCGAAATGAAAGAAAAAAACTAATTGAATAATAACACGACGCATTATTCTAGAAGAAATATACGTCAAGATCTTTTTATTTATGACGTTATCAATCGCTTTATCAATCGAATTAATTAGTAAGAAAACACGATAATTTGAAACGAAAAAAAAAAAAAATTGAATAGAATAATTTTAGATGTAATTATCGGGATATTTCCGATACAATATCTTATCAATGAATCATCGATCGCGGACACTCTCGTGAATGAGGCAATAATCGCAGGATCTTAACTCGTCGAAAAAATCGATATCTTCACGAGTGTATTAAAATATCGTTTAAAAAATATTTTTAAAGCCGAAACGTTGAGCACGAAGGTGTATAACTCGATGCGTTCTTCGACCTCGCGCGCGTCCACCATTCCAATCTGGAACAGGTTTTAAACAAGCCGGTATCGCGTGCACGTTGAAAAAAAATCAGCAAACGCCGAATCGATTAGGAGAAGCATCCTCGGTGTTAACGCGAGCTGTTCTCGATCGAGGCGTTTTCCCTTTCGAACGGTTGTTCCGAGCGGCGGTGACGTGGCCAGACGCGATAGATTTCATCGATGATAATCTCGAGCGATATTTATCCGTTCCGTATCGACCATGAGTTCTTCATCATTTTTGCCAGTCGAAATACTTGCGAGAACGAGCGCTGACTCGGATCGATAACGGTACGGCGAGCATTTTAATAAACGTATTACGCACGTTGCACAATTTGCATAAATGAGAAACGCGATGTCCCGAGACATTGTACTTTCCAAGAACGTCCTCTCGACGCTTCCCAAGAATTTAATCGCCGGCATTGTAAGGTCGTCCGTCTTGCGCTGCCTTCGCGCTCCAACCGTATAACCCTATTGCGACAATGAAATATTGCGCGCACACAATGATCGTGACCAAACAAATATTATCTTCGCGAAAAAATAATGTTTATCCATCCTCGATCGCGCCGAAAGGATGGTTCTCGCCTTGCAAACGATAACGCTGCGCGCGCGCGCCGCATTATTTCCTAATCGTTTTCCTAACCTGAATTTCTCTTTTCTTCTTCTCGTCGAGTAGAACGTATAAATAAATAAATAAATACCTATCGTTCAATTCGTATCTATAAACACGAGTTGATAGAAATCGATAAATCGTTTCGATAAAATTACGAAAAAAAGAGAAAAATTCGCGAACTAATCGAGTAGGTATTCGCACGGACGGTTGTTGGTAATCAATTATCTACATAACGAATCACAAGGTATTGCGACAAGAATTCTAAGTGTGTCGTGCACGGCGAGGTTTTCACTTTTCTGTCTCGATCTCTCCTGCCGCTTCCAATACATCCTTGACATTAGTGGTATATACACGACCTTCGTATCTTTTGCGGGGAAAAAACGATCTCGATACTCCCGTTCTCGCGCAGGATTTCGTAATAACAATCGTCATCTGTCGTCGACAAAAGGAATCGCCGCCACGTTTCCACGTTTATCGCTTACGTTAACACCGACGATGATAATAGAAAAAAAAAAAGGGGGCCACCGCTATTACGGTGACAACAAAATCGAGAAGGATTTCCGCACAATTTATCGCGTAATTCGCCGCTATTTTTTCTTTTTTTATTCGCGACAAAATATTCGTGGAAATCGTTATCGCCAGAATTTTAAATTTTACACGAAACGAGCGAGCGAAATAATAATCGTTGAATAACGGTATGTTGTAAAAAAAAAAAAAAAATGGAAAGAAAAAAAATAAAGATAAAAATAAAAATAAAAAATACAAACACGCGATGCCAAAGTTATAAAGATATCTTTTTCTTCCTTTTTTTCAGAGACTATCGGATCAATTTTTCCTTCCTCAAATTTTTACCGCTGCCGCGTCCGTCACGTACGCTCTCCTTAACAATGCTACGCGGGATAACATAATTGCGCTATTTATCAGAGTGAAAACGTGGGAGTGTTGCAACGCTGTTCCTCGACTGTGTACCACGACTGTTCCCGCTCCGTTCGCGAAATAATACGCGCGTTCGGATGAAAATGATGCGATCGATTTACCGCCAATTCGCCAATTCCTCCTCCACTCGGCCCGCCCTCCAACGCAGGATTCGCCGTTTCTCTCCCCCGATCGGGGAACACTATCCTTTGGTCGGGGTATCTGGTATCCTCGAGTTGAGCCATCACCAGTCCACAAGTCGAGAACGAACAAATCGCGAAGAAACGGAGAAACGTTCTACACTTAGAGTACGGCATGTCTGGCTGTCCACCCGTGCTCGAAAAAAAGAAAAGGGAATCGAGTTCTATCCTATCCTATCCTCCGGTCATAAAATATTCACCGTGTTGCCACTCTTCTCTGAAAACACGGTAACACGTGGCCCAGATGATCGGCCAGCAACTCGTGGCGATCCAATATTGCGGCGGTAAATTCGGGGAAACGGTGATCGTGTTTGCAACACGATCGTGTTTATCCACCCGACGTGTTTCGCGTGTTTCGCACTCGATGCACGAGGAAAACGGAAGGAAAGTCGCACCTGACCAGGTTCGACTGCGCTCGCGCCGCGATCGACTGCCGAAGCGAATACGTCTCGGCGCGTATTTCTCGGCTGCACACATACACGAACGCGCGCAAGCGCACGTACACGGATCATGAATCGCGCGTACGGCTCGTGGTTGCAATACACCGATAATAGTGTCATTTTCATTTTCTCTTCTCCACCGATCGATTATCGTTCGACGATAAGTGTTTGTCAATAAATTGTCGTAGCATTATCTTCTTCGGGAAAAATTATGTTTTTATTTTTTTTTTTTATATGTTTTTTTATTTCTCGCTTACATATTCGCCCGTATCGTTACGATCGATGATAAGAGAGTTTATTGTGCAACGGTACGTTGCGCGCTACGATTCTGATATGAACGGTGAATCCGTTGGTCGGTATTCGGGTTACTAGCTCAAATTTTGATTGCCGTGATTACCGGGGCTGATTACTGGAAGAAGAAGCGTGGGTGTATAAATTTGCATGCCGGATCGAACTATTCACGGATTGCCCTCCATAACGTAACTATCCTTCAAGGTGTTGCGTTAAACTCGTTTCGCGAGGATAACGCAATGTGCTGTGGTAAGATGGATAAACTTTTTCGTCGAATCTTTTTTTTCTTTTCAAATTCCAACTTTATTTTTATCCCTCTCTCGAAATGCAACTCTTTTTTGTATTTTTTTTTTTTGGTTTAGACTTTGAACGAAAATTCTTCTATCTTTTTATACTCGTATTCGTTGAGCATCGTTTGTTCAAGACGAAAGATAGGTTATCTTACGATATATATTCTCGCAATCGAATTGTAATAAATTTTCATTTTTTTCATTCTAAAATCGTGATTAGATTGTTCCAATTTTGACGTGTTTTTCACGCGTGATCAATTCTTTCGCGAAGGAAAATTTGTTTTTTTCCCTATCGGACGATCGGAACGAAAGAAGCAGCCATTTTCTCACGCGAACCAAGATGAATCGCGATACATCGATACTCGCGCGCCTCTCATCTCGAATTTGGCGGGAAGTTTGAACGTAAATTCGATTAGCGTAGCATTATTTTCTACAATTAACGATCGTTGAAAGACAAAAAAATAAGAAAAAAAACAGGCAAAACTTTTTATCGATAAATTGTTATTTATTTCATTGTCACTGTTAAATTATAAATTAGATATCCGAATATATACGATATAAAGAATAGATGTTTTGATTAGTTTCTGTTTAGTGCAATTCAGTCACTTTCAGAAAACTTTGCAAAAGTTTCTTATTATCCGGATTTTACTGAAACAGAATGAAAATAATGCAAAAAATTTGAAGAAAGTTTTTTTTTCTCTCTCTCTCTTTTTCTTTAAAAAATATTTTACCGTTTTACGTTTGAGCGAATATGAGCCTCCTGCATCCCACGTTGCGAATGTATCTGTATCCTGGCGGGCATTTCTTCGCGGTTGTGTTCTTCCTTTGTGGAAATGTCAGAGGTCTGGATTCGTGCATGGTGACGAAAATGCACAAAAACAAGACGAATAAAATGAGACGTAACGGCGCCATCCCGTCACACGTAAATTACGAACGATTTTGATGGATTGTTGCTCGTTAAATTTTATCGTTTTACACCAAGTTATCGCGGAGGAAAGAGTTGAAGACTGATGCAGAAGAGATGAGAAATGCGCGCAATATATTACTTTTACCGCGATTCCCCCTTCCTTTTTTTTTTCTTTTTACGCATTATTCGCACTAATTTGCGGTTACAATTCGTATCCTGATCGCTCATAATGCGGTTTGTATTTGATAATTACGTACGATATTTTCGAGATATCGTAAATTAATCATTAGCAAGTAATGAACATTTTTTGTAGGTAATATATTCATTAATGTATTTATTTGCCTTTGATAATTTGATTAGCAAATGGAATCGTCAAATGAAAACACATGATGATAAGTTTTATATGTATATTAGATTATAATTTATTGATAAATTTTTTAGAAAATTATAGTAATATTACATTTAATATTATAAAACTATTCGTGATTATAACGATTTATAAAAGTATAAGTTTTTAGTAACAGAAAATGGCGATTCATTTATCTAATGCAACTCATTTATTACTTTTATACGTTAAGCCACTGAAAAAAGTGAAAACATTTTATTAGTTAAAGTTATATTCAAGTTGGAAATGTTTCTTATCTTTATTATTATTATTTTTTTTTTTTACAATTGTTAGATATTTGGAATCGTTTCTTGAGCGCATCAATTAAATTTTGTAGAGCAAATATAAACAAAGAAAGCAAATAATAGAAGAAAGATAGAGATAGAATGAAAATGGTGGAATCAGCGCCATCTTCAGAGTGCCGCAAATGAAACGTAGAAAGAAAGGACAGAAAATGGTAGGAAGAGGATAAAGATAGAACAAGAATTGATCATCAGCGCCATCTCTTGAACGCCAAAGACATTAACCCTAAGTAGGATATAGAGAAGAATCGAATAATAGCGCCATCCATTAGATATTAAACACATCTAATTGAAAATGATCAGAAGATGGCGCTAGTTCTTAATTCTTACTCTATCTCTATCCTTCCCCTACTATTTACTTTCTTTATTTACGTTTCATTCGCGACACTCTAGAGATGGCGCTGATTCCCATATTTTTATCCTATCTCTGTCCTCCTCCCATTGTTTGCTCTCCTTCTCTAGACTCGCTCTTGCCGCGTGATCAGAGACGAGATGCACAGTACGTAGTTTCATAATTTTTCTTTCGAAATTACGATGCGTCTTAATCTTTGATTAAAAAAAAAAATGTAAGTATTTGGAGAATAAAAGAAAAATATATCAAACGTTAAATCCACTCTCGTCCAACATTTTTTTGATCTTCTTCATTACTCGATCTTCGATTTATCTCTTCGTTTCGTTCAAAATTGTTTCGAATCTTTCATTCATTCGGTATCGCTACACATTACTCGATTTAGATAACGCTCTCGCATTCTCGTTCATTATCATCGACTTCACGCTCAAGAAAGAAGAAGAATCCTGTTGAAACAGAAGGGTAATAGTTAGACGATGATCTATCGTCGGGTTGCGTAAAATTTATCACAAGTCTCGACATTGAATGGCGGCTATGATTATTGTTATTATTACTATTACGAACGACGCATTTGTAATCGACAATTCGAACAGAGATTAAAAAATTACGGTATCATTTATCATTGCCTCGTTAATTCGCGAACGATTTCCATCTCTTTCAAAAAACAATCGTAGTCGTTTATCATGACAATTCTATCGGTCCTCTCATTTTTATTTTCTATTTTCTCTCTCTCTCTCTCTCTCTCTGTCTCTCCGTTACAATAACAAAAGAACGAAAAAGGAAGGAATATCAAACGAATATCCTCGACGATACACTCCGATTACAATTACCTAATCGTGAACGATCTCTCTTTCCGTTTTCTTTCTCAGACGCGTGTATTTGAGATGAGATAGAATTTCAACTTACTTAAAAGAAAGCCCTGCAGCGATTCCCGACCTTCACTTTGTCCGGTGGACAATTGACCGGCACATTGATGAAGGCCCCTTGCCGAAGGTTCTTTGTGTTGTTGTTGGTGTTGTTGTTCTTCGCGTTGAACGGCACGAATTTCTTCTCGAATTCGTCCGACGAAACGTCCGACGAAGCAGCCTCTGCGACGGTTCTTGACGGCAAAGCAACGACATGGATCGCGCACAAGAACAGAAACGATACTGCCATCGACACGATCCACCACAATTTCATGATCAGGACGATTTTGAAATTTGTCTCTCTACGATGAATCAAGTCTTTTGATTCCACACGGTAAATGTGACTACTAAGAGTTTCCAATTGCAATCCGATCTTTGGATCGCCGCGCAACGTTATCTTGCAAAATTTTATTAATCGCAACGACCGAGAATTTTTTCGTAATTCTTCAATTCGATTATATCATCGTTTCGCTAGCTTCGCGTATTTATTTTCATGAATTGACGAAAAGATTGTTTCAACTCGATCCTCGATGATGGAATTTTGCTTGCACACTGACGTGGAAAAAGCATGATGTATCTTATCAGTATCGTTGATAATAAAAACTGTTATCCTGCGATATTCTTTCTATTATCTACGTTACTATTATCGATGAACAAATTTAATATTTTCCGTTTTATAAATTATTCATGATTTTTTTACACTTCTCAAGATAATCCAATTTTTCTGTTCGGTTGCACGGATCTCCTTCTATTTTCAATATTTTGACAATGGATAACAAAAAATGCAGGTTTGCATTAGAATTCTTATTAACACTGTGTTTAATGATTTGAATCGTGGAGTTCGAGTTGTTTGTTATAATGTGAGTATCATTCGAGTAGATGGTCTGAAAACCGCAGACGAAAATCAGATAGATCGAAAGCACCACGAACACTGTATTCCAATAGCTCATCGTTTTGGGATCACGCGAATCGAATCACGCGTAATCTTGATCTTCAACGGTTTTATCACGGTTTTATCACGGAGAAAAGATAGAAACGAAACGGCGACCGAACGACAATTTTCACGCCAACGAGTTTCGATTCCCTATTTATCACACACTTGTTTTCATTTTCATTTCGATAACCTTTGCCGATAACTTTTTCGCGATTAACGAAACGTCAACAGAGAGCCTGTATATTTTCCAGATCGAAACTTGTTATTAAAAGTTAAAATTGAATAAAAAACAAAAAGAAAGTAATCATAGTTCAAGAAAGATTAAACGATAGTTTTTATCGACGGTGTAAAATATCGATTTAAATTTTCCATTCACGCAGTTGCGTCGAACTGTAATATCATCCCGGACGTTTAAATCATCGAAAAATGATATTTAATATACATTCACGTTTTCGATATATCCAACGTTTGTCTCTCAATGTGAAAAGTCGCGTTGCTTCGTCCTCGGTATTCCTCGACTGATTTTCTTAAACAATTGGAACGGTCCGTGGCGCCATCCCGTGTTCGCAGCAAAAGTAATAAAATGGTCGTCGCGTCGCGCGATAAGAGAGGCTGCCTCGTGGAGACGTTAAACCGTGACAAATGGTTAGTCGAGCGGAGCGTTGTGTCGCGCTAGAAATTTTTCTCCTTATCACGAATACCGGACTGTTTCGATCTTTCACCTATTCCAACCAACGACGTTTCTGCCCGCCGATTAATTAACCGGAGAAATTTCTTCGCACGGCGATCTTCACGGCGTGTCTCGTTAGAATCGCGAACCTTTCCTCTTCGTGAGCTGCTCCTCGCGATCCTTTCCATTCTCGTTGCTCATTGAGGAGAATAATCGTAACACGTAATGATTAATAAGATAGATAGATTCTCCAAGATAGATTCGTTTTTGATGATTATTTTTTAAACATTAAATATACACGTATATATATAGAAAATAGCTGAAAAATGTTTATATCGTTATAAACATAACCTAATATCGTAGTCGAATCTTGCTATACAGTCTTTTATACAACACTTTGTGCTACATAACCTTGCGCGATAAACTTGGAGGATTTTTACGCGAATAGAGGATAGACATGTGTTTGATCATTTTTTAAACATTAAATACACACATATAAAATAGCTGAAAAATTTTTATATCGTTGTAGACATAACCTAATATCGTAGTCAAACCTTTTAGTCTTTTACATAACACTTTGTGCTACATAACCCTATGCGATAAACTTGGAGGATTTTTACGCGAATAAATCGCGTTATCTTTTCCCTCTATAATTCATTTCGTTTTAACGAATTGATTTCGATCGGGATACGGAACGAGTCAATCGCAAATCGCAATTATCTTCGATTTATCTATAAAGTTTTCGAGAAAATAAAGAATCGCGAAGGGGGGATTGAAGGAAAGGGGAAGGAAGGAAAGTCAGATCAGTCAGTGCCTTCGCTTCGGGAAAAACGATTTCGATTATCGCTGGAACCCGATCTCCACCGTTTCCTCGCCCCTTCGATTTCGTATTCAACCAAGGGGTTGAATTTTCCCCACGAGGGGAATATTATATATATATAGACCCGCGCACGTCAACGATGCTTCACATGTCCCGTCGATTTCTCAAGGAAAAACGGGTAGAAAACGGTCAGATTTTATCCGCGATTCCGCACGAGCGAGGAATATTTTTCACCGATGATCGATTCCGGATCGTTCAGAAGAAACCTCGCCATCCTCGATGATACGATAGCGCCATCAGAAATCTCGACTAAGGTAATGGGAGGAAGGCAATTGGAAAATTTCCACGCGTTCGACGAGACGTTCCCACGAGGAGAGGGGAGGGGGGAGCTAGAAACGCGAAATAACGAGGGACGATTAAGACACGACTCGACGAGACTCGCGTTGCTCGTGTCGCTTCCCCGTTCCTGGACGTGAGACTGGCCGTCCGTCGTGTCGTGCACGAACCTGAACGTAACGATTACTCGAAACGTAACCGTTCGATTCCCTGGTATAATTGTTGACCGGTTTATAAATAATACAACGCTTCCTCCCGAGGGGGGAAGGAAAGCAGGAGTGATGCATGGAGAAATCGTTTCCGGGCGCGTGTCGCGTACGAAAATTAATAACGCGTAATTGATCTGGAGGGGGGGAGGGCAAAGAGGCGGCGAGGGAAGCGCGGCGAGAGAACAAGTCCCTCTCTCGAGAGGGTTTGGAACCGGTATTATTCGGGGTCGTTCGAATAATTTTCGGCCGAGAGGAGACGCGAAACTGTCTCTCGTGAAACAGAAGATGCTTATCGCGGATCCACTCTCTCGGATCCGTTGGGAAATTCTGCGTGGCATCAAACTGCGTGCGTGTATATACATATACGTGTATCGAGGAGCGGTTACGTGGTGTGTCGGAGAGGCCGGCAGTCCGTCAACCGGGCAGCCAGCCAGTCAGCCAGCCAGTCAGCCGGGCAGGTAGAGGTAGGTAGGTAGGCAGGTAGGCAGGCAGGCAGGCAGGCAGGCTCGATTTAAAAAGTAAATGACTGACGGACTGAGGTCGCCTACCAGGCAATTCCAGTAGCGGGCAATTGCGTGCAAGAAATTACTTGGCAATGGTGACTGGCACGCAAACTCGAGGCGAACGCGAACGGCGAAGGTTGAAGGGGGGGAGAGAGGTGGAATGCCTCTTCTCTCCGGCCGATCCGACGTCACCGTGCATGCGAGCATCATCCGCCCGAATTTCGTCTAAAAAAATCGATTCGCCTCGTAAACTCGGGCGCGCGCTTCGTCCTCCTCTCGCAGCGATCGCGTGATCGTGATCGTATTATTCCTACTTACTTTCCTCGTTTCTCGTCCGTGTTTCGCGTTCTCGAGGAGGGAATTTTTGGAAAATGGAGAGAAAATTTCGGTTGAAGGGAAGGGAAGATTGGGCGCGGAAAACGTGGTTGGCGTGCGCGGAGACAGAGTCGGTTCAGATCCGACCTGGGATAAGACGCGATCGAGACGACGGTAGAAGAAGCAGAAACGTCTTATCGCATCTCGAGCGGCCGATCCCGGCCTACGCCCCTTGTCGGCATTATACGGGGCACGCACACCGATTATCAAAACTGTCGCTTCCTTCGTTACCTTTTCACGGACATCTGCGTCCCTCCTTCCGCGCTCCGATGGACCCGTCGCGTCTCTCGCCGCTCCAACCGTGAAATATGATTCGTTTTCTGGCAGGCTACCTCTATGATGCCGGATTCCGGGTGGAACTCGACCACGTTTAAATGTCATTCCGTTCATTTCAAGCCGGGGGCCCTTTAAGCTCGCCAAACGATTTGCTCCCGCGATCAAAGATTCGATTAACCTTTCCTCCCTTCTTCTTCTTCTTTTTCTCTTCGACCACCGTTTCGGAATTTCTGTTCCAGAGAATTTATATTCTCTCTCTCTCTCTCTTCTAAAACAGACTCGACGACGCACACAATCGGCCGAGAGGAATTATCCGCGGCGGTTAATTTCAACAACGTTTGCTCGACCGCCTAATTTCAACCTTTTAACGCGATCTCCCTTTTCAACGGGATCATAGCGTTAAAAGTTTGCGTGCCTTTTGCCATGAGACGAATTCGTGCGACTGATCTCCGGTCTCGAGAAGGATCAAGGCGGCCGGCGACCTCGAGTTAATTCGAAAATTGAACGCGTGTTCCCTTCGAATTGACGTTTTCATCGCTGCCACCGAGAGCTGTTCCTTCCAGCAGAGAGTAAAAAAATGGAAAAGAAAGGAAGGAAAACGCGAGGAAAAGAGAGAGGAATATATATACACGTTAAGGGATATAGAATGGAAAGACAACGGCGGAAAGAAAGGTGGTGAATGGGAACATCTGCTCGCAACAATTACATCCGCATAACACGGCCGGCTCGTCCCTCGTCCCGCAGTTAAACGGCCCCGCGAAAATTCACGGGGCCGAGGTAGCCTGGAAGAATTATGCCGTTGCACCGACACCGACTGATTTTACGATGCGCCGTTCGCCTCGTATCTAGCACGTCGCCGCCTTATTTTACGAGGCTGCCCCTCTTAACGCCTCCTTAGCCCCGGAGATCGGCCAACACGCGCCCGTAAACGTAAACGGCTCGTACGTTCTCGCGCTGTGAATTTCCAGCCTTGCTCGCCTCGATGATTTCCCCCCTCCTTAGCCAACCTCCTTGATTAAACCCATCTCTTCAGCCTTTTCGTCCCTTTTCGCCGAAAATTTTCCAACAGAAGAGAGAGACTCGGTTCATTGTAATTTTCGATCGAGAAAATTGTTAACGGAGATGATTTTACATTGAATGGAAAAATGGATGAGGAGAAATTTTTCTTTTTATCGTCTTGCGTGTGCGCGGCCAACTCGCGACATTTAACGTGGCTAATCTCGTTCTCGGTATTAGCGTCGTTGAGGTCTTCGTTATTGCGAGATACGTTTCACCTCGGTCACGCAGCAGAGAGAGAGGGAGAGGGAGAGAGCAGGGAAAAGACGGCGCAACGCGTGAAGAGGAATAAACGGGGCGTCTAGTGGAAGAAGAAGCGTGGATCGACTACCCCGTCGAATTTTACGAGCCGGCTCGTTCCTTCTCATCTCGGACGGACTCACCTTGCGCCACGCGTAACCGATGTTATCCTTAAAATACGGATTCGAAGACATCGAACGATCTTCGACGCACACACACATATGTATATATATATATATATATATGTATAGAAAATCGATGTGAGACGAGAGGGATGATGGGATATCTCGCGCTTCGATCCGACACGCATAGACACGGACGGGTGTTAAAAAGTGCGGGCTAGTCACCGTGCGCTACCGTGGTGGAGCCACGGTATCCGTATCAGAGATCGGAGAAGAGATCGGTGGCGCGGATCGGTCGGCGAAAAGTAATTAAAGAATTAATTAAACGGAGGCTTACTCAGCTAAGTTTATCCATCGATCAAGGCTAACCATGGCAGCCTCTTGTTTGCCGCTGACAAAAAACACCGCTACCGAAATCATAGGGAGTCCATTGTAGTCCTCCTCCCTCTCTGGCCGGGGGGGGGGGGGCCCGACGAACCGAACGCAACGCGGCCAACAGCCGTATAACCGACCAACGCCGCTCGGAATAGCATAGGCAGAGAGGAGAGATTGTTCTCGAACCCGATGCTCTCGATCCACCGGTGGAGAAAAGGCGAGAAGAGGAGGAGGAGGAGAAGAAGAAGAAGAAGAAGGGGGAGGAGGAGGATCGACAAAGTAGGAATGCAGCTCGCGTGCTCCGTTCCTGTCGTTACAAATTAGAGTAAAAATCACGAGGAGGAGAATCGTGGCAAATAAGTTGCACAGCGGGAAGGTTGGACCCTGGCTCCGACCCACCGAACAATGCCTTCTCCGCCGTTTCTTTCAGGCCCTGTTTCAGCCTCCTCGCCTCCCCGACCCACCCCGATCGCGTCTCCGTTTCCCTATTCCTTTTTTCCCCCCCTTTCTCTCTCCCCTTTCTTTCTCTCCACCACCTTCTCTCCCGCCTCCCTTTCTCCGCTTTCTTATTCCCCATCCGTGCTTTACGGGGGCTTTAAGGGAGAGAAGGATTAACAACGACGGAAAAAGTCGGGCTCCCTTCGCTATCGTTCACCGATTTTTCCGCGTCGACACGCGTACATCGTTACCTGTCGATAACTCTCCCTCGAGGAAAGAGAAATGTTGCGAGACCACCACCTTCATCGTTCGAAGGAATCTCTCCTTTATTCCTCTTATCTCCGAATATTCGTCTGCTCTCCCGTGGAATCTCTACGAGTATCGATGCGATTCCACTTGCGATTTTTCCGATCTCCTTCTGCGAGAGATCTCGAGCGGAAGAAAAGGGAATCCGGCGTGGAATCCGGGCGCGTAAAGCGAGGAGGTTGTTGGAGGGTGGAATATAGAGCCGGCAGTGAATCGCGAAAGGCTTTAAAGGCCGAGCGAGTAGGCCGGCGAACAAATTGGCCGAGGCGTCTAGGCTGACCGGTAGCAGCCGACAGCTTCTCACTTCGCCCGATCTCTGCCCTCTCTCTCTCCGAGAGAGAGAGAGAGAGAAGCCGACGAGAACCGAGGCGAAAGCCCGTCGGCCATTAATAATTGTTCGTAATAATGGGCGAGGTGAGGCGAGGGGCGGCCGTTCGACGGGGGAGGTTGGATAGAAAAAACGAGGAGGAGGCCGGTAACGAGGCTGACCGATTCACCGTGTTGCCGCGTTGTCGTTGTTCCCGTTCCCGATCTGCCCGTGCGCTCGTGGTGGTGATGACGGTAATGGTGGTGTCGGTGCTACCCGGAGGCCACCCCCGCTGCGTTCCTAATAAACCCACTTGCTGGCGAGATAATGGCTCCACGGTGACTACACAACTCCTCGAGAGAGAAGAGGGAGAGAGAGGGAGAGAGAGAGAGAGGGAGAGAGAGAGGTAGCTACGACTACCGAGAGTATACCCATTACCGGCAAAAAGCAATCGAGTTTTAACGTCGAGCAACGAACGAGATTCGATCTTTGTCACGCTTTTCTTTCCCATTCCACGGGGATACGAATGGAATTCGTCGATACGCGACTCCAAATTATCCCCGCGAGTTCGATCACGATTTTCGTTCCGACCGATCGTAACCAACGATCCGCTTTGCCTAGATCGATTTGGCTATCCAATTTTCGATGACTCGACGAATTCGAGCTATTATCCCTAACAGCTACTGCCTCTGTGTAATATATTCCCCTTCCTTTCCCTAAAGGAAAGCTTTAATTTCCTCTCACTTTCTCGCCTCTAACCCCGAGATTCAACGGTTGGAGATCGTTGCCTCGATCGATACGTTCGGGAAAAGAGAGGATACTCGATCGATTCCTTCTTTCCTAGATACGATCTCGATCTCGATCTCGATCTCGTTAACTTAAATACTATTTAGAAGCTGGGTTTCTAATCAGGGAAAGGAAGAGGAGCACGAGGGAATAAATTCCAGTCTCTTCTCGCCGAACGAATTTGCAGGGGAAGAGGAGATTTTCGATTTCGCGTCACGCGAAGTAATACGTATGACAGCAATCAGTCAGCCGGCGCAAGGGTGTGCCGTAGATCGGAACGGTGGCGCGATCGCGACACCCTGTGTGAGGGATAGCCGCGATTTGCATCGGCCGTGCGCCGAATAATGCATACGCGAGCTCGCTTCGGATCCGATCGAACCTACGTTGTCCAACTAATTACCACCACCACCACCATCGATCGATGTGGTGGATGGAATACATGCGTACCAATAACCTTCTTCTTCGAAAGCGTGCATACGTTTAACAATTCGATTCAAGCACGGAGAAAAGGAATTGCAAATTCTGATCGATTGGGAAAATACGGGAGGGAGAAGGAAACGCAGGATCTAATTCTTTCTTCTTTGTTATTCGAGAGGGAGAGGATCGATGAAAAGGCGCGAGCAATTAACTCCAATGGATTTTTCTTCTTTTATCGTTGTTCCGAGGCGGATGCCTCGAAAGTCACGGTTGATCGCGAAAATCGTCACGATGCAAATGATCCGTTTGGAACTCCGTTCTAGGAATTCTGAGGACAAATTCGTTAACGAGAAGAAGAAGAGAGAGAGAGAGGGTCGACGCGGTTAAGTCGACGTGACGAGACTCGTGATCGCGTGGAAACGTGGCACGGATAGGAGGAAGGTGGAATTCTATCCGGGAATCCGGTGGTATCGCGGTCATTAGGCGCTCGACCGCTATCTTTGTCGCCTCTTCTTCTCCTTCTTCGAAAGAACGCCAAAGATGCTTATCGCTCGCTCGATACGAAATTATGTGCTTCGATACGAGTGGAACGATTCGTTTCGATACGAATAGTTTAGAAATCGAACGGATTCGAGTAAAGATTCGATCCAACTTACTTAAACACACACACGCGTATATATACGCTATCGTTTTTCATTCGAGATACTGCTCGACGCGGTTACGAGTACACAATGTTCCCGTAGAGATCGTACGTTCGAGGGCGAATTCGATTATCGGATTGGCACATAAGAAAGTGCGTTGAAAAGAGCTGGGGGGAGGGGGAAGGAGCGTTGTTAGGCGGCGCGATCCATAGCGATCGATCGGCCAATAAACTCGACCTACTCCATTGTGCGCGAGCTTTCGCGCAGAAATAGGCTGTCCCGTTGCGATCGGGCGTGGATATCGGTCGTCGATGTCGCCGATTTCACCTATTCGAGCCGATAAACGAGCCGAGCGCCCGTTCGGGGTTATAATCGGTCGCAGATATCGGTGGCGAGGCAAGCCTTCGTCGAAACGAACGGGGAGACATTCCACGGCTAGGCGTATCCCGAGAAGGTGTTCCAGGTTGCGCGCCGTCTAATTGATCGGAAATACAAAAGAATCGGGTCGGCACGCCACGACACGGCCTCGTGCGTGTCCACGGCTCGCTTCTATAAACATGCTAATGGCGGTTCCCGATAATAAGTTAGTGGTCCCGATAGTCTCGCGACTTCTCTGCTATATATACATATATATATATATATATATATATATACGTACACGCACGCACACGTAAACGACGACACGGTCGCGCGAGATGCGGAGGAGAGGCGCGCGGATCGAGCGAGAGGGTGCGAGTTTGGAGAGACGGAGAGGAGAGTGGGAGAGACGAACGGATGAAGGAGAAAGATGAAAGGGGGAGAAAGAGAGAGAGAGATGGAGAGGGAAGGGGGATCCGAGGTCTGACCACGAGAGCGTGCTTTACACGCTGATGCGTCCGAACACGTCGAGGCGGAGAAGCAGAAAGAAGCGAAAGTGGCGAAGGAGAAGGTGGTGGAAGAGATGGAGGAGGAGGCGGTGGTTGCGACGAAGGGAAGGTGGCGAAGTAAAGGGACGGGGGGGAGCGAGAGAAGGGGAGGGGGAAGGGTTAGTAGCTCTTGTAACGCTATCAACCCTGTCGCTGTACATCACGTCGACACCATCCTAGTCGACTCATTTCAGCCCGCAAGAGTAGTAGGAGTTGGCTTCTGCGCCATTACTTCGCTCGGTCCTACGTTGCACACGCAAACACGGCCGCGATCGAGCCACGTAGCGAGTAGCGAGCAAGCGAGTAAGTGAGTGAGTAAGTACACGCAGGTTGCACGCGAGGCCTTTGCAGCGAGAGAAAAAGAGGGAAGGAGAAGCTTCGCTTGGAAGCTACGCGCGCCACTGCCGACCGCTACGTACGTACGTGGGAGAAAGCGACCGATTACGCGAAAAAATAACGATCGAACGAATCCGCTGGTCGTAATTCGTTTAGTCCTCGAGGAACGGGAGTAATCGCGCTAGTTTAGCGGGCCAACGATTTTCGAGCGAAGGATTTTTTCTCGCGTGGAAAGTGGAATGTGTATATCTGTATATATATATATATGTATATGGTAGGTATAGGACGAGGGCGTCGTCCTGGGCTGGAAGATCGGGAACCGGTGAAACGGTTTCGGGGCGAATCTCGAGACGTGCGAGAACGTCTGTTTCTCGTGGGATATCTCCCGGCCATTTCCGTTTAATTGATCGTCCTGAAACGTTGCCACGTATACGTGGTCCGTGGATCGAAGACGATACCGGGACGGCGGATTCAATGGTCAGTGGACGAGCCAATTAGCTCCGTCCCAATGCTCAGGTACGCTCTTCTCCCTCGGTCTTCTCCCCCCTCGCGCCCTCCCCACTTTCCTTGTCTCGCACGGGCGAGGGCGCCCTCTCTCCTTT